>NC_087063.1:51247109-51626102 GCF_963678635.1 Symsagittifera roscoffensis | reverse complement strand
CAAAAAACACTTCCAAGCGGATGTCTCTAGTCTAGCGTGTAAAAAAAGTCCCAATGAAATGACTGTTCCTGTTACTCGGTATCCATGGAAGGTGTGGAATGCCTCGTTCTGCAGTTGATGCACTAGTTGAGAGATGCGGGAACAGCCATGCAGTTGGAAGAGGCGGAAAGCCAGAAGAAGTTGCCAACATGATCGCGTTCCTTGCAAGCAAGGAGGCCTCGTTCGTCACTGGGAACACTACAATGGTAGACTGGGACTCAATTGCTATAATCCACTATAAAACTGACTTTTCCCTCGGCTGACTTTTTCATCGCCTTTGCGAACTGCAATGAAAGACTGATTGAAATACTGATCTACTGATTGAATGAATACTAAAAAACTGATGAAATCGAGATCAAATTAGCTGTATATTTAAAATGTTATGAGAAAAAAGCCGCTAAAATCAGAACAAAAACGTGTTCTCCCCGAATGCTTAAAAGCTTGTTTAAATTCTTTTTGACCTTTCAAAGTCATCATGCTGGGTCGTCATGGGCTCAAATTTAATCGGTCTTCTACCTAAATATCATGAGCCGAAATTAAATGTTTTAATACGACCCATATATAGTGAGAACTTGAGAAAATCGACGATCTAAAAAACATAAAAATGTACCTGCGCAAAAAACTATAAACCGATACTAGTAATGGTCTTTGTTTGTTTTAAATCCTTTTTTAACTAATGACAAAAACCTATATTTTTACGAACGAACAAATACTAAAAAAATTAATTAGAAAATTTTTCAAAGTGATACAAAAATACATTTCTTCAACAGCTTTTATTGTCCATAATGGCCTTCCAGGCTCCTATTGTGCTTGTTTTCACAAATTTTTAGCCTATTCAGCTGTATATTTGAAGACATATGAGCAAATTTATTAAACTGAAACCTTTCTGTAATTTTTACAGCATTTGAATGAATCGAATATCTTATAATTTTAAGCAACTTTTCTCAGTAGAACACTTCAAGGCTAACTTTTTGAAAAAAAAACTTTTTCACCAGCTTTGAAACACCTATTGCTGCAAAAGCTCGCATTGGATTTCAAAATAACTTTGTTTAAATAAAATTGCTTCTTTATTGCGTCGCAAAGCTATATCAGATCACCAGTAAAACTGTGCGCGTGGGGGCCTCAAAATTAAGCTCATCAGTGAAACTGAGCGAGTGGGGGGCCTGGAAAGAACTTTACACAGTAGTGGGTTTTTGGACTGGTTTGGAGGAGACATTTAGAGAGAACACTCCAACATATCTCTACTGGTGGACACTTGGGCTGCATTGAAGGTATCCAGATTCATTTGAGACTTGGAGCGGATTGTTGAGCTTGGTGAGATCAATCCAATTATTCTCCCTAGTTGTTTTCCAGGAAAATGCCAAAAAAGAAACTGAAAACGTCTAATAAACAAATTATAAGTGTTTTATTACTTGAAGATCCCAAATTAATGTAAGTTTTGCATAATTGAAGGCAAATTTAATTGTCATTAGTGTGACATTTAGGAAACCTGGTTAATGATGATTGTAACAAATTGTCTAAGGAAATTCTGCAAAAATTAGGCAAGGTAAAAAACTTGTTCTGGAAATGCGAGAAGTGCTTAAACGTGAAAATAAAAAATGATAAATTGAAACAATCTTTTGAGAAAATCACAAACAAAATCCAAAACGCAAATTTAGCGATTGAAAACGATTTACCTAATGTAAAATTTTCAAACCAACAGAATAACGATCGACTAAAGAAAACTCAGGAAGAAATTTCAGAATTAATAAACCTTGCTTATTTGAAGCATTCCATCAGACCGAGTAACGATTTTTTGTCAATTGAGAGAGATATTAGCGTTTTGCACAAAAATAAATCAAAACAAAGCAGTTTATCACAACAATTATTAATGCTCCCACCCCAAGCCAAGCTAAAAAAAATTATTGGAAACAAACTATTGATATATGGGTTAGCAGGAATAAATCAAGATGATAAAGATGTACAAACTGAAAGGGCAGAAACATTTTGCTGCAAATGTTCAGAGTCAGGATGGAACTTAAAACAAACTAGTGTGAGCGACTGTTTTAGACTTGGTAAAGAACAACCATACAAATTAACACCTCTTGTCATTTACAATCCATCTCCTTGGCATCATAAACTTTTTTTTCTGTCATTGAGAAAACTAAAGAATTTGATCATGTATATCAAGGAATTTATGAATTATGCGGACTATCAAAACGAAAAGAAAATTCTATAACGATTAGAGTTTTTTAATGCAAAAAGAAAAATTGTAATTCGAATAAAGGCTGGAAGCATTGTTTTTGGCACTTACACGATCGACTGTAACAAAGAAGAAAGAAATTCAATATGAGTGTGATCGAAATCTTGGTGAAGGGAATTCTTCCTCTTGACTACTAAATGACATGAAACTATTGTCAACTAATTGCAGATAGGTTTTAACAATTGTGCCGAAAATCAAACTGGACAATTTATTACGAAACCATCAATCTGACATTGTTGCCTGTGAATAGTGCTTGGATGAATATGTTGAAAATACTGCAGTCTTCTGCACAGATCTATCTGAAGTAATTCACCGTTCTGATAGGAAAACTGGACCTCATAAACGAGTCCTAATAGCGGTTAAATTATCAACTAAATTAAGTGTCGTCGATGATCAATTAGTTATTTTTGACTTTGATTCATATTTGTTTGTGAAGCTGAATAAACTAGTGTTTTGCGTACCAGCCATTTACAATCCACCGCATGACAGTTCTTATACTCCAAAAGGACTTATATCTGACACTTTTTCGATTGAAGTGAACAAACAACTCAACGATCATGCGGTAGAAATTATTTTGAACAAAACGCACTGCATTTCATGCGGCGATCTGAACTTATTTTCAGTTGATTGGATTACTTCATCTTATCAAATGATGACCACTGTGAATCCAGTTTTTTGAAACCAAAAGCTAAGTTCATTCTTGGATTACTGACAGATAATGATTTTCAAATCGAGACGTATTTTTAACAGACAATCTTTTTTTAAATAAAATTTGTAAAATAAACCCAAGCATCTCAAATCATCCTTCATTTTCTTGTCAAATAACAGATATATCTAAACCGTTACAGTATCCGTAAAGCAGACTCCAAATTATTGCGTTTGTTTTTCTTAAGCAACAGACTTAATTGCTCGAATGATGCAAATAGAATGCTTGAAACGTTCTGTGGGTTGTTTCATCAAGCCGTTGTCAAATGTATTCCAAACAAGACAATTTGTTGCTCTAAAGCACCCCATTGGATGTCATCACACTCAATAAATGCTGAAAAACGTCTTCAGACGGCATTGAAGCATCAACATTCTGACGAGAAAATTAAGAGGTACAAGCGAGAACTGAATAATTCTTTAGATGTAGACAAAGCCGTTTATTTTGAGTCAATGAAAGACTTAGATTTAAAATGACTTACAATTTTCTCAGATCAAAAAATGGAAAGGCAAATGTACTCAAGAAAATTTCATACAAAAACACCAAATAACGCTATGATTTTGCAAAGCGTAAAGTTTTAAACTAGTTTTTTGCATGTGTGTACAAAATGGAGCCATTTAATGTTCCAAGAGAAAGTGTTTTTCCAGGAAAATAATTATAATATGTTTTCGTTTCGCAATGCGAAATTCTTATTGAAATGAGTAAATGGAAATGAGTTGTCAAGCTCGTAACAAGTTCAATTGATGTAATGTCCCCTAACATATGAATTTTTGTTTTACAGTTCCGTTTGAACAATATTATTGAACTAATTAATTGCATAACCATTGATAAACAGTTTCCAGATACCTGGAAAATAGTACACATTAATCCTTTACACAAAAACACTTCTCGTATGAACATTGAAAAAAGAAGGCCCATTTCAATACTTCCTGCACTCGCGCTAATATTTGAACGAGTTTCATATAAAAAAATAAAAAGTTAAAAAGGTTCTTTCAAAGAAAGTTGTGTAAAACCAACATCGATTTAGAAAAAGTCTTCGACTGTGACAAACAATATTTTGTACTGTGATGTTGTACACAAGAAATTAGAACATTGAGAAATAACTCTCAAGCTATTTTTGATATTGCAGTAACTTTCGAATCTCTTAGCAGTAACATCATTTCATACATGCTTGCCAAAGTAGGATCAGATTATGAGTTTCTTCAATTTGTTGCATCTTATCTCACAAACAGAAAACAAATAGTTTTTCTTCGTAATACATTCCCGCAATATAACGAGTGGTGGTCCACAAGGATCACTTTTTGCAGTGTTTTTGTTTTCCTTATAGAAAAAAAAACGATATACCAGAACCTATTGACACAACCCTTCCTTTTAAATGCTGACAAAACAAAAATAATTGGAAATTGGTTTAACCTTTTTTCGATTAAAAAAGTTTTAAAAAAACGTAAACACCTGGGCACCAGAAAATAGAATTGAGACACGGTGAAAGACCTTGTTATTTGATGCAATTTCAGATTTCATGGATATACCACATCACCGAAAGGCTTAAAAAGCAAACGTGCAATTTAATAACATCAGAAGAGCTTCGCCAAACTCACTTAGTATCTCTGTTCGGGTTTCGCTTCCTGAAAGTTGCGTACTATCAATAGTTTTTATGCATCTCCAATTCGGCTTCCGACTAACAACCAATATAAGCCAAAAAAAAATCCAGCGACGATGCACAAAATGATGTTACAAAAAACTTGAATTGGATAATGAGGGTTATGTTTTTTACTTGAATAAAAACAAACTGTTGCTAATTCCACTGACGTTATTTAAAAACGATTCAATTTTGCTGAACAAAATTCCTATTAACGAGTTTCCGATATGTTTTCTTGTTTTTTGGACAATCGACAAGGGCTCTGAATCAAATCGAACAGTGAACGAAACGTTTTTGAGAATGCCGATCATAACACTGAGCAAATTTGTGAAAATTTATTTTAATGTGTCGCAGAAATGTCAATCAATTTGTCTGGCTATGATCCTTTTCCAGAACTGGTAATATTTTGAAAGAGTTTAAACCTGTTTTTGGTTGATTTACTACAAACAATTTAATCCGGAGTCATGATCTCAAGGTTTACTTTACTGCTTTGTTATCAATGACTGAGAGCAAATAATCCCAGCCTTTTGGGTTTAATTCAATTTTTTATGATTATTATGATTTTTAATTTTATTGTAAAAATAAACTAACATTTAAAAAAATCGACTAATAACCAGAACTTGAGACGTGTTCTCCCCAGATGATATAAAACAAAATAATTGCTTTAGACGTTTAAAAATCATCAAACTTGCTCCTAAAAAGCACAAATGTTAGATATCTTGCATATCATAAAAACGTTTTTGCAAAACCAGCATACATTGAATCGAGGTCATTAATGGTTCTTTCCTATGCTCTTATCTATTAAAATAGACCGCAACAGATTTTTCGCAAAATAACATAGCAGCTCGAATGACCACTGAAAGGATAATTTGGACATATCATTCGACTTAATAAAATATCTTAGTTTGCCAGCCATGTTAGTTGATATTTTGCAAAAACGACTGTTGAAAATTGGGACGCTCCCCCTCAGGATTTCAACCCCCTCTGGTATCATTTTGTGATATTTATTTCAGGCGAAGCAACCCTAATATTGTTCTAAAAGCGCCTTAGGCGCCATTTTTTTTCTAATTTTTTAGGGGAAAGCGGGCGCCAAAAACGCAATTTTTTGGTCAAAATTTTCCGAAAATTGCCTACAAACGCCGCTTTTGGTCTGTTTTTTTTCAACTTTTGATTGCGGCGCAGAAAAAATTGCAATAACAGGTTTTTTTTGGGACTTGAAAGAAAGTCGAAAAAAAGTCAAAGTTTTTTGAAAGGTTGCCCCTCCCCCCGCTCGAGAAAACAATATCACATTGGAAATAATCAGGTAAATTTAGGAGTGAACTGAATAAATATGATTTAAAACTCCAATAATTTTCTTAACTGATACTTGTTCCTTCATTTTTTAAAAAGTCTACTAATTATGTTTTTGTCACTTTCAGATTTTTAGGTGGTGCATTCATTTCTTGGTACATTTTCTAGCAACCGACAAACATGATGACAAATTTCCATGATCTGTTCAAAGCTCAGCTTTTTTGATTTATAATTTATCGAAATTAAATGTTTTTTTTTTTCAATTGAAGAATTTCTGCCGAAAACTTTTTTATGATTAATTCTCCTAAAACGATCATTACGAGGCCAAACTGTGCACTGGATGGGCGCATAAATTTGTGCCTGTATGTTCCTGGATTCCAGAGACAAGCCTTTAAACATGTTAAAATTTAGTCGGGACGATCAAAGGAATGGAAAGGACAAAAGAAGAACAAAGGGAGCGTCCTTGTTGCGGAATCCGCTTACAATTCACAAGTTTGGTCTATCGTAATGATTTTTTTTAAATGTAGATCACGGTATCTTTCAAAAGGTAATTTTCGAAGCAAACATTTACACTCCAATTTTTGACGATCCAAATGATCGACATTTTTTGTTATAATCTACTGACAGATTTTCCACTTTAACAAATATGAGAAAAAGTAAGCTTTTCAATGAAATAATCATCACCAGTTACGGCTATTTATGTCGTAAGATGTATATTGGGCGACTTCTAAGACGCCTAATAAGTTCGTTTTTAAAACTCAATTTTTTGACCAATGTAACGCTACGATTTTTGGCTGACTGAACATGATCAATTATTACCCGCCTTGGAATTCCATGGATAATAATCGATTATAATGGAAAAATTTGTCTAAAATTTTGTCATTATAATCCATTATTGTGGCAAATTTAGGCCACGTAATCGATTATGTGGTCATTAAAACCGATTTTTTCGAAAAATAAAAATCCATTATAATCCATTATAATCGAATATAACCCATTATTTTTGTCACTGAAACCGATTATTTTTGCCAAGATAATCCATCATAATCGGTTATTTTGAAATAAAACTCCATTATAATCCAGTATAATTGATTATAATCCGTTTAAATTTTAGAATTAAAATCCATTATTTTTGGAAAATATTGCAATTTTTGCGAGAAAATTGTTGAATTTATGCCATGTATTTTACTAAATTCCATGTCTCAACGTCATCCCCTCGTCCCCTCAAGCTTCCCCGCCCCCCTCTCAGCTAAAGGGGTAGGGTAAACGGGGGGGAAGCTGGGAGGGTGGGAGGGGGGGTAATTGGGTAAATAAACCGGGGTGGGGGTTAAATAAATCGTGGCGGGGGGAGATTGGGGTTTAAAAATAATACGGGGGGGGGGGGGGTTAACTG
Source organism: Symsagittifera roscoffensis (assembly GCF_963678635.1). Lineage (NCBI taxonomy): Eukaryota > Metazoa > Xenacoelomorpha > Acoela > Convolutidae > Symsagittifera > Symsagittifera roscoffensis. The sequence goes on along the minus strand of NC_087063.1, from coordinate 51,618,796 downwards.
GTAACCTGGGGGAGGGTAAATGGTTGGAGGGGGAGTAAACTAGTAAACTGGAGGGTGGGGCGGTAAGTTATGGGGGTTGTGGTTAAAAAAACAGTGAAATGAAGTGTTAGTTAAACTGCGATGAATTAAAAAAAAAGAAGAGACAAAAAAAAATATAAATTTTTTTCTGAAATGTAACATTACATGAAACGTAATACGTACCAACTGCACTAAACAGGAAATGCGATATTTTTGAACAAAATAGTAAATTTCATGAATAACCCCTCGAAAAAATCCATTATAATCTATTATAATCGATTAAAAATGGATTATTTTGCCTCGAAAACAAGTTTCATTTTCTTTCAAAAATAATCAATTATATTCGGATTTTATTGATTAGAAAAATCGTTTTATTATAATCTATTTTAATTGATTATAATCGATTAGTATTGAAATTTATTGAGACAGACCACGAAAATCCAATATAATTGATTTGTATCTATGGAACTTCGGTGCGGGTAATACCAAATGTTAGTCTTTAAGAGATATGTATTCGATTATAATTCTCATTTCATCCAAAATTTATAACTTTGTACAATCAATTATATATAATTATGGTTTCTACAGAAAACCTCTTTAAATCGATATAGACGGATATAATCGACTGAAATCTCTTATTCCGCAAAAAGATGTAATAATTACATAAGTAAATCTTTTGGATTATTTTCCACTATCAAAAATTTAATCTCTGCATAAAAGATCTTTTTTTCTCCTTTTGGCTCATATGAACACAAAGTCTTACCGCGAAAAAAAAAACGGCTTCAAGAGATCCCTTCTTATCAGCTAAGAGAGTCGCGCGGTAGGTGAAAAATAACTTTGCAAAAATAATCATCAAAATCATGCTAAAACAATGTGCTTATTATTTGGAGGCTAAGAAAATACAATTTTGCATCTCAACCAAACTTGAATTTAGAACAATGAAATTAATTTTTAAAAACTTATAAATTTGAATTGATTTGAAAACTGCAAAAATAATTTTCTAAATTATTATAATCAATTATGATCGCTTAAAATGTTTTATTATTGATTATAATTTTCTCCCACGAAAGAAGGATTATCACGGATTATTAAATGATTAAAATATTGTTTCTCAATTTTAGAATGACTGTTACTAAAATCTCGAAACTGGATGTGCGTAATATTCAAGCTAATATTGTGATATGGAGTTTTTAATCAAAGTTTCACGATAATAATTTTTTGTGCAATGGAAAATTGAAGTTTAATGAATATTTAGAATAAATATACAAAATTTTGCTATTGATGAGAACTTCATAGCAACTGGGAATAGATTCGAAATTGTTCATCTGGGTCTGTTATGGGCATGTCTTTCTGTCGTTTGATAGCTAGAAACAGCTCCACGAAGTCATTTCCGAGGGCAGATTTGATTACGTCATCTTGTTCCAGCGCCAAAACTGCCTCTCTCAATGTTCGTGGCAGCTCATCTGTTCCAACCGTACTAACTTCAGGTAGCTAAATTAAGTTGTAAGTAATTTATCAAGTTTTCACTCAGTTTAACTACCCAATTTGGTGTCTCAAAAAATCAAAAATAGCTTACATACTAAATCTTGTTAGCTATTTTTGTATCGCAAGCCTTACAAAAGACCGGAAGGTATACGTTTGAGAAATAGAGTTTCGTTTGCTTACATTAGATTTCTGCGCTAATTACTGTTTTAGAAAAAATAAATAATTATAAATTATTTTTTTTACCAAATTTTTTTGTCGCATTCCATCCATCCCTGCAGCAAGAACTGCTGATAAAACAAGATAAGCATTTGCAGATGCTCCTGGAGACCTGAACTCCATGTAGGTCTCATAGTTCTTAGTTCTCTTCACTCGTATCATAATGTGTCTCTTCCCTTTTCCATAATTTATCTTTTTTCCATCTGAAGAAACCTCCGGGTACAACCTAAGATAACTGTTGTTATTTGGGTTCAAGAGAGGAGCAATCGCACGAGCGTGTTTCAGTATCCCATTGAGCCAAAATTTACCCAACTGAGACAAGCCTAATTCATCGGAGTTGTCAGTGAATACGTTTTTGCCATCTTTCTGAAGCGAAAAGTTGAAATGACCTCCGTTGTGTAATTTTGGAAACGGACTGCACATGAAAGTTGCAGTGTATCCTAAATCGACTGCCGTGCTTTTGACACAGTCTTTGTATAAACATGCATTATCTGCTGACTGAATTCCGACTGTGGGTTCCATGGTAATTTCTAGCTGACCATCCCCAGCTTCTGTGTTAATGGCCTCGACTGCAATGTCCGCAGCAGATAGACGACTCGATATCTTGATTCGGATGTGTTTGATTTTTATTAATTGTTCTAGTATTCAAATTTAATCAAAAGTGGGGCAAAACTTCTCAAAATTTGAAAACTACAAATGATTAATTATCTGGGATGTTCAAACTTTGAGAATTAGTGCCGTACCCTTTGACAGACTTGTGTTCAGACAATGCTGACTTTTGTTGAGACTTCATAGACCTATATTCAGAGTTTGCAAACATGGGTTCAGACTCTGCACACTTCTTTCAGACTTTGGATATTACACTAGTGGACAAAACAAAATACAAATTCAGATTTTTGACTCTCTAAATTGCCTGTTTTCAATGTCCATTTTTGACAACTTTTAGGACTTCAATTTTCTGCAAACTTTTACATAAACCAAAAACATTTGTTTGAGCTACTGTCTCTGAAAATGTCATTATTTGGTTTCAACGACTTACTAATGTAATTTCTTACTTTCAGACCCGGGTTACATTGGTGAGTCACGGAAACCAGATTTTGATAGTTTCGTAGAGGGCAGCTCTAATCATTTGCTCTTGGTCTATGTAAAAATTTTACTGAAATATCGTCCAAAAAGGTTCTCAAAAACAGACATTTTAGAGACATTTTAAATCCATTAGTGTATATCCAGAGTTTCCTGATTTACGTGCAGACCACTGGAACTTATATTCAGATTTGGCAGACTCGGAACTACGTTGTCCCAATGCAGATACATCATAATTTATGATTTCTGATAATAAAAATACCACGACTTCGACCCTTGTTGTGGTTTTGTTTCTACAAATAAAACGGTTTGGGCGGCAGGTTTACTTGTCAATTCAAACACTGTAATTATATTTGAAAATTTGGATGGTAATGCGTAAATTAAAACCATCTAAACGCAATAAATAATCTTGCTTAATTTTATGTTTTTAAAGAAGTAGAGTAAATGCAATATACAAATTATAAGCCAAATGAGGAATTTTGATAAACAAAAAATTGGGATGATATCTAGATTTTTTGGCTGAAGTTAGCCTAACTGGGCCAAATTTGGGTCACAACTAAGTTTTTAAGTTTCCAAAAACAACACCTTTCAAAAAAAAAATTTTGAACTGAAAAAGCTTAAGTTATACCCGCAGTGAGGTTCCATGGATGATAATCGATTATACTCAATTTCCGCTGTCAAAAGACAACTTTTAAGACTTCAATTTTCTGAAAACTTTTACATAAACCAAGAGCATTTGATTAGAGCTACTGTCTAAGCAGGTCAAAAAGTAAGTTTTTAAGTTATAATGGATTATAATGTTGGCATTATAACCGATTACAATTACACTTTGGGACCACTCAATTCATTATAATCCATTATAATCCATTATTGTTAGAGAAACTAAAACGACTATAACCATTTTAATATCCATTAGAATGGATTATAATGGATTATAAGGGATTACAATCACTATTTTTTTCTACCAACTTTTCTGCGAGCATGCAGCTTTTCTGCATTACTCCAGCCTACTTGATTTCTAATCTTATTGTTTTTAAGTTAATTTTTGCTTAATAAGTTGAAAACCACATCCCTCCTACTTTAAACCCAGGTCTCAAACAAAACTTTGCACCCATCCTCCCATATTTTTCCGCACAGCATCCCAAACCCCCCCCCCCCCCCCCCCCACATACTCCCACCTACCCGCAACCCCACCTAAACCAACCCACCTACCCTCACCTTCCATGTAGCCGCACCTACCCTCCTCACCTACCGTACCCCCTACCCGACTCACACACACACGTTAAAGGACGGTAAACGTTTTTGAAAGGTGTGTTTGCGTTTTTTGGGGGAGGGGACAGAGGGCACCCGGGTGGTATTTTTCACGTACTTTCAGGGTAAATGTAAGGGGTAATAGGTGGAGGAGGAAATGGTAGTACCTGAGAAAAGTAAGAATAGTAGGAGTTACTATAAGTATTTAGGGGGAGGGGGAGACAAGATTTTAAAAAAATTAGTAGAAAACCAAACCAAATGTAAAACACAATTGAGCGATTGCAACGTTCAATTTTTGAATATTTTATTCCATTTTAACTCATAAAAATTTATTGCAATACCTTATAATCTATTTTATTACATAACTATCCATTATAATTGATTCTATTGGATTCAATTGATTTCCACTTTATTAGTTCTATAATCAATTAATAATCCATTATAGTCGATTATTTTTAAAAAAATTTTGGAGATAGATCATGAAATTCCAATATAATTGATAATTATCCATGGAATCTTTTTGAGGGTAATCTGGAAAGGTAAGATTGCTGATGTTCAACCTGGATTGTTGTAATTCACTGGATCTTCCAATTTGATTTGATTTTAAATTTTTTTATAAAGTGAGGTTCAAACTATCGCAAAAAAACTGCAAGCGCTAAATTTCCACTTTTTCAAGTTTTTCTCCAGTTTTTTAGGCCTCAGAATTTTTTCAAGCCTGAAAAATTTTATATAAACTATTATTCAAGTTTTCAGCTTTTTCATGTAATTAATTTTTTCCAAGATCTTTTCTTATTGTTCATATGACCAATCAAAAAACTTAGCGGTAAGTTGAATTTTTAAAGACAAAAATTCATCGCAAACAATTTCAGTTGTGTTCATGCACTTTTTTGTGATTATATTGATATTTGTGATTCAATTTTTTAGTTGCGTTTGGTTGTGAAACTTCAGATATTTTCCGAAAGAAAAAGATAATAAGATGCCAACTTACACGTACTAAAGAAATCGGATTTCATCATATCACCCGAATTGACGTTCATACAAGGAAAGTGCTTGTCATACAATTTCATTAATGAGGCCTATGAAAAAACGCCTTTCATACAACCTCATAGAAAATTCATTACACATTTTCATATATGGAGCATATGAAAAAACGCCTATCATACAATAACCGTACCCTCTACCCGACTCACACACACGGTAAGGACGTTAAAAATTTTCAAAATGTGTGTTTGCGTTTTTTTGGGGGAGGGGAAAGGGGGCACCCGGGTGCTGTTTTTTTTACGTATTTTTAGGGTAAATGTAAGGGTCGAGAAAAAAATGGTAGTAACTGAAAAAAGTAAGAACAGTAGGAGTTAATATAAGTAATTAGGGGAGGGGGAGACAAGTTTTTTAAAAAAATAGTAGAAAACCAAACCAAAAGTAAAACACAATATAGCGATTGCAACGTTTAATTTTTGAATATTTTTTTCCATTTTAACTCATAAAAATCTATTGCAATACCTTATAATCTATTTTATTACATAACTATCCATTATAATTGATTCTATTGGATTCCATTGATTTCCACTTTATTAGTTCTATAATCAATTAATAATCCATAATAGTCGATTATTTTTAAAAAAATTTTGGAGATAGATCATGAAATTCCAATATAATTGATAATTATCCATGGAATCTTTTTGAGGGTAATCTGGAAAGGTAAGATTGCTGTTGTTCAACCTGGATTGTTGTAATTCACTGGATCTTCCAATTTGATTTGATTTTAATTTTTTTTATGAAGTAAGGTTCAAACTATCGCAAAAAACTGTAAGCGCTAAATTTTCACTTTTTCAAGTTTTTCTCTGGTTTTTTTTCGGCCTCAGAACTTTTTCAAGCCTGAAAAATTTCATATAAACTATTATTCAAATTTTCAGCTTTTTCATGTAATTACATTTTTCCAAGAAGTTTTCTTATTGTTTATATGACCAATCAAAGAACTTAGCCGTAAGTTGAATTTTTAAAGACAAAAATTCATCGCAAACAATTTCAGTTGTGTTCAAGGCACATTTTTATGATTTTATTGATATTTGTGATTCAATTTTCTAGTTGCGTTTGGTTGTGAAAATTCAAAAATTTTCGAATAAAAAGATAATAGGATGCTAACTTACACGTACTAAAGAAATCGGATTTCATCATATCACCCTGATTGACGTTCATACAAGGAAAGTGCTTGTCATACAATTTCATTAATGGAGCCTATGAAAAAACTCCTTTCATACAACCTCATAGAAAATTCATTACACTTTTTCATATATGGGGCATATAAAAAAACGCCTATCATACAATAGCCGTACCCCCTACCCGACTCACACACACGGTAAGGACGGTAAAAATTTTCAAATTTGTGTTTGTGTTTTTTTTAGGGGAGGGGACAGGGGGCACCCGGGGTGCTTTTTTTTTCACTTACTTTTAGGGTAAATGTAAGGGTCGAGGAGGAAATGGTAGTACCTGAAAAAAGTAACAACAGTAGGAGTTAACATAAGTAATTAAGGGAGGGGGAGACAAGTTCTAAAAAAAGTAGTAGAAAACCAAACCAAATGTAAAACACAATTTAGCGATTGCAACGTTTAATTTTTGATTATTTTATTCCATTTTAACTCATAAAAATTTATTGCAATACCTTATAATCTGTTTTATTACATAACGATCCATTATAATCGATTCTATTGGAGTAAATTGATTTCCACTTTATTAGTTCTATAATCAATTAATAATCAATTATAATCGATTATTTTAAAATTTTATGGAGATAGATCATGAAATTACAATATAATCGATAATTATCCATGGAATCTTTTTGAGGGTAAACTGGAAAGGTAAGATTGCTGCTGTTCAACCTGGATTGTTGTAATTCACTGGATCTTCCAATTTGATTTGATTTTAATTTTTTTTATAAAGTAAGGTTCAAACTATCGCAAAAAACTGTAAGCGCTAAATTTCCACTTTTTCAATTTTTTCTCTAGTTTTTTCTGGCCTCAGAAGTTTTTCAAGCCTGAAAAACTTTTAAATAAATTTTTATTTAAGTTTTCAGCTTTTTCATGTGATTAAATTTTTCCAAGAACTTTTCTTTTTGTTTATATGACCAATCAAAGAACTTAGCAGTAAGTTGAACTTTTAAAGACAAATTTCATCGCAAACAATTTCAGTTGTGTTCAAGGCACATTTTTATGATTTTATTGATATTTGTGATTCAATTTTCTAGTTGCGTTTGGTTGTGAAAATTCAAAAATTTTCGAATAAAAAGATAATAGGATGCTAACTTACACTTACTAAAAAAATCGGATTTCATCATATCGCCCGGATTGACGTTCAAACAAGGAAAGTGCTTGTCATACAATTTCATCAACGAAGCCTATGAAAAAACGCCTTTCATCACAATTTCATAGCAAGTTCATCACACAATTTCATATATGGAGCATATGAAAAAACGCCTATCACAGAAAGTTCATATGAAAAAACGCCTATACAATTTCTTAGAAAGTTCATTACAAAAAAGCTCATTACTCAATTTCATAGTAAAAAAAATTGTTTTAGCTATTTTCAGCCAAGTTTTGAGATAAACTATATAGTAAATAACTTAATAAATGCTTTTAGTAAAAAGTTATCCGATAGAAAATTCTTACTTTTTTTGTTATTTTCATACAAGTTTTTTGGTCTTTGAAATTTTATGAAAAGCATTTTTCCATAGTATGAAAAACATTTGTGGCATCTGTGGTATTAGTCAGTTCCAATAAAACAGCTCGTATCAGGCTAAAATCCTGATTGTTCCTACTGCCTCTGAAGGTCTTTGGAGCAGTAATAACATTTAAAAAAAATTTAGAAAAATTAAAAAAAAAAACGATTTTTATCAAATTTGAGATTTTTTGTAAAAATCATCCCCCCCACATGCCATACAAAAAACGAAATGATGGATTTTGCGCCTAGTTAAAAATCGAATATGGCAAATAAGCTTCCTTCAACCAATTTGGAACGATGGCTAAGACGGATTAAATCTCCGCTTACGCGTAATTATCCCAAATCGTCCAAAATAGCAATCCTTCACACGCCGTAAAAACTTCCGTCAGAAATGACTAGTTAAGAAGTCGAAATTTGTCTGAAGAAAAAACCACCCTAGCACAAATATTCCGTTACTTTCGTTTTGAAAGACGGAACAATAAATGAGGGTTTTGTATTTCGTAAAAGCAATCCTAATTCCGAGCTGAGATCAGCAAGCTTAGTATAGTGTACGCACATGTATAGTCTCGGACCAAGAACCGCTGTTTCGCAGTCCCTATTCCAATAATTGATTTTCAATTTAGAAAAGAGCCCAAAAATCTTAGTCGCGCCTAGCTCTACTTTGAAATCACCGGCCGCAGGAGTTCAATTTTAATGGTGAGTAAGTGCTACACCAGGATTAAGTTTTGCTTCAATGGTATGAAAAAAGTTACTGCATTGTCATAAGGTAAAAAAAATTGCAATGTGACCAAGTCAACTTTTCTTCAGCATATTTGTTTGTCATAATTGTCTCAACAAAACACGCATTTAGCCATAATAGTATTTGAAATTACACTGCAAATCGAGAAGTGGAGAAGAGCTTAGAAGAACTGTAGCCTATTTTTGAACTTTGTCACGGGAATTAAGCTAGCACAAAAAAGGATTGTAAAGGTAGATTGTTTTCCAAGTGTCCTGTTTTTCCTGTGAAAATAATTCAGTCACAATTAAGAATCAGTTCGGAACTTGGTCATCGAAATAACAACTCAATTTATTAAGACCCGGTTGTTCTTTAAGATGAAATCACTTTTTAAAATCACTAACACGCAAATGAACACAAGGATAGCCAGTTACTGTGCAAGTAGAAGAGAATGTTCAACTATAGTCTTAAAAATACGTTTTTTTTTTCTCAAATTGGGGTTGTTTTTTTTCTGCGTGAGGTGATAAAAAGATCTGAATGAAAAAAAGTTTCGACGGTCAATAGGCATATTTGACAGCCAACGTAAAATTGGCCAATTGGAAGTTTTTTTTGCATTTTGATGTTTTCGATTCCAAATTGACGCTAAAAAATCGAAAAAAAAACTTTACTCAAGTAAAACTTTTCACAGCTTAAGTCAGGCATAAATAAGCTATTGTAAGCCTGCACTTTCACATTATTATCTTGAAATTAGAGCAAAAATCACAAATTTTCAATCTGAATTTTGTCGACACTGAGATTTTTTTTCAAAACTTTATAAAAATTGTTTGAATCACACTGAAAGGCCTATGTTTATTATATCACTCAACCCAATACTATGGTAATTTGTGGTACCTGAGATTGCGTGGAAAACAAAAACAAAAAAAAACTAAGACATAATAAACTGGTGGAAAGTTCCTCCACATTTCTTAAAAAGTCGAAATAAAAAGCCACGGTTTCTTACTGATGGTTGGTTTTTTCTTCTTCACCCAGATTTCAAGTTTTCTAATTCCATGTAGTTGTTTGATATGTGTATAGTGGCTAAATGAGTAATTTTACAAGGAAAAGTATTAAGAACAAATCTGTTCAGAGTAGTTCGACTGTTTACATTGCTAAGTATTACTGTGTTTATGATAATGCTAAAAGTTTTCCGAAATTGAAAATTCAAAATAGGGGGTGGGCTTGATGAATTATTCGCAAAAATGAAAAAATTGAACGATCAAACACACCTCATAGCATAAGTCCTCTGTGTTTTTTAGGATCACAGAAGAACAAGAATGACCTGCATTGCCCAACAGCTGACCACCCTTCATTGCCAGAAACTCATACTCGAAACTTGAATACAACTTCAATCCAAACTCACTTTGTAATTGGTCCAATAACTTCACGCATATTTGTCTCGTGTCGTAATAGCAGAACTCGTCTCCGATTTTTTGCTCATGGATCTGGCATATGAATTCAGCTACTTTGTGTTTTCCGTTTCCCGACCAAGGGCATGCATGAAAAGTTTCAAAAACTGGAGTTAAAAATACACTTGGAGATCCTGATTTCTCACCTTCATCCATTTTAGAGAACTTGCAACTCGTAGAATTGACGCCAAATTTGGCAAAAACGGCAGTTATTCCAATTCCAGTTTCCAAAATCCATTCCAAGGCACGTCTGGTTATAACTCTACACCGTGCAGCTCCGTTCGTATCAAACCAGGTAAACTTGATGAAGTCAAAATCTTGGTACTTTTCTAATTTATTCATGATGTTTCTCAGGCACAACGAATCAATTATTTTGTAGCCAATGCAAAAACCATCTGTGCATTACACCACGTGCTCATCGTTTCAGTGTTGCACATGAAGAAATAGACATACCACACATGCTTTAAAATGTATATAAAACACACGTGCTATTAAAAAAAACAATGCCAAACGTTTTAGACCAGAAACAAGCGCAGACTTTCAAGTTGAGCTCCATTTTTGTTTTTCGGATCTATTCTCCCATTGTTGTTTTTGTTAGTTTCAATATTCAATTGATTATGCCATGTGGGTATAAACAGTGGCGGTTCTAGAATGGTGGTGGGGTCAAAAAAATCTTGATATGGAAACTCATTTGAGTATAAATCGGTGGCTATACTCTACGCGTGGTGCGACTTGATTCGCAACGAAATGAAAAAAATTTGAAATGTTTGCGTCGGCACTCATCGCCGATAACCCCAGCGGTTTTGGACTTCTTACTTGCAAAGTTCTTGCAAGAAATTTTGCATGGAAAAACCAACTTTGTAAGGTTTTCTAAGTATTTCTTCGTGTTTTCACTATCTTGCAAAATTCTTGTGGCTTCCAAAATTCTTTTAAAAAGGTTTGCAAGATTTTGTTTTCTGCCGAAAACAATTTTTTCTAACTGTTTTTGCGGGATAAACGAAAACATTTTCCCGTTGCCTGCCGTTTTCTATTCAAGTACAATGAATTTACGGCTAAAACTTTGACATACGATGAATGAAACGTTTTTTTTTTCTCTTAAAACGAAGTCGGATATGAAACCGTATAAATTTGCTTCCAAGGTATCGTTTGTCATTTGGCCACAAAATAGAGATCTTAAGCTTTTTTACAGCCAAAAAGTCACCGTGAACAGCTATTTGAAATTTTGGACTTAAAAATGTTCCTTAGAAAGCTAAGGATCTGAGCTAGGCCCTCAAAAAATATCTTCTCACATAAAAAAGGGATAAAAATTAGTTTGAGCTCTTAGTTAGATGTTTGTACGGTTTTTTTTCCGAATACATTCTAAAAACTTCACCCATCATACGTCAAAAATTAGCCGTGAAACTCTAATAGAAAATAAAGCGCCTAAAAATGAACAAAAAAATTGTTCATCTTGTTGCTTGAAAACTTAAAGTTACAACTTCTATGCCCCGTGCCTGTACTTCTACATTAAAAGATCTCCCTAAGAATTTCGAATCAAATCTTTTATAATGCACTTTAAAAGGATGCATCGTCTACAACACAGTAAAACGCGCGTTCAAGCAAATCAAAGCACTAAACAATCAGCGGCAGTTCAATTAACTCGTTATCATAGATTTTTTTCCGTAACCAAGTTTTGTTTTACACCTTTTCAACGTATTTTATCTTAGATTTTTCAATTTTTATCGCAATAGGCGTAGAGGCAACGCTGTCGCCTTTGCACCCTGAGGTCCGAGATTCAAATCTCAGCCCTACTTTGTTTTTTTTTTCAGAATGTATGCAATTGATTTTTTTCCTGAAAAAATAATTTGTCGGACTTTCGTTCATCTGTGGCGTTTTGCCGGCTCAGTTCCCACATCACAAATTTTTATTGTGCGGAAAGCGGGTATCAAGATAGTTGCAAGTGTTGTTCATTGTAGTTTCAGGAGGTCTTAAAAGATTTGGAAGCTTTATATAAAACCATTTTTAGTCGGCTCATCTGGTGTCTGCTCAAAGGTTTTGGGATTTGTTTCGTAGGTTTTACTCCTTGCTTAATTGAAATTCAAATGCCTTGCCTGGCATGTTTCCTTAGCACGCCTGTAAGAGAAAAAAAAGATATACGAAGATGTAGGTGTAGGAGATTGAGTTTTTTATTATTCTGTTTGAGACGCTTTGGAAAATTTTAAAATTTTATGGAAAAGTTTCAGTTTCAAAACATCAATTCATCATTTCAAAACATCATTTCAAAACATTGTATCAATGTTCAAAACAAAAAAAGGAGTATCAATTGGAGAAATTGATTTCAAATCATTTCAAAACATTGTATCAATTTTCAAAACAAAAAAAAGAGTATCAATTGGAGAAAGGCCTTCTCTATTGAGTGTTTAAATTCCTGTGTGCTTTTCTTTTGTGCTTTTTACCGGAGTGCCTGCTCTACTAGTCTTTTTCTCGAAGCCTTCAAAAAATCTACAGCCTTCGAAAAATCAGTGGCCGGATTTTTTTTGGTTATCTCGAAAACTGTCCTCCCAATCTATAACTTTTAGTTTCATTAAATGGAAATAACTGGAAAAACCTTCTGTATAAGCGGCTGCTTTCCCTTTTTTATACATAAGAATTTATCACCCTAGAAAAAATTTGTTCAATGTTTTTTGACCGTTTTATTAATTTGTTCCATTAAACTTCATCGTTTTATTGGTTTTTTCTTTCATTGTTTCATTGTTTTTTATTAAACTATTGTTTTATTGATTTTCATCGTTTTTTTTGTTTTACTGTTTTTTTCATCGTTTTATTTTTAAATTAACATTTAAATGAATAGATCATTATTTTTCAGCAATCAAAATTGTGTTATGAGAAACACTCATAAGGAGAACTCATGTTAATAATCAAGTTGTTTTTTAAGAGAAGACAACAGCAGCTTTTAAACTCTTTTCTCATGAGCAAACATTTACTTCCCAGTTTATTTGACAATTCAAAACTAGTTAGGTTTTTTGTAGTTTCAACGCATCAACCTAGCACTAGAGCTCGCTTCAATGACTTGGATTGGTCGAAAATAATGGTCCAACATAATTTTGTAACTGATCGAATGAGATACCAAAAAACTTGCGAATGATTCATAAGAAGTCAAGCTGTGAAACCAATGTTAAGAAATCTAAAAAAAACATGAAAAAGTGCTATTTACCAAATTATTAGGGGTCTGAAATCTTATATGTATACTTAAAATATCGGCTTTTTATACAATACTCATTCAACAATGAGCTTTTTGCTAGGCTGATGTTGTGACTTTTTTTGACTTTTTTCGAAACTAACACAACCGGGGGCGGATCTAGTAGTTTCTCGAGGGTAGGGGGCGGGTTTTCAAAAAATTGTCGAAATTTTGTCGGTTTTTATTTTAGGTCGACCGAATTCCCGAGCTCCTCCCATAAAAGTCACTGTTTTGGCCAAAATTTTGGCGCCGCAGACAAATTTTGCAAAAAAATTAGGCACTTTTTGAGAAATTTTAACCAAAAAATCCCGTTTTTTTCGGGCGCCCTCCGCCCTTAAACTTACCATATATTAACGCCGAACACGCCCTTGGACAAAATTTACGTTCCGTCAGTCAAAAATGGATATTCAAAATAGTTCAAAGGGGGACCCTTTGGGTTGGCTGGGGGTCAAATCGGCAATTTTTGACACTGGAGGGTAATTTGCTTGCGACTTTTGCGACCGGTGCAGTTTCTAAGCCGAAATCAGATGCTGTATCTTCATGTCTACCACAACTTGACCAAGTTAGGCTGAATAACTTCACCATTAAAAAACTCCGGTTTCTTTTCTGAATTGAGGAAAATCATTCAAACTGACAAGTTTGAGACAAGCCCAATAGCCTTTGATGGGTCTATGTTTTTTTTTGAATCAAAAAAACTTGCAAATGAAAAAAATGTTGTTTTGTTTAATTCCGTTCTTCCTTTTAAAAGTTGAAACTTTCTTCTTGTGGCATCTACTCTTGAAATTAGGTGATTTACTTGATAACTTTACTGAGACTTTTTGCCATAAATTTTTGAGCAACTTGACCTTTTGAAGGACTGCGACTTATAGCGAGAAAAGAATGTCGGGCTTTATGCTTTCCAACTATCGCGACTCTTTTTCTGTCCATCGCGTCACTTTTCAAGATAATCAATCACGACAACAATTTTTTCTGTCCAGGCTTGTTTTCAATTTTGGACAGTTGCTGCAGACCTCAATGCTAAAACATATTCAATCGATATGGTCGGAGAAGACTAAACGGAAACGAACTTGAAAAAACGATTCACATCAAAAGTGTTTCAAGAAAAAAAAAAACCTTTCAAAAAAATAAAAAGCAACTATCTTTTCCAATTTTCTTTTGAGTTTTTACTTTTTTTACAAATCGCATTTGAAAAGACTCAGCAGATATCATTTAGAAAAAAAAATCACCAAATAAGGATTCGCTGAGGCACCCGGACTTCGGAACTAAATAGGTATCCGAGTTGGGGTTCTCGGTCACACGAAGCATCGTTTTCCTTTTGCCTTTTCCGTAACAAATGTTGTTTAAATTCATGTTATGAAGTCGCGTGAAGCTAATATTAAGCGGGCAAATAATGGCACCCACTGCTTTTGCGTGCTTCATCAAGCCAGCGAGCCAATGTTTGCCCAAAGTTGACAGACCCTCCGGGTCGTTTTCATCCGTGAACAAATTCTTACCATATTTCCAAATTGAGAAGTTTAGGTGGAAGCCATTATTTGTTTTGTCAACTGGACTACAAATGATTGTAGCGATATAGCCTCTATCAAGCGCCGTTGATTTCACACAGTCTTTGAATACACATGCATGATCTGCGGTAGCGACTCCGAATTTTGGCTCCAAAGTTAACTCGTACTGACTCTCGGAACCTTCGGAATTGATTGCTTCAACTTTGATGCCTGCTTTCCTGAGACGTCTATATATCTACAGAAGAACGCGCAAGGTAAAACCTCGTGAATTTCTTAAAAGAAAACCTTCGTTGCTACAAAAACCTATTTTGTTTGTTTTGGATATTAAATATTTACGATGGCAAAAATAGTAATTTTTTCTTCACTATTTGTTGTTCAGTCAGATTTGCCCAATTAAAATTGACTACACTTCCTTCCATTGAGGTTTTTCCCTGGATTAAAATTGATTGCATTAGAATCGAAAAAGTATTATTGTATTCTTATGAATTTCTGATTTCAAAAGCGCACCTCGTAGCAAAGATTTTCCATTTTCTTCAAGTTCAAGGCAGAACAACCGTGAGGCCCATTTCTCAGCAGATCGCCGTCTTTAAAGATGAAAAATTCATACTAATTTGCTGAATACATCTGCAAGCCGAACTCGCTTTCTAATTGCTCGATAAGCTTCTTGCATGTTTGACCTGGGTCGTAATAACAGAATGAAATCATGTCACCGGACTCGTGAACCTGGCATAAGACTTCAGTTACGTTGAATTTGCCTTGACCTGTCCAAGGACACGCGTGAAAAGTTTCCCATTGTGGGACTATTTTGACAATAAGAACATCACGCGCCTCCAGCTCATAAAAACTGCAGCACCTGGAACCGGAACCCATCATGGCGAAAGTCTCCGATTCCTGATTCTAAGAACGAATTAAAAGAATCATAGGTCACCGCTCGACATCTTGGGATACCGTTTGTGTCGGCCCATGTACATCTGAGGAAATCATAATGCTGTAGCTCGTTTTATATTGTTGGATTCATAATTTGTACTGGATTAGATCGGCGTGATGCAGCGAGTGAGAAATATCTAAAGTTGACTAAAATTGACTGTAGCATTACCCGGGTTGACCTCCGTAGACCAAAAATGCTAATCATACAGTTCCATAAACTAAGTCAATGAAAAAATCTAGTCATACAAATTTCATACATTTTGCTAAAATGGTGTTTTCGAATTTTCAAAAAACTTTTCTCTTGCTTTGGCATAAAATTCGGAGTATCGTACTACATAAAAAAGAAAAACTTTTTGTCAAAAAAAGCTAATCATACAATTTCCATATATGGAAAATGTATGACTTGCATTTTTTTGATGGCGACGAGTATTTTTGAAGTTTTTTGTGTTTTTTTTCCGACCGCAAATTAATTTTCGTATTCAAACAAACATTTTTTGAAAAAAAAAATTGTGCATGCAAAAACTAATTTTTGTGTGTATAACGTAGTCCTGGACATATTAATATTGAATTTTTCTTCCTTTTCTCTTCATAACTTTTTTCAAAAATGCCTTAAACTCCTCTTTTTTTGTATGACATTTTTTTTTCTATGCCTTGATCAATGTCTGGTAATTTAAAAGTTCAAAATTTAGAAATAACCATCTTTGAAAATTTTTGCCAAAATTTAAAAGTTTTTGTTTTCGTTATTTTAGTTTTGTGAGACAGAATGAAATAATTTTTACTGATTCCAATGCATATTTAATGCGAGACGGCCAAACCTTTGGCTACTACGTTTGAGTACTCAAGGTTTATGTCATTTGTGTTCGGTTACGAACACAACCAAAAATTTTCAAGAAATTGAAATGTAAAAAATCAATATTTTTGGTTTATGGAAAAATGCTAGTCATACAGTTTCCATATATGAAAAAATAATAACCATAGACCTTTCATGCAGTTTTCTGTACTTATGGAATTGCATGAAAAGTGTATGATTAGCCTTTTTCCATATATAAAAATTGTATAAATAGCATTTTTGGTCAACCCGGGTGTATTGAGAAAAGAATTCCTTTTCAATCACAAGAAACATGCTATACTCTTTTATTTATCTCGTAAAAATTTTACACGTAAATGAACATCTTTTATTTTCATATCGTTTGGTTATATTACGTGTAAGTTATTTTCTCCAACCGAAATTATACGAATTGAATAAATTGTATAAACATTTCTACTTATACATTTTGTTGGCCTTGTTTTTAACCAAATATCTGCAAAATGCCGATAAATCAGCAAGGGTCAAACTTTAACTGAGCTGCTCTAAAACTATATTACAAATTGTCCGAAGACTTTTTTCTACATAAGACAATTTTTCGGGCCTTTTTTTCTCCAAAAACCTAAAAATTACCTGTCATGGCTAAAACTACCAAATGCAGTTAATCTGCGTGATAACTGCCAGTTACACTCTGAGTTTTTTTGTGACAAAAAATCCTTGGTTAGTGTTTCGGTTGAAACACAAAATTTCGAAAAAAAAATTTTATTTTTATTTATGGAAAAATGCTTATCATACAATTTCATATTATGGAATAAATGCTTATTTTGCTATTTTCATACACCTACTTTTTCTCTATGAAATTGTATGAAAGATTTTGATAAGCGTTTTGACCTCCACGGACCGAAATAAGTGCTATTCATACAATTCCATAAACTAAGTCTCTAAGTTCCATAAACTAAGAAAGGAGGTCAAAACTGTGGATGTCAGTTTTAATTTCCACAGACCGAAAGTGCTACTCATACAATTCCATAAACTACGTTCCATAAACTAAGAAAAAAGGCCTGTCATACAACTTTCATATAATTTCGCTTAAATGGTGGAATTGATTTTCAAAACAACTTTTTCTTGTTTTCGTCATAATTAAAAGAGAAAAACTTTTGGCAAAAAATACTACGCATACATTTTCATTAGAAGAACTGATTGACTCGCTTTTTTCGATAGAGCCAAAAAAAGTAATAACAAAGTCGTCCCGAAAAATCCTTTGATTTTTTTTCAATGCAAAACGAATTTTATACCCAAGCAAACATTTTCCAAAACTTTTTTGCATGCATAACGTAGTCCTGCCCGCACTGGAATTCGATGGAAAAAAAACCGATTATTCTGGATTTTCATTGTCATTCAGAACAGTTCGTGGGATCCACAAACGAATAATCAGACATTTGTATACTTAAACTGAGCTGTTGCGGATTCCGCAAATGCAAGCGGAACCCGCAACGTGTTAGTGGAATCCGCATTTTGTTTGCAAATTCCGTTTTAATATACCTATATGTGTAGTATAGCGTTTAAAATTATATCATTTAATTAGTGGTCACCAGAAAAAATCAATCTTAATTACCTCATTGATCAACTACCAACTGAAATATCAAGCATTTGGTCTCAATTCCTGTCAACACAACTTCACTCTCAAATCCTGTCAACTTCGATCTCAACTTCGATCCCAAATACTGACCTACTGAACTTCGATGCCAAATACTGACCTACCGATCCCAAATACTGACCTACTTCCATCTGAAATTCGATCCCAAACACTGATGAAATACCAAATACTGAGCTATTTTGGTGATATGCTGTGTGTTCTGTTTCCAAACATTCTGAAGCCAATGACTACAAATGTTGAATTTATTCGGCGTTAAGCTTCCAAAATCAAAATTTGCAAATGACGCAATCCCAAATACTGACCTAAATTGGCGATATGCTGTGTGTTGTATTTCCATACACTCTCAACCCAATGACTCGAAATATCGAAGTTATTCGGTGTTGTGTTTCCAAAATACTAAAAGGTGACTTCCACCGATTTAGTTAACAAATGTTTTAAGATTCTTTCGTGAATTCCGCTAACAATGATTAAATTTTGCCTTTAAAGTCCTCATTGCTTTAGATAAGAATTCCAGCTCTAGCTTTTAAGTGTTCATATGCATGTTCACTAATAAACAAAACTCTAAATCCACTTACAGTTTAAGGAATCCGCTTACATTTGCGGATTCCGCTTAATAATTTTGCGGGTTCCACTTACTTTTGCGGATTCCCCTTACCTTTTGTGGAATCCACTTACAGTTGCGGAATCCAGAACAACTAGCTATATTCGCATGTTGCGGGATCCGCGGCACAACAAATGTGCCCACAAAAATCACGTTACAGGTTTTTGCACGCGGAATCCACGGAAGTTTTGTAAGTGGAATCCACTGACATTTTGGAGCATGTTTAAAGGTTTGTCTATAGAATCCAGGAACGTACAGACACAAAGTTGTGCGCCTAGCAAGTGCACAGTTTGGTGTAACCTCGTATTGACTGAATATTTTAAAACTTAAAACTTTCTGTTTTTTTTTCAATTTGGCAGTTTGTGCTTTTTTATTTCTTTTATACGGTCGCCCTTTGCCATGGTGGTGAAAATTGGCCATGCTGTTGAAAAAGTGACATTCCCCCCTATCATTTAAGGTTTTTAATGGTTGAATGGGGATGGTTAAACGGGGTCGGGGGTTGACTCAAGGCAAACTCGACCACCTCTTCTAAATTATGAGTTTACGCCTGGAGTAGCTTACTCATAGAGTAGTTTCAGATAAGGTACACCGTCTGTTCGTATTATTTTCGGCCGGATAGATTCGTGCAATTCCTTTTTCTGATACCGATATTAATCTTACTCTTATATCTCCTCGTCTCAAAAGAACTAGTGTATAATGGTATTTGCAGGTCAGCTATCTGGAACTTGTTCCAAGGGAGAACAACTGTCTTCTACGTTATATTTAAATTATTCTAGTGCTGAAACTACAAATAGTTTCAGCATTACAAATTATTGTCAGTGTTACTTATGGATCATGATTATCGTTTACAGCAATGCCTTAACAGAGTAGGGAACCAAAAAAAAGTGTAGTACAAAGGTTATATATCCAGTCCTAGATTCACATATCCGGCCAACTATCCTTAAGTCTAACAAACCATTCACCATTCGTTAAAATGTCCATCTCTTTAGCCTTTCAAACATCCGTTCAACCAGTCATCTATCCATCAAGCAACTATGCAATCAGCCAACCAGCCATCGCGTCATCCGACGAGTCATTAATTCATCCACGGATCCGTCCAACCTTATGTAAAGCAGCAAACGATGTACTCGTCGTCCATTCTCTCAGCCACACAAACAACTTATCATCCATCCATCCACAAAACTATCTATTCAACAAGTCATCAATCCAAGCGGCATCAAACTATCCATCCAACTAACTACCCAGTCAGCCATACATCCATTCATTCATCTGAAAAGCTTTTTTTTCTAGTCAACCATCCATCCATGTAGCCAGCCATCCATCCAGCAAACCTGTCTATGTAAACAAGTCAGCCTCCCAGCTATCCATTCATGAAACAATCCATCAGTTTAGCTATCCAACCAGACATCCAGAAACCAATCAATTTCTCGTCCACCAAGCTATCCATCCATTCGCACACCTAAAAATTCCATCGCCGATCCATTCAGCTAATTATTTAGTCATTCAGCCACATATGGTTCAGCTTTGTCAACCATTCATCCTGTCATCAATCCATCCAATAATCTAGCTATTTATGGCCCAGCCTGTCTATCTTTTCATTTGGAAGTTTATCCATCCCTTGAACAAATCATTCATGTAGCTGTATGACATCTCTCCACCCAGTCTTCCATCCAGTCAGTTAACCATCCAAACATCCATCAAGCCATAACTCCATCCTGACGAATCATCCAGCTATTTCTCTGTCCTTCATGCCAACTAAACTCAATCAATTATCAAGCTATTCAGCCAAGCATTCATCCATCCTGTCATCCATCCATCAAACGAATCAGCCAATTAATTAACTTCCCATCGAACGAGCCAATCATTGATCTAGCAGTGCATCATCTAGCCGATCCTTGGCCATCCAGCAAGTTATTCGTCCAAACATCCATTTATTCATTCTTCTATCAACCTTTCATCAGTACAACATCGCAGACATCCTGCCATCCATCAATCAATCCATGCATCAAACAATCCATTCATCAGGACATCCATCCATCCATCATAAAGCCACCCATCCATCGTAAAATCATACGTCCATCAAGCAATTTTGTGATATAACAGTTGTAAAATGTATAGTTTGTCTGAAAACTAAAGGGTTACTTTTTGAATTTAGAAAGAAAACATCGAATTTTTTCCCTGAGTCTGAAGCTTTTGAATTTCGTCTGATTACTTTACTCAATGTATATTATTAATGTTCTGGCCTTTAAAAGGAAACCATTTTGTATCCTTAGAGAAGCGAGCGTTTTAATACATCATTACGTGCTACCAAGTATCAACCGACAAAAAAGTGAACAACTAGTTTCAATCAACTTTTGTCAATTTTCCAAAATTTTAACACTTATCTTTTTAAGATCACCACGTAATGTATGACAAGTGTTTGCAGGTTTTATGAGCTAATTGTTTTTTGCTGGTTAGATAATGAATTTTTTTTTGCTTCATTTCAATTCTTGTGTCACTTAGTTGCCATGTTTGAACTATATTTTTCATAGTAAAACTGACCATAGGATATGTTTACATGTTCAGTTATATCATTTACAGCAAGGCCTTAACAGAGCAGGGAACCATAAAGTAGTGTACGAAAAAGGTTATATATCAAGTCGAAGATTCAGATATTCGGCCAAGTATCCTTACGCCTAACAAGCCATTCACCATTCGTTAAAACGTCCATCCCTTTAATCTTTCAAACATCAATTCAACCAGTCATCTATCCATCAAGCAACTATGCAACCACTCAACCAACACTCGCGTCATCCGACGAGTCATTATTTCATCCATTGATCAGTCCAACTTTATATACAGCAGCAAACTATGTACTCGTCGTCCATCCTCTCAGTCACATAAACATCTTATCATCCATCCATCCACAAAGCTGTCTATTCAATAAGTCATCAATCTAAGTGGCATCAATCTATCCATCCAACTAACTACCCAGTCAGCCATACATCCATTCATTCATCTGAAAAGCTTTTTTTCTAGTCAACCATCCATCCATGTAGCCAGCCATCCATCCAGCAAACCTGTTTATGTAAAAAGGCAGCCTCCCAGCTATCTATTCATGAAACAATCCATCAGTTTAGCTATCCAACCAGACGTCCAGACACCAATCAATTTCTCGTCCACCAAGCTATCCATCCATTCAGACACCTAAAAATTCCATCACCGATCCATCCAGCTGATTATTTAGTCATTCAGCCGCATATGGTTCAGCTCTGTCAACCATTCATCCTGTCATAATTCCATCCAAAAATATAGCTATTTATGCGCCAGCCTGTCCATCTTTTCTTTCGGAAGTTTATCCTAGAACCAATCATTTATCTAGCTGTACGGCATCTCTCCATCCAGTCTTCCATCCAGCCATTTATCCATCCAAACATCCATCTAGCCATTACTCCATCCTGTCGATTCACCCAGCTATTAATCTGTCCTTCATGCCAGCTAACCTCAATCAATTATCAAGCTATTCAGCCAAGCATTCATCCATCCTGTCATTCATCCTTTCAGCCAAGCATTCATCCATCCTGTCATCAAACGAATCAACCATTCATTTAACTTCTAGCATCATCTAGCCGACCATTGGCCATCCAGCAAGTTATCGGTCCAAACGTCCCTTTAACCATTCTTCTATCAATCTTTCATCAGTACAACATCCCAGCCATCCCGCCATCCATTAATCAATCCATGCATCAAACCATTCATTCATCAGGCCATCCATCTATCCATCTTAAGGCCATCCATCCATCAAAAAACAATACGTCCATCAAGCAATCCTTCATTCATCAATTATCCATGTGTATATCCAGCCATCATCCATCTAACCAACCGTCCATCAATCAGTCTGATCGATCCTGCCAACCGTCTATCTAGCCATCTAATCTAACCGTCCATTCATACAGTCATCGATCTGTTGATAGATCTAGCTATCCCTTTATAGATCTTTCCAACCAACACACCATTCAAAGTTTCAATTTTTTTTTTACTATTGAAGTTAGGGCGTCACTACACATAGATATGACTGTTTATAAACAAAATTAGCTTAAGTTCTGAATTTTCAAATTGACTATCATTACTATCACACTTTGGATTCAGTTACTTTACAGGAATTGAATTGTTTTTTTTTATTTCTATAATTATTGTTACTTTCACCAGCTAATCGATCAATAGGGTTGTCTATTTAGAAATTTGAAAAACTATATGTGTAGATTTTTATATGGTTATGTGAGAAAGTATGAAAGAAAGTATCAATATGAGTATCTAGTTAAGGTAGTAAATGATTTATTACGTAAGTAAGTAAGTGAAAGTTTAGATAAATTAAGTGGAAAAATAAAAAGAACAGTGCTTTTAAGAAAAATTAGGTAAGTAAGTAGGTGGGTGTAAAAATAAAATAGTAAAAGAACAATCGAAAAGAACACTCCTGATAAATTAATGTTATAATCTGGCTGTGTCGTGCAAAAAAAGCGTGCAATCATAAAAATTTGGAGTCGTTCAAGTATTTTTCGAAGAAACATTTTTGAAACCAATCAAGCCGCCATATGGTCTCAACTTAATTAAAACGTCATAAATAAGGTCATAATTAAACATCATATTAGAATTAACAAAAAACAAAAAAATGGGTTGAAAAACTTCGTTGGTCAGAACTGTACATTTGTTTTAAGGCCGAATACATTTCTTGAACTATTTCTAAATCAAATGGAGTAACTCGGTTTTTCCCAATTTCACCGTTTTTATCAAACCCCTCTCCAACTGGCTAAATTTCAGCCAGTGGACATACAAAATACCTAATTGATTCTTCTAGACTAGTCTAGTTTCCGGCGGTAAAAAACCGAATGCACCACCGGAAACACTTCTGTTTTGTAAAAGTGCACCAAGTTTTTGCAAAAAACTCGATGCATTTTTTCATATTTCTTTCCATTTTTCCTTTTTCTTCTCGTCTTTTCACCATTGAAACTTCCATTCCCGTTTCGAGAAACACGGCATGCCGTTCCTCCCGGGTTTGGAACTTTGACTTTTTGTATGGTTGAAAACTCTCTAAGTTGTATAAGTTAATTATCAATATCTTCAGTACACCAAGTTCCCTCTAATTTCTTCTTTTTTTATTTCAAAATTTGAAAAATTACTCATTTGCAATAAATTCCCCAGAAACGGCCGCCGCCTTTAGAGAGTGATTTCAATTTACTGCCATTTCACCATAAAATATAGTGCAAGTCGGGGAAATAGTTTACTGCTGCCAACAGTTAAGCTACGCTGCCAAAATCTCCGCCGAATTTTCATTATATACCATAAAATTCAATTCCCCTTTCACTAACAAATTTCAACTAGGTCGAAAGTTCATTTGCCCGAAAGGAAAATAACAATTAAAATGATTCATATAAATAACCAGAACCAATAATTAGGACCCCAAAAATAGAATTAGAAAGAATTATGTATCGTGTCCCTTGTTTTACAGCTAAGCTTAGCAAGATCTTAAGTAGGGGGTGATCTGCTTTTTGGGTTGAAAACTTATTCCGTTTACAAAATCCTATGATGAGGGTCCTCCAAAAAGTCAAGGATCCCTTTCCTAGGCTTGCTTTACGTGAGGATCCAACCCCTAACAAAAAATGCTAGGTACCTAATAATTCTGAACCATTTCTCATTTCTATTATTGGTTCTCATCACAACAGCCAAAGATAGAACAGATAAGAAGCAGAGCTCCACAGTAACGAAAACAATTCCCATTTAAAAAAGTTGGTACGTAAAGAGCAATAGAAGAAAAGGTCTGCTGAGTCGTTACCTAAACAAAATAGGAAGCTTTTTAATTAAGTGTAGTTAAGTATGTGAATTACCCACTATTTAAATTAGTTTTTGGGTGGCCAGATAGAAGTGACAAAAGACGATTGGCTCTCTCTGGGAGCAAACATAAGCTCAAATTATGCTCAAATCTGATTGGCTGATTGGCTGATATTTTGCTCTTCCTACTGTGCTTGAACTTGTTAGCTAGGTGGGAAGATCAAACTTAGCTTTTTTGAGCTCTTAATTAGAGAACGCAATGAATCTCAAGGTAAGTTCAACACTAAATGGCTGAGAAGTAAAAATTTAAAAATTTTCTGTTCTTGTTAAGCTCTATTGAATTTCTGGGGCTAATTTAGGCGATATATTAATTTTGGTAGAAGAAGTTAGAATCTCAAAATTAGTTGATGTGAGATCCAATAAGCTATGAAGCGAAGATGAGCTTGCCAGTTAGGGTAGGAGGAACTATGCTCTATTGTGGCAGCAGGAAGCTTCACCGGCGATCCTTTGACCTTGATCGACATAACCTTGGAAAAGATGTCAGCAAGTGGTGCACTGCTTCATCAAGTTGTAGATGTCAAGAGACGGTTTTTCGCTTTTTTCTTCTTGTCTCCAGTGGGCTTCTCTCCGCTCTGCCTACCTTCTTGACTGCCTTTCCGCTAACCCTGGCCGCCCTTGTAGAGTTTTCATTTTAGTGGTTTTGCGTTGTTCAAGTAGCAAAAAAGTGAAGCTAAATTTAAAAATTTTGTTGGAATCCAGCTCGAAGAATTCGAACCTCAACTCTGACATGCTGAGAAATGAAAACATGAACTGAAAACATCAGCCATCGATAAATCAGGTAAGAAGCAGGGCTCCGCCGGAACGAAACAATATTCAAACATTAAGAAAGTGTATTCCTAAAAGAGCAAAAAAAGAGCTCTAGTGATTCATTATGTACATCAATAATGGTGCTTTTCTATAAGTTATGGCGCGTAAAACAGCAATAGACTATTTCTAGCGAGTCGATCAGATTATAGGTTCTGGAGCGTTTACAACATTGTATAGTGAAATAAGTGAAGAGCCCGCTAAAGTTATACTTGCATTGTGGTTTTCCGCCAAAAGTGGAGAAGGTGGCTGACCCCTCTCTGGAGGCAAACAGTCGCTCAACATAAGCTCACATATGATTGGCTGAGACGTGGAAGCTTGAAAGTTTCGACGTTTTTGCCCTAGAAATGCTCCGTAGCTCATTTAGGCTAAACACGAGCTCAACTGAGAATGACAGAAGAAAAAAGAACCTCAAATCTAGCGGCTCTGATTTCGAAATGATATCATGTAGAATTGAGCTTGCTAGCTGGAGTAGAACGATCTATGTTTTTTGCTGCTGCTGGTAGCTTTCACTAGCATTCTTTCCGCAGATTTCGTTCAGGAAGCTGTTCTTGATTAACAAAGTCTTGCAGGAGATGTCAGTAATTAGTAAGTCTGCTTGAGCAACTTGTAGATGTAAAGAGATGGTTGTTTGTCTTCTCCTCTTGGCTCCAGTGGGCTTCTCTGGGCTCTGCTCGGAGAATTCTAACCTCAACTCTGACAGGCTGAGAACTGAAAGCTTGATAACTTCAAAGTTTTTGCTCTAGAGGTATTCCAAAGCTAACACAAGCTAGCTAGAGGCTCAGTTGAGCTAAGGTTTGCTCAGTGGAGCTTATTATGTAGGTTAGGTGCTCAAACTTAGCAGTTTGGGCCCCTAGTTAGATAGTGCATAGAAGCTCAAATATAGGTCAATTTAGATGGGATGTTTTGAAACTATAGGGGCAATTCAAATTCACCATGAATAAAAATTAGTGCAGTTTTTTTAAACTCATTTTCTAACTCATTTTTATTCTTTATGAGTAAAATACAACTCCGCTTTCGAATCGAGAAATTCTTTGATTGTTTTCCCGTCTAGGTTGTCTTTGATTTTTTTATGGAATATCTTCCTGAGTTAGGACCGATGTGGTTAACTCATAAAGTAATTTCGGATAGGGTACACCGTCTGCTCGTCACGCTATCTTATTTTCGGCCGGATAGATTCGTGCAACTTCTTAGTCTAATACCGATCCTAATCTTACTCTTATACTTTCTAGTCTCAGGGTGTTTAACTAGTCTCTGCCAGGCTCAATAGATCTAGGGTATACTGGTTTGTTGCGGCTGCTGAAGTTCTCTTGGAGAGACAACTAATTTCTAAGTTAAATTCAAATCTCTCTGGTGCTGAAATTACAAGTAATTTCAGCACTTACAAATAAGTGGGTTGTTAGTTAGATGGATCATGATTGGTTAATATTAAATACTTTACATTGGTAAAACATTTAATTTATCCAATCATAAAATATAGTTTAGATCAGGTTCCAGTTGATCCACCATCATCACATTTGGTTGAGCGTCTTTTTGGCCGCGTGTACACCTTATCCTTGGTTGAATTTCATTCTCAAGGCCTATTGACCTTTAGCCTGTAATTTTTCGATTTATTTCTTATCTATTTTACAGTTGTGTAAAACGATTGTTTGTTTATTTCCTAAATTTTTGAATGACATAAGGTTTAGGATGAGGGATGCAAGAAGTTGTTAGTTATTTCTATTTCCTTAGACTGTTAGTCCTTACGATTTTTTGGTTAGCTTAACTTGGGTCTTTTTGTTCAGGGTTGGAGAGAAAAGTATATCGATTCCGAAGAATGATTTTTTACTTTCTCGTGGCTAGACTAAGCTAAGGTGTTAACTTACTTAATCTTACTTAGGGGTAGGGGTTGTGTTCAAGGGTTGGAGAATAGTAAAGCGATCCACAAGGTTCAGGTATAATTAGAACGCAAGTAGTTCGTAAGATCCACAAGGTTCTTACTAAGTCTTACTAGGTCTAAGATCTATCCTGGGTCTGGTAAGAGGAGGGTTCAAGTGAAGGATGTATAACCGAAGTTCTTCACTGTTTATTTTAATTTGAATGGTTAGTTTTATTGAAAAATTTCTATTAGTCCTGGGTCTTTTGGAAAGGTTGGATAGTAAATCGACGTTTGATGTCGTTAGACAATTGCTAAGTGGGTGATGGAGAACAAAATTGTTCTTTTTGATCCAAGGATAGGCCTTGATGATCAGGTTTTAATTTTAGTGAGATAGAAAATTTATTAAGATCCAAGGAAAAGCCTTGATGATCTGATTATTTAAAATTAAGTGAATTTAAGTTTAAAATGGTTTAGATTTATTTAATGAAAAGATTTAGTTTTGTAATGATATTAGTGAGCTGATGATTGCTGTTATGTTTAGGTGATGAAGCTGGAACAACAGGATGATTTAGGATTACTAACAATTTATTGTCATGCTACTAATTTTTATTTTTATTTTTAATAAATATTTTTCAAATATGTTTTATATAATACTGCAGAATTAAGAAAACGATCTGAGATCTTTTTATCAATCGTTATTGTTATTAATAATTTTGTTTAGCGCCTGAATTGATCATGAAGATTTACTTCAAAATTTTATGTTTGCAAATGAAAATCTAATTTCATTGCTAATAAGATTCTAAATATAAACGTTTGTGTTGGCTTTTGCCGTACAACCATAAGGATAAATGGTAATTTTCTACTTAGTCGTATATCGTCTCTTGTCCGAGGTCTTCTTCCAATACCGGGTAGTTCTAGTATCGTGCGGAATATCGGCTCTGATCCATGAGTCGTAGAGACATTTCAATTAAATTTATATCGTGTAACATTTTGAAAATGTTTTGTCTAAATTCTAATCTATATTTGGTTAGTTCTAAGCTATTAAGGTCTTATTCGAGACTTATGGTCGCACCAGATGAGTTGTAACCGATGTGGTTAGCTCATATAGAGTAATTTCGGATAGGGTACACCGTCTGCTCGTCACGCTATCTTATTTTCGGCCGGATAGATTCTCGCAACTTTTTAGTCTAATACCGATCCTAATCTTACTCTTATACATACTAGTCTCAGGGTGTTTAACTAGTCTCTGCTAGGCTCAATAGATCTAGAGTATACTGGTTTTTTGCGGCAGCTGAAGTTCTCTTGGAGAGGCAACTAATTTCTAAGTTAAATTCAAATCTCTCTGGTGCTGAAATTACCAGTAATTTCAGCACTTACAAATAAGTGGGTTGTTAGTTAGATGGATCATGATTGGTTAATATTAAATACTTTACGGTGAAAAATATCTAATTTATCCAATCATAAAATATAGTTTAGATCATGTTCCACCCATCCGGGTTTTACAGAGTTTTTTAGAATTATCTTTCTGCAATTCAAAGGGTGGATGATGAACGTTGGTATTTGGTGAACATCGTATTCTTGTACGGTTCCTCTTGTTAGAGAAGTTCCAGGACGCTGGAGTTAGGGGCATCAATCGTTGTGTCTTCTTGTGACAACGACTGTGTTTCCCAGCGAAATCAATCTGATTTCAAAATGGTTTGCTATGACGGGTTTTTCTGTATTATGTAGAGAACTTGTTTTGTGTTCAACCTCCACTGGGAATGGCGTGGAGATTGTGCGTGGAAGGGATGCCTTGTAACTCGGATCTGTACGTATACTTGAACATCGAGGTGGTCATTGGTCTAGTTCAATGAAGTCCTTTTCTGCGAAGTCAAGTCGTACTCTAAATCCTTTGAGTTGTGATTGTGGACTGCATATTGGTTGTGGTTAGCCATTCTTGTTCGAGTGTAGTGGGGTCATTTTGTCTTTGGATGTTGGTCTTTGTTGTTGTGTGTTGATCTATATACTGCAAGGTATGATTTACATTTTATAAAATTTTTATTAGTTCAGTTTTTTAATTATGAATTTAGTTAGTTGTTTTCACAAAAGCATTTTGTTTAAGTTCGGTTATTTTGAAGAGTTACTCACCCTTGAGTACCTCTTATTTAAAAATAGAAGTGTGGTCACAAAGCGTGGATGTAGCGCGGTGGGTTAGGCCGGCTATAGATCATGCTCAGGACGTCCTCTCTGGTGGGTTAGGCCAGGAGTGGGAGTATGATTTCGTGCGGTTTCTTTGAGAGGTCCTGTTATGTGTTAACGTTTTATGTTGGGTTTATGTTGGTCTTTCTTATGTTCCTTTGGTTGTGTCCTTTTTTCAAAAAATCAAATTGTTTTTGTTATGGTTTTGTCTTTCGACTTTTTTGTGTTTTATTATTTCTTTCTTAGACTTTATAATAGTCTTCAAAAGAATAAACTATCCAGTTTTAAACTGGGTTAATCCGGTTTGGGTACCGTTGGTTTTCTTTTCTTAGTCATGCTGTTATTTTATGATTTGTGGTGTTTAGTAAGCTGCGTTGGTTAATTTGGTTTAGTATATAATTCCTTTCCCACCGGGTTAAAGGAAAGTTTGAAACTTGTTATCGTGTGTTAGAGTTGTTGAGTGTGAAAACTTGAAACTGAAAATCATTATTTAAACAATTCTTCGTGAGCGAGCTGTGCGAGTTTGGATAGAATTCCTGTGCGAGTGAATGAAAATATCAAAAGGTCAGTACTGCATTTTCATTTTATCAATTTATTACATAGAATTTCAATTTTACTGCTAGTTTTGGGGGAAATTTAAAGTTATAAATTTTCATCATAATTAAATTTACTGCTTTATGGGGGAATAATTTATAGATTAATTCACTACATTTGGTATGAATTTTTTTCAGATTATCTTGTGGGAGATATTAATGAAGTTTAGAATAATTTTAACAAGTTTAATTTTATTTTTCTTTTCTGTTTTTTGCAGATGATCGTGGTATGAAGACTAAAAATCTAAAAGAAACATGAGTAAAGAATGGTTAGTATTGATTTAAATTTATTAGTTAAGAATATTTTTAATTTATACTTACCTGTTAATCGTCTGGGAAAAAGCCGTGGGGAAAGATGTCGCGTATTATATCTGAATTTGTTAGTAATTTTGCTAGTATGCGAATGATGTTTTTAGTTTGGAGCAGTGGCCAAAGCAATTGAAGTGCTTTAATGGTTTTTAGTTCTTCGGTGCCTACTGCAAACTCATAAGGTGTGTTTAAAGTATATTGTGGGAATGAGGGTAAGGTGATTGCTAGAAAATCTTTCGTGTTGGTGTGGTGTGGATGATTAATATATTCGCAGGCTGTTCCTGGTTTGGTCGGGAATGGATGGTTCGGGAATTTTCTTTTAAAAGTGCGATAAGCTCGGTGAGTGCTATTTGATGATTCGGTGGATGTGGATGATTGTGCTAATGATGCAGTGTAAGCTGAGGAGGGTGTAGGAGTAGGTGGGTTTGAGGATTCTATTGTGGATGAAATTTGATTTATAGTGAGGGTGTTAGGGTGTATTAGCTGTTGTTGTAGGGTGATAAAATTATCGAGTTCTTGGGAGATTTGGGGAGTATCGGGAGAATTAGATGATCGGTCGGAATGAAATGGAGAATAGGTTGGGGTTACTTGTGAAGCAAAGGAGGGAGTAGAAACGGATGGGAGTGGATTATTTAGTGGGATCGGTTGAAAAGGGGGTTTTGAAAAAACTGAGGAGTTGGTTTGAAAATTATTAGATGGAGATGGTTCGGAGTCTGCAAATTCGTCAGGGGTTTCTATATTAGGGTTATTAAGTTGTGAAATGGAGTATAAAACTGAAATATCTGAATTAGTATCCAAATTCATGCTTGATGTTACATTAATAGTTGGAAAATCGGGTGGCGGGAAAGCAAAAAGTGGGATTATTGTGATTGGAGTGTTGAGGTTGGTTGGATGGGAATTTGAGCGGTGTAGGGATCCAAGTTGTCGGCTCATCGTGGGCTAAAAACATGATTATTTTGAGACTGAAAAGCGGTGGTATGGGGTTGTTCTATAATTTGTTCATATGTATTATCATCTTGTGAATGATGTGTCATTATATGTTGTATGGGACTTTGCGATATGTTTGGTCGAAAATTTGGGTTATGTGTTATTGCTAGGTTTCTGAAATTACGTGGGACTAAGGATAATGGATGGTTATTTGGTAGGAGTGGCAACTGTGGTGCTGTAGGCATTACTTCTTTGTTAAAATGTTCTTCGTCGTATGTGTTCTGTGTTGTCGCTATTTTTGTATTATATTCGTTTATTTGTGCGTTTATAAGAATTTTGTTAATTGATGATGAAAAAATTCCAAAAAATCCTGCAAATAGTATGTGTGCTACACTTGCATGTCTATTTGCTTGTGTGTGTATAGCGCATGTGTTATAGATTCCTTTTAAGAGTGAAAAAAGAAATCCTATAAAGTTAAACATTGCGTATAGGAAGTTAATTTTTCTAAGATGTAATAGGGCCATCCTAGAAAATCGAAAATTTCATTTTTTAGTGTAACAAAGCTAAAAATATTTATAGGTGAAATATCTTGTGGTCTGTATTTTTCACCGTTTAGATATATACAGTCTTTAATGTCTTTAAAATATCCGCTATAATCTTGTGTATAAATATCTGCAAATCCTGCGGTTTCGGCAAGTTTGCGTAAATTTTGGTCAATTGATTGTCTTTGTGTAGTGTCCATTTGTGTTAATAATTCTTGAAATTGTTGTGCCCTAATGTGGTGTTGGATATATGATTTCGAATTTATTCCAATTGATTGTAAATCAATATTTGGATTACGAGCAATAGCTCTGATGCTTTCGGGTGAAAATTTTTTTGAGTGAATGCATTAACGTGGGGTATGGGGTAAGAAGATAATATTTATCTTCATCAGGGTTCAATTGTACTACATTGTGGCTATCTTCTGATTCACATGGGACTGCGGTATCCCAAAAATATGTTCGTCTTGAAAGTGTGTCAACAAAATGTACTTTATTTTTATAAAAGATAGGGATTCTTTTATAGCATCGTTTATCTTCAAAAACATATAGTGGTGATACTTTTTTGGTACAAGTATAAAACCATAAAATGTTTCCTTCGTAGTCTAGAAAATGTGATCTATTTCCTGATAATAAATATCCTGCGTAGGGTAATTTTAACACTGCTAGTGCAAGTGATTGTAGGATTTGTGTCCTTTCTAATTCGCATAGTTGGTGAAGTGTTTCTAATTCGGAGAGGAACATTTCTTGAAAAATTTGACTAATCGTGTAGTCTAACTTCATATTTAAGTGGATATCATAGTGGATATTACCAAAATAAGAATTATTCATTAGTGATAGTTCTTGTAAACGTGTGCTTCTAGTGTCATGTGGCTTTAGGTGTCCACCAGAATGACCATTACTTTTTTGAAAGTTAACTGGTATATATGATGTTCCTTCGTATAGAGGGTGACCTGTGGCATAAGGGTCAATTTTTTTTTCCAGTGGTCATGTCGAAACCTTTTTTGTACTAAACTAATATTTCAGAATATTGTGTTTTGTGAAGTGGGTTTCTGTATTTGCATGCGATTTCTGTTTCTTGATATATTTGGAAACGTGTTATAATCAGTGCTTTGTTTTCGTGATGGATGGACTTGTTCATATGGAATTGATTGTATAAAATATTTTTCGTGAAATTTTGTCATTCGAGCGTGTATTTTTGCTACTTGAAATGTTGTGCATGTATCTTCAGGAAACCAAACAATTGTTGCTTGTGTCCGTGTTGTAGGATCACAATAAACTTGATCGTTTTTACAAGGTAGTCTAATTCCTTGATAGATCATTGTGTTGTCGGATAAATCTCGTGTGAGTTGTATTTTTTCGAGTTGTATTTTCCAATCGAAAAACATTATTTCTTGATATCCTTTATTTTTTGTGTCTGCCTTGCAGTTTGATGGATTATTTATACCAATGTGGGGTATCCAGTGCTTATTGTGTATATCATAAGTTAACCTTCCGTGTGCGCCGTTGTATGGGTATTTTTCATCTAGTTTTATATGTCCTTGATATCTTTCAAGTTCTGCTTGATGTACGGAATCGGGTATTTTTCTGTCAGCTATACTGTTTTTCTGTCGGTGTTTTTATTTCTTGTGATATTTAATCTGAGTAGCTCGTTTTTACAATCATCGGGATTTAGATGTAGAAGTCGTTCTATATTACTTTGGTAGAATGATTCGTGGTCAAGTCGGTTTTTATTTCCGTTTGAAACTTGTGAACAATGTACTTTCTTTTCGGAAAATGTTGCTGTAAATTTATATCCTATAACTGTTGTTGCTCGGGCTTTTGAATACAGTGTCGCTATTACATTTGTAGTTTCTATAGCTTGTGGTTCTGTTTCGTATTGTGATACTTGATTTATTGCATATTTGTGTAGTGTTTTTTGTTCATTTTCTTCACAATCGTAGTGTGTTACTAATAAGTCCTGGGGTCCTGTGCGGGGAGAAGGATTTGTGTTTTGATCGGAGATTATTAGAAAAAGGAGTTGGAGAAGTATCAATATTTTTAGAATATACATGTGTATGATAATCCTGAGTACGGGTTATAAAAAGTGATGTAACCAATTGTCTTTTTGGTATATCTGTCGTATTTATATATTACTTCAGTTGTTATAAATGGTGGTGGTAGCGATTGAGCTGTTATATTTGGTGGGTTTAATGGGTAAGGATGTTGAGCAATGTTGTTAAGTTTAACCGTGATTTCAAATTTTAATTGTAGACTATTTTGTTGGAGTATTTGTATGTTATGGTCACGAATGTCTTCGTGGATGTCTTGTCTATACTGTAGTCTATGGAGTGCCCAGTTGTGGAGTCGGTTACTTTCCGGATGTTGTCCAAATAATGGTGGGGGTGCTGTGAACGTGTTCCAATCTAATCTTAAAGGGATATTTGTTGATGATTGTTCTCGATATCTAGCGTCAAGGTTATTTGGAAAATTTAGGGGGAAAGGCGTCGGTGAAATCTGGCTTATTGATGGTGTTGATGGTAATGATGATGATGTTGTTGTATCCGTAGAAATATCTATTGGGTCATTTATTAAATTTGGTTCACCTTGTGTGAATGACTGTGTTGTCCAATATGGTAGTCGTGATGTTTAGTTTGGGAGGTTAAAGGGATTGTCACGTATTTGTTCAGATGTTGGTGTTGAACCTAAGTAATCTGAGGGTATACTTTAGGTGCTACGTTGTGAAAGAAGTGTAGGGGTTTCCGGTAATATGTTAATTGGGTTTTCTGGAGTACTTGGTGATGGGGATTGGGGTATATCAAAATGAACTCGGGGGGTTTGAAAATTTCTATTTCGTCGTGGATGTATAATTTGTCTATTTATTTCAACTGTATTTTGATTTTGAATAAGAGTTCTTATTCTACTTAATTCTTGTGGTAGTGTTGGGTACAAGTTATATGTTGGTTCACTTAGAGGTGCCTGTCGCTGAACTGGTTCTAATGGTTCAGATAAGCGAGCGTGTCGTTCTTCAAAAGTGTATGGGTTATCTTGGAAAGAAATTCGTGTAGATGTTTGGGGGTTTTGGGTAGTTGTAGGTATTGTCAGGTTTTCTTGGGATGATGTCGGTGAAGACTGACTGTGTGATTGTTGGTTAGCAATTTTTGGGGGTTTTCTGATTGATTTCTCTTTGTGAAAAAATTTATGTTTATTGTAGTATTCTTCAAGGAAAAGAACTAAAAGGATTGTTGCTAAGGCAAATGTTATGATTGCCTTCTGTATACATTTGCATATTGTCAATATTAGGGATGGTAAAAATGTTATAAAAATTACAAATAGTAAAAAAATATCTGTTCTACTAAAAATGGTTCGTATCATTTAAATAAATTTTGGGTTTTCGTACCTGTGAATATGGTCAATGACTTGGGAAAGTTGGAGATATATTTCAAATATGGAGTAGAAAATTTAAAAAAATTTTGCAAAAAATTATTAAAATTATTATAAAAGCTTCAAAAGTATCAAAGAGAAATATGAATAAAAGTTTAAGTATTGTTAAAAAGTTTATGAAAATGTTGAAAATTGTGTTGACTGATCGAGAGAAGAGCATTTAAGAAATGGCTTCTTGGTCGAATATTTTTTGTTGTTTGGGGCAATTTTCAAGTGTGGTCGAATTATCTATTGATTTTTTGACAAGTGGGTTGAGTTTTGTGAAAAGTTGTTGGAGGCAAATTTTATGGTGTTCAGGAGGTCTTCTTTGCTTTATTTGTATTTGTCAGGTGATCTGGGGTATTTTTGAGATTTTTGTACTTTAGGTTGAATTAATATGGTCGTATTTTTACTTTAGGCTAATTTATCATTTTTGGTTGGGGGGTTTTTGAGGTCTGAGTTGGGAAAATATTGTTGATCTTTGCGTTATTAGATAAAGGAGGGTTATGATATTATGGTGGTATTTATTTTAGTTGTCAAGTTTGAGTGGTTTGCTTATTTTTGACCTGGAGGTTGTAAAATTATAGTTATAGATATGCCTGGAGTTTAATATCTTTCGTCTAATTGGTTTGTGTTATAGTTATAGAAGGTGACGGATTGAATGAATCCTATTGGCTAATTTTGAACTAGAATCGCTGCGTGTTTGTCAGCATGTTATTTTGAAAAATAAAAGTTTAAAATGTTTCAGAGGTGCAAAGATTATTAATTTTAAAATTAAAGCTGTTTTTGAAATTCAACTTTCTTTAATATTTTAGATTGTGGGATGAATGTTTTGTAGTTTTTACGTGGTTGATTTCTAAGTCGTGATGACTCTCTATGTTCGGATTTCTCGGCTTGTTCTTGTGGTATAATTTTTTCTATCATTTTTCTATTTTTCTTTTCTTTTTGAGGTATTTTTTGATCTAGCTTTTTTGTATTGTTTTGGGTTGTAGTTGGTTTTTTGTTTTGTTTTTCAAGGTGAATGTCATTTTGTTCATTTATTTCATTTTCCGTATGTGGGCGATTTTGAATAACTTTTAAACCTGTGAAAGAATATAATTGAGTTATTTCGCGTAGTGCATATTCTTTTGGGTAGTAAGGCAATAGATTGTTTCGATGTTGAACAATTTCTTTTTGGTCTGAATCGGTGATTTTATATGTTACGTCAGTGGGTTTGGGGATTATTTGGTATGGTCCTTTGCGAAGGGGTTGTAATTTTTTA
This sequence comes from Symsagittifera roscoffensis, assembly GCF_963678635.1. Lineage (NCBI taxonomy): Eukaryota > Metazoa > Xenacoelomorpha > Acoela > Convolutidae > Symsagittifera > Symsagittifera roscoffensis. The sequence goes on along the minus strand of NC_087063.1, from coordinate 51,582,424 downwards.
GAAATTCCTTTTTGTGTATTAAAGTTAGGTATCAAGACAAATGTTCCAATTTTTAAATCTGAGGCTGGTGTAAAGCGTGAATTTATTTGTTCGTTAATGTTTTGCCTTTGTAACATTTTTTTTTGTTACTCTTTGGCAAATTTCATTGTGTTTTTTATCTCTATTTAAAATCCATTCGGTGTGTGTACCGGAGGCTAATTTAAGGATTTGTGGGTGATGAAAATGATCTTCATCATGCGTGTGTAAAGGTAGGTTATAACAAACTGAGTCTTTATTCGGTTGGCAATGACCTTGTGTATTTTTATGAGAATTTGCTGTAAACATGATTGGTTTACGTGGCTTTTGATTAAAAACCATTTTGTATGGTGACATTCCTAGAGTTGTCGTAATTTGTGAATTATATGCTAAGGGAAATAATTTTACATCTGCTGACCATTCTGTGTATCTTGTATCATTTCCATTTATGATACATCTAAGATATTCTTGTAGTGAGCAGTTCATACCTTCGACTAATCCGTTTATCCAAGGTGCATGAGATGTACGCGGTTTGTGCTTAATGTTATATAAGTGACATAGTGTGATGATTTCATTATTTATGAATTCTGTACCGTTGTCTGTAACTAAGATTTCGGGTAATCCGAATTTAGCTATCCAGTTTTCATAAAGTGTTGTGTAAGCATAATAAGCGTTACAAGGTGGTACTGGGTTGAGTGCTACATAATGTGTAAATGCATCAACAATTACCATAATGTAGGAGTTTCCTTCAGAGGATGGTGAAATTGGTCCTTTTGTATCGAATGAAATACGGTGGTTAAAATATAAACTTTGTCCTTTAAAATCTTGTTTTTGTGCTATTTGTTTTTGATTTGGATAAGGTTTATACAGCTGACATACTATACAATCATTGCATAGTACTTTTATCCAAATTGGTGCATTTGGGAAATAAAAACTTTGTGTAAAACTTGAATAAGTTTTCTCTGATCCAGAGTGTCCTTTTGTGTTTTGTGTATGTGAAATGTTAAAAGCTATTAGAATCATACTTAAAGGGAGACAGGGAACTGTAGAATCATTTAATTGATATTCTAGAAGGTCTGTGTTTTCATTAATTTTTGTATTATTAAAATTTCGGAAATATCGGAGGAGTGTCTTATTTCCTAAAATTGTGGTATCTGCCTTTACGGACTTAGTTTTGTATTTATGCCATGATATTAATTGTCTAATTACTGGGTCAAGATTTTGATATTGTTTCAAGATATTAATTGTAATTTCATCTGTTGGAGGGAGAAAAATATTTTCAATTTCTAATTTAGATAAGGGAATTGTGTCAAGTGGGTCATGGAGGTCAAAAACTTGATTTATTGTGTATTTTGAATCATTTGTTTGTGGTCCTGATAAATTTATTTTATCAGTTAAATTTTCTTTTTCAATTATCGGAAAAAGGTCTTTTTTATGCAAGTGGTGTTTTCTTCGTTTTTGTTGGGTGTTATTTTTTATCCATTGTGAGTATGGAATTGGTTTGAAAGTTGATGATCCAAGTAGATCAATTTCGTAGTGATTATTTTGGCAATCTAAGTAAAGTGGGAAATGTTGTAGGTTATTTATTTGTGATTGTTCAATGTCAGTTTTTACTGCATATTTGCATTCTAGTCGGGGTGATGTTTCGTCTTTTGCAAGGTAAAATTTTATATTTTTGGGTATTTCAACTGTAGTTTTTCGTGTAAGTAATTCAGGTGGTGTATTTCGACTTAATGTATCTGGTAATGCAAGATTCTTTCCTGCTGTCTAAACTATATGTAAGTTTGGAAATTTCATTTGAATTAATTTAAATCTATAAACTCGGTGATTGGGATTTGACTTTTGTGTAAAGAGAAAAATGATTGGTTTATGATCTGTGAATAGAACTGTTGGATGTTTTGATCCAAGTATCAGAAATTCATATTCTGTAAGTGTATAAATTATAGCTGTACATTCTCTCATTAGAGTTGAGAGTAGTAGCTCTGCTTGAGTGAATAATCGGGAATTTGCTGATATAAGGTTCATTTTATTTGTACCACTGTGTGATTGTAGTAATGCTGCGCCAATGCCAAAATTTGAAGCATCGCACACTGCATAGAATGGTTGATTTGGATCTAAAATTGTATTTGAAATTTGTTCAGTTAGATTTTTTTAATTTCTTCAAATCGTGTTTGATGTTCAGTGGTCCATTCAAAATTAGTTTGTTGTCTGAGGATATTATAGAACGGTTTTTAATATAATTGCATTTTATAAACGTACTTGCTTAAGAAATTTAACATTCCAAGGAATTCTTGGATTTTCTTTTTGTTGGTTGGTGGTTGAAGTTTTTGAATAGCATCAATGCGTGATTTTATTGGAGTGATTGTGTTTCTTTCTATATTATGTCCTAAAAATTTAACTCGTGTTAAAAAGAAGTGTGATTTATCGGGGGCGGCCTTCAGATTGTTGTCCTGAAGTATTTTATGATAGTGTTCTAAAACTGTAAACATTTCTTCTTTTGTCTGTGATTGCATAAAAACATCTTCTAAATAGTTGATTGCGTTTTTCTTGAGTTTTAGTGGTCTAAAAATTTTGCTCATAAAAGCTGAAAATGCTGCTGGTTCTATGGATATTCCATAGAATAGGCGGTTGAATTCATATTGTTGATTTCCATTAACAAATTGTGTTAAACGTCGTGATTGTTCATCTAGTGGCATTTGATTGTTCATATCATATCTGCGGTTGTAAAGTATTTTCCGTTTATTTTTGTTAAAATATTTTGTATTGGTTCAATAGGCCAATTGCATTTTGATTCGTCTATTAGTGAATTGAGGTATCTAGCGTCTAAAACTATTTTTAATGATTCTCTTTTTGCTAGGATAATAACAGGGTTAATAAATGTGTTACCTTTTGGTTGTTCTTCTTTGTTTACTGGTGAGATAATTTTGTATTGTTCTAAAATATCAAGTAATCTGTTTACTTTGTCATGTAAATGAATTGGTACTTTACTAGCTCTTTGTTTTTTGAAAACTGCGTCAGGTTTTAATGGGAGATGTAGTGATGAGCTGATTTTCCTAACATCAAATTTTGATGTTGCATAGACTGTTGAATATTTTAACAGTTGTTTTGCTAATTTGTCAATTTCGATTTGTGTAATTTGTGAGTGTTCAAAGTTGAACATTGTTAAAAATTGTTGTTGTTCTTTTGTGTAATTTGTTATATTGAATGTTGGTTTAAAATATGGTGTTTTTGTGAGATAATCTGTGTTTCTCTTTTCATTGCTTATTATGTTATTTATGGATAGTTCTTCGTTAAGAATTGTAGATTGACAAATATCTAATAATTGGAGTATATTATTTGCGCGGTATGCTATTTCATGTACGGGTGATATTGTAGCGTTTGTTTCGCAATATCCTAAAAGTCCTAAGAGTAATGTTACTTGATACGGTGTATTGTTATACACGTGTAGCGAAATGATGTCTGAATTCGTGTTTTTCAAATTTTTTATAGATGAAATCGTGATTTTGAAAAACTTGTGAATAGGTTTAAACTCAAGGTCGGACATAAAAAGTTGTTGTTTATTTTGACTTTTATCATAATGGTGAACTTGTTTTATTGAAAAATTATATATATTTCCTGATAGTGGTTTGAGGTGTTTCGTTGTTGGTATAACCGTTGTTGGTTATAAATTGGATAAAATTTTGAGAAGAATGGTGGTTGTTTATTTAATCTTTGAAAAAATGTTAGAGCTGTATTTTTTGTTTTTGTGTACTTATCTTTGATCAGTATTTTACTATTCAAGATGTTGCTTGTTGGTATATATTTTGATATAAATGGTATGCCAATGATATTGTGTTTAATATCAGTGATATGAAATATTTGTTTAAATGCATTGTTTAGAATTTTGTTTTGCTCCATTGTTCTTGTGGGGAGGAGGAATAATTGGATTTTTCCATAATTTACTAATGTTGATCCTTGTGCTGTTGCTAATTTACTAGAGGTTGCAAGAGGCGTAAATTTTGGATGTAATGTTTTGATTTCATTCCATGTGGGAATATTAATTATATTTGATTCTGCTCCTGAATCAATTAAAAAATCAATTTCAAGATCTGGTGGTTGAAATTCTTTGTTTCTTGGACTTTCTAAGAGAAATGGTATTGTCCAAATTTTTTCTCTGGGTTGTTCTTTTTGTGTATTTTGATAAATATGATTTGTGTTTAAGCATTTTGTTTTGTTATTTTCATCGGGTTTATTTACCGTGTTAATTTCGTTTATTTCTTGTGCAGTTTGTGTAGTTTTGATGGGTTCAATATAATAATTGTGAAGGAGTTCCAATTGATTTTCATATATATGTGATGTAAAAGGTTGTTCATATATGATAGGTTCGTAGTCGTTTTCGACTCTTATCATATTTACGGAGATGGTTTTTTCTGTATCACTTTCTGTATCTGATGATCCACAGTTTATTTGATTTAGTTGTAGTTCGTTACTTCCTGTGTCATCAATACCTGGGGGGTCTGATGTTGTTTCTTCATTTGACTGTAGTTGATTAATATGTCTTTGATGTTTTGGTGTACTACTTCTGTATCGATGTTTAGAATTATTATAATGGTTATTATTCCTATGTGGTGACTGGGAATAATTTCTATATCGATTATTGTAACTTGATTATTGTAACCGTGATCTGTTTTGATAATTATCATTTGATCTGTGATAGTTTGATCTACTATTTGAATTATTTCCTGATCGATTGTTCGGGTAATTTTGATTTCGATTGTTCGAATAACTTTTATTTCTATTATGTGAATAGTTTCTATTTCTGTTGTATGATGAGTTTCGTGATTGATTATTTGAATAGTGTGTATTTCTCGAGTTTGATTGGGAACTGGATCTAGAAACAAATTGTGTTGCATTGGAATTTGATCTCGAATAGTTATTTCGACTATTTGATCGATTATAGTTATTTTGTGAAGAATTCTGTGTATTTCTTCGTTCTGGTGATCTTCCTCTATAATTTGAGTTATATGGTGATTGATTCCTTGTGTAATTGGTGTTGTTCGGAAGTGGTTTTCCTGAACTGTTGTTACTATTTACATTTTTGTTTGGTAGATTTTGATCTTTCTTCATATATTGATAGAACGATTTATTTGGCTCTTTATGCTTTTGAGGTTTGTTTTGGTTATCTTGTTGTTTTTGTCTCCATTCGGAAATACTATGTCCGTATCGTCGGCAATAGTTACACCATTTTTTGAAAGATGGTTTGCCTTTAAAATTTGGGTGTTTTTCATAAATATTCAGTATTTCAGTGATTTTTTCAACTAGGTCTGTATCTGATTCCTGTATGTTATTTATATGTGTAGTGTTTGTTTCAATTCGATTAACATATTGTAGTTTTAGGTTTTCTGTTTCTTCAAGTTTCATTGTGATTTCCGCTTGCTCTAGTTTGTCTACTAGTTTTCAAAAATCTAAATCTGGCTCACGAATTGAAGAAGGATGAGATGCTCTCTTTTTTATTGCTATTTTCCTTAATTGAGGTGTTAAGGTCATCATTAAAATTTCTGTCATTTTTGTGTTTTTATAGTCATGTGTATTAAGTGAATATGCTTTTCGAACTAGTGTTTCGATACGTACTGCTAATTGTTTGATGGTTTCATTTGGTAATCTGCGAATTTCATTACATAAAACTCTTTGGTGTTGTTTATTTCTTTCGGAGTCAAACATTTTTGAAAATTCTTGTGTAAATTTTTTCCAGTCTGATTTTATTTCTATAGGTAATACTGAAAACCATTTTTGAGCTGCGCCATCTAAGGTTGTTTGTATCAACGCTGTGCGTCTGTGTATCCAATTTTGATGTAGTGGCGTATTAATTGGTTCAGGTCCTATATTTAAAATTAAATTTGTTGTTACTGCATTTAAATAATCTTCTACAGAATATTCAGGGCTGTTCCTGTAAATACCATTAGTGGTTTATTTGATGTTATTGATGATCCACCCATGAGTTATGGATTCATTGTCATCTGTAGTGATTCTGCGGCATTTGGCATTTGCGAAAAATTTGAAAGTTGATTTTTTGTTATTTCGTGTTGTTGAAGGTAATCGTTCGAAGTTTTTCAAAAATCGAAGCTTGTAGGAAAACACCTGTGTCAAGATACAGATCAGGATAATCTAAATGCTCTTGGCATGATTATACTCAAATTCGTTGACACAGACCACCCAAACGTAGAGACTGTTTTTTTTTCACAGCAGGCAGCCGTGATTCGATAAACTTCATAAGTTCTTTTTTTCCAAAAAAAAAACCTTTTTATGAAATGTTATGCAGAAGTTTGAAATAAGGAACCAGTAAACTTTGAACAAATTTCGAAAATGACGATGAGTTAAACAGGTAAGAGTCTATAAACCGTAGATTTTACTAATTTTAGATTTTTCTATTTTCATCAGAGCTAGAGTTGTAGCAGACCAATTTCATTGTCATTGGCATTAATTTAATAATTTGTCAGTTTTCCAAAAGGAACTATCAGGTTGGTTTCAATTTTGATTGATTTCGCCAAGTTTGCTGCCGCTCAGCTGCTTGTTGAAGAATAGGCAACAGCTGCTGAAGATATTGTGGTCGATGATTTGTCTTCCTGTAACTCTGGGACTTCTCAAAACACAAGAACCTTGTTTTACAGTGGACAGTGTTTGTTTGCTGATTGACCATGATCAACTTCAAGGTGCTGAAGGGTTTCAGTACTTGAAATGATATCTTCGAAGCAGTCATCGCATTTGACAATCGTTTGGTTTATGGGAGCTCGAAAATAGTCAACGTTCTTCTATGACTTCTTGAGCATTATCAGAGCCTGAACAGCTTCAGATCTCATTTCTCATTGGTTTAAAATGCATGTGAATAAGGCATTGTAATTTCAGACTTTTCTTAAGATTGGAACATGTAAATTTTAGAATTTTAACAAGTTCTAATTAGTCTGCAGAAAATTTTGAATCTGTTGATGTCGGAAAGGCAAAATAAAATGATTTCAAAATGTTAGTGCTGATTTTTGGTTTTTATATTCAATTTTTCGGGAATATTTCACCTTAACAACTTATTGATAGCTTTTAAGCTCCTTTTTGTAATATCTCTGTTAAGTGTTGTTTATATTCCGGGGTTAAGGTAACCGCTAATTCCTCTAGGTGGTAGCAAGCGCAAGAGGAAAAAGAGGAAATACCAACACCGCCAATATTTAAAATAGGACGAAAACCTTGAAGGGTCTTATGCAAATACTTTTGAACTGATTTCATTTTCCGGGTCATGTATGCGTGTATCTGTTTATAAGGATGTTTTTGTGTGTTTTTTTGCGTGTAGATGAGTATTGACATCCACCAAAAAAAATAGTGCTCTGTTGGACTTTCCATAACAAGTCTTTCAAAATGGTGACTAATGACCATTTAGTTAAGCGGACAATAGCTAATCCGGCATAGCTGGACTCATCAATCCTTGTCTTTAATTTTTTTTTATTTGAAAAGTTTCTTTGTCTCCGAATCCCATGAAACCTCCTTCAACAAACTTTCACAAGATTTCCTGAGGAAAGTTAGAACCTAAATTCAATTTCAGAATTTCTTTTGTGAGATTTTGACCATTTTTACCAGAAGTTGTTGATAAAGCTCGGGATATTTGATTATACACAACATAAAAATACTTAATGGTGGCTTAAAACAATCCACCGTACATTGATTCAAAACAAGTTGTTAACTTCTATGTTAAACAATTTCAAACAATATTTCAAACAATTAAATGAAAAATGCAACGTTTGTTTATTTACTTCTAATCATATTAAAATCTTACATTTGGAAATTCAAGCCTTGACATTAAGTAGCTTATCATCGGTTTCAACGAAAGTTTGCTTTTGAACAGTTTGAAGCAAAAAATAAATATATATTTTTTTCAACTTTCTTTGTTTCTTTTTTCATTTTCGCATGAAAAATAACATAGCAGGCTTTAATTTAAAGAAACAGAAACAATTATTAGCAAAAACTGACCCAGGTTTTAAATTTATCACAAATTAATCTGACCATGAAGGAAAAACTTTTTTTGAGTTTCTAAAATGCCGTTTGCGTTTTTGGCAAATAGCAAGCATCAATTGGTGGGTTCTCGGGTTTCAGTTTTGGGGCATTAGGGATCTGACTGCTGAAAGAAGAAGAGTACTCCTGCTGCTGAGTTTGTCAAAAAACATCCAATTTTTTGGATTTTGGGTGTTTGCTGGTCCTCGAGTTTTTCCGACCAGTCCGGGCTATTTCAAAGGATTCACTATCACAATAGGATTCTTGCCCTACTTAGTCTCTAAAGGTCTCCTCCTGTTTTTTTTTGAGAGGATGGACTTAAAATAGTAATTCAACTGTTTTAACGGGCAATCCCTATCGGCAAGTAGTGTCATGAAAATTAGTGAGCTCAAGCGGAGGATATCAGTCAACCAGAAAAAAACTCTCGTAGACACTGTTTCAGCTCTGTCTGAGAAGGTCAATAAAATTTAGCAGAAATTCGGTCACATCAATTGGTTTTTACGCCATGTTGTACGAGTCGCTGCGTCTTGTTTCGAGATCGTTTACGAAAATCTTGTGGCTGATTTTCTTCCAGGTGAACATTTTTGTACAGGCTAATTTTGAATTGTTTTATTACGAACATCCATTTTTGATTAAGCTGATGGTGGTATAAAGTTTTTTTTATTAACCTAGCAGTGTGAATTTTTGATACAATTTTACACTTTTTAATTAACAAAAAAATACTGCAGCTTTGATGATCTATTTTTTAAAGATGCCACATGGGGTTTTTGATATCCAGAGAAAGGCTTATAACTCAAAATTTTAGAATGCTTTCAACTAGCGCAAATTAGTTAAAACAGATGGCATCATAAGGACTTGCCAATCAGAAATTACAAAAGTAACTAAGACTCATAAAATTCTAACAGTAATATTAAAGAAATTTAGACCTAGGAAAAACACAAATCAGCCGACACCAGCTGCTCGCTAGCTGAATCAGGCTTCATGTCTGTTACATCAAACATCTGAATAAATTCCCCGTTGTGCAGTTATGAGCTGGCTTGAAAGTCATTTTGATTTTTACGATGACTTCCGTGGTTTTTTTTAGAGTAGAAATGTATGATGACCGATATTGAAAATGTATCGAACCGTCATTTTGACAACGATTACTTTTGATTTTTTAGCAGATAAAAAAGTCAAAAGTAATAGAATGGTCGAAGTGCCAACTGGTGGAATGCGATTTAACAACAGAAAATGATTGACTTCAAAAAAGATGATACATTTCAAAGCGATCGGTTCACGCAAAAAAAAACTATAACAGTTAAAAACGATAATGAAGAGCAAGACATATCAAGTGGCTTGGAGTGATTTAAGCAATGTATGAACAATCTCTTGAAAAAATTAAACAATTTCAGACACCTTCGGATTGAACAAAACTTTGCGTTTTCATTCTGCACAGGAAACCCGATGCTTCATGTCCTCCATTTTTATTTAACTTTGCGTTTGCAGTCCGTTCCTACCAGAAAAAATTTTCTCGTTTTTCCCGCCCTCTTCTGTCAACCGAAAACTCAGATTATCATTGAAAACAAAAATGGCTGCCCTAAACAGTCAATAAGATGACTTTTAAAATATATTGTGACTTGCCTTCTGTCTTAATTTAAACAGTTCATCTAGGATGCAGCAAGTTGTATCTATCAAAACCACTGAAGAAATAATAAAGATGCTTTAAAGTAAAATACGATTAATAACTTTGTTATTTATGAATGTCCTGTGTAAAAAAAAAGATAGGTCGTTTACTTTAAAGCACAAAATTTAGTGAGTTCACCTGAGGCTGGTTTAACTAATTGCAATAGTTTCTTCATCTTTTTTTAGTTTTTTTTTATGAATAGAAATTTTTATAACTTTTATATTTGGTTAATTTATCAGTATTTAGTTTTTTTTTCATGAAAAATGTCTTGTTGTTTTTTAACAAATGCGTTGGCTTTGTACAAGAGAAGCTCCAAAGAACGTTTGACCACCAGCTGGAGCGAAACATAACCAATGAGTTTCGGTATGGTCTGCTTTAACTTAAAAATTCCATCTTTAAATCAATTAGCGCGAAAAAAGACTCAAAATCGACGCTGCAATTTTTTCCATACATTATAAAGCTCAATAACCTGAAGATAGTAATTTTTTGCGGTTCAATTCATGCGGGTGGTTTTAGCTGTTTTTCTATCGGAAAGCACGTCAACTTTTGATGCACGCTCTCCCAAAAAAATTGAACTTCTGTGGCAAGCTCTGTATCCACAAAGTTCAGTTCTACTGAATGATGCAACTGGTTACTTCAGGATGATTAAAATCATGTGCAGTGAATGAAATGTCATTATATAATGACTGTAATAGTCAGCTAAGTTTGTTCCATGAACATTATTAAAAACAGAATCTCGAGCATCAAATGTGTTTTAGTCTTTTTATGTCATCAGTCTCTGACATTAAAATACCTGCACGTTGCAAAACATTTTGGTTAACAAGGACTTCAATCAGCTGAAAAATTTGATCGGGAAACAATTTTGTTTGATTTGATCCCACAAATGCTGTGTTTGTGCTCATTGCCACAACCGTTCATTCAAATGTTCCTTTGGAAAAAATATACTTTTGTCGGCAGCGTTGTACAACAAATGTCGACAAAAGTTTTTGCGGTAGAATTTCAGTGTAAAACTAAATTGCCGTAGTTTTGATCTAGCAAAAAAGCTGTTACCGCCCTCTTCCGCATATATAGACTAGCATCGAAAGTTTGAACTTGGTAATGGTTAATTTGCTGCTCTGTCATTTTTGGTAAAATCCTTAAGAGATCATCTCAGATAATGCTTAATTGTAAAAATTAGATGCCTGTCTTATGATTAAAGAAATCAGCTTCAAATTTATCGAAGATCAGCGGCATCCTCAGTACGCTCGTTAGCGCCATAAATCCATATAAAATTAGCCTTGAATGGCAAGCCAAATTTGTTCTGAATCATTACCGTAAAAGAAAGCCAACGACAATTTATTGTACAAAATTGGCACTTGTTTTTGATTTTTTTTAAATGTTCAGCGTCATTGTGCATTAAAAAAAATAGACGCAAGAGATTTTTGAATAAGTGTGATAATTGTTGCTGTGCTGCATCTGTTGCATGATATCGTATGACGTTAATAATGTTTTGATAAAGGCATCATTCAATTTCTAAGCGATTTCAATGAAGACCGATAAAGTTGTTTCTACTGCTCAAAACCTCAAATACTAGCATTCAACTAACAGGTGGGTACAATGCACAATTTATGAGTGATTGTTTCAATAAATGAATTAAGTAACCAAGATTTTTGAACTTAATCCAATGAGTTCTGAGTTGCTTCAATTGGTCTCAATAAGATGTCATTTGGAATTCTGGTCAAGAAGCTGGAGTGACGTCCCATTAGTGTTCGCTTCTTGGAGTGAGAACTTTTTTCTTTCTTTTTTGACGTTTTTTTTCCTATTTACATAATTTTTTCTGAGCTCACTACCAGTTTGTATTTTGATCGTGTTTTTTGCTGCATTTCTGCGTTTAATTTTTATGACTTCTTCCGAGTTGTTAAATCTATTGTTTTGATTGCTGCCTGAACAAGTAACTCTTTTCCCTAACTTTTGGTGCCGGAACCGAAACATTCCGAACTAATGGAAGTGCAACGCGTCCAATGCCCGTAATCTGAGCACCGAAGCCACAACCCCGCATTTTTTATGTCCTTTGAGGTGTGGCGTTTTGATTGTACGTTTCCGTTCAATTCAACAGAAAACTTTCGAAAATTAAAATTCAAAAAAAATTTCTCCTCCATCCGCAAAGAGTACAAGTCTGCCGGTTTCTGTTTGTAGATTTACTGCCATACTCATCGACTTACCGATATTGCTCAGAGAAGTTTCATATGATACATGTTACTCAAAGCTCTCTAAAGATTTGGTTCAAAGCGTTACTGTTTTTCACTCGTCAATTATTATCAATGACTTTTATCATCGGTGCAATGTTGTCTCTCTGATAACGAGAAATGTCACATCTTTCGAGTTGATAAAGATATATCGAAATTGGAGACGCACATGGAGTTTCATAAAGTGAGAGTGCAATGTAATTAAGGGATGCCTTTTAAACACTATGGTAGCCCGTTCTTTTTCTTCAACTTTTGAAGTTGAAATTGCTGAGAATCTGTGGACTAAAGCTAAGGCCATCAATGCATCCATATAAGAACATGTTTTGTAATCGGGTCAATGCTATTACTGAAATTTTTGATTATATCATACATCTGATTGAGTTCATTCAAAAATTTCTCGATTCCGTCTCTTTCAACTTTTGTATTTTCACCTGTCTCTCTTTTTTAGTACAGTATGCTGGTATCTGTTACGTGGTTACAGTGGGTGAAAGAATTTTTTCCCAAGCAACTCTCCATTTGCCTCCACTCTCCAAGTTTTGGAAATCCCCTTGAACTCATTGCTTTTGCTTATCCAGATTTATTTGGTTGTGTTTTTTATCATTTGTTTGAATGCTTCCGCAGTTGAGGTGGCTTACCTCAATTCCACTGGCTGGTCTCGTCAATTTGACAGCTAGGCGCAAAGTGAAACGAGTCAAATGAACAATCAGACTTCTTTCACTTCCAGGGTAGTATATAACTGTAGGTCGTACCGTATTGTAAACTTCGTGATCAAAACCTGAGGCATCATTGAAAATTGCATGCAGCCGCTTATTGCATTATTTAAGTATTTGTACAATGAAGAGTTGCCGATGCCAATAAGAACTACAAATATTCTAAATTTGATGACATATCATTTTTACTGGAAAAAAAAACAGAAGCTAGAAAGTTTTGTGATGATCAGAATTTTCCGGATAGGTTTTTTTTCACAGTCATTTAAATCTCATGGTTGATTTCAAGTCGGTTGAAAGTGTTCTACGTTTTCCAATTTATTTTGTTTTCCAACACCTCACAGACCTGAATTTCAGAACTGAATTTCAAGACAAGGAAAGTGAAGGTAACTTTGCAGATACCACTTCTCTGTCCTATATCTCATGATAGATATTTAACTGGACCAATGGTAATTTTTTTATTATTTTGAAAGTTTATCAAAACAAGTCGAACTATTTGCTTCACCCTTTCTCAATTATCATAGAATTAAAATCGCAAATTCTTTGAATCGTTTTTCAAAATTAGCAACGGTAGGATAAGTAGCTTTTTCATGTTTTCGATCTGCACAAACGAGCCACGTTTCTCATATAAACTCATCCGAACAAAACTTGAGCAATTTTTTGCATTTTCCTCATTTCTCGAGATGAAAACAAACTATGTGACAATTTTCAACCTAAAATATTTTTGCGAGTTATTTCTTATTGCGCTCATGTAGTATACCTCATTAGATATAGAACGGAATCCTTTGCTTTTGTTTTAAACGGATTCGGGACAAAGAAAAAAATTAGAATCCCAATTTAAAAATCGTCAGAGAACAAGCAATTTGCGGTTAGGGTAAGTAAATTCGTGGTTGGGAGATCTCAAAAAGTTTGGGTTCCCAAATTTAAAATCGGAGCAGTTTCCAGTGCTAGGCGAGCGAGAAAAAAAAACGAAAAACTACTTTTGAACAGACAGACGGACGGTGCTTTGAAGCCAAAAATATTCGCGGCTGCATCATTCAGTGGTATATCTACACTTAATTTGTTACTTTACTGAGTCTTTTTTTAGTTACATTCAAAGTTATTGCCCTAGCCATATGTAATTTATCTACTGAACACGTTGAGAGGCTTTTAGAACATTTGTAAAGGGATGAAGTAGACATCTTTAGATCATCGATTCTACCCACTGCCGTGGCCCACTGCTCTCTCATGACACCTAGCTCCAGTTGTGTCTCAGTCGACCATGTAAGGCTGCAAGTGGCTCACGTGAAATTTTAGCTGCAAAAAAGGCCTTGAGTAGCAAAAAAAACTTCTTCTAGAATGCAAAGAAATAATACCAACGAACTATGCTAAGTCGGTCCTGATTGCTTTTTGTATATCTTCTGCGAATCACAGAAACATCAATTATCATATGATGATTAGCCCGCTTAATTCACTAGATCTGTGTAAAATAGCGAAGTAACTGGACTTTGTGCCCACTACATTGCAGTTTTGAAAATGTTTCTATTGGTCCCAAAGATGGGGGCTATTCTCATGAGCAAAAGACCGAATGTGCGAAAGTTTGATAAGCAAAGAACCAAAAACAAAAAAGCCGAAAGTCAATTAAAAAAATGAGTCAATTGCCGTTTAATTGATACGGAACTAAATGAAGCAAAAATTTGTTTCTATTAAAAAGATACCCTCGAAATAAAAGTTTTGTTCTGATTCGCGGGAGGTCAGTGAAGATTTGGAAATTCCATCGTTTTTATATTTCTGCCATTTTTATATTCGGCAAGCATCATTTCTAAATCACAGGAAACATTTACTTTCTTCGAGAACTTCATTCTTTCTTTCCAAATTTTGGAAATGAGTTTAAGTCCGTGGTGGCTCACTCATAGGGTAATTTCAGATAAGGTACACAGATAAGGTACAGCTATCTTATTTTCGGCCGGATAGATTCGTGCAGTTTTTTCGTCTAAAACCAACCTTAATCTTACTCTTATATCTCCTAGTCTCAATAGATTTAGCGTATACTTGTATCTGGCTTTTGTTCCAAAGGAGAACAACTGTCTTCTAAGTTATATTCAAATTGTTCCGGTGCTGAAAAAACACGTTGTTTCAGCACTATGAGTAATTGTCAGTGTTAGTTATGGATCATGATTGGTTAGTAAGTAATTTTTTTTAGAGATAGTTTTATCAAGATTATAATTGGCTATAAACACTAGTTTTAAACTGGTTCATCCATCCGGGTTTTAGAGAGTTTTTAGTTTCAAATTGTTTGTTATAGTGAAGGATGGATGTGGAGATTTCTTTGTTCTTTGGAGTAGTTTTCTTGTGAATCAGACACTGCGTGAAGGAAGGAGAGATGTAGTTGTCTTCGTAGAGAGAAGAAGGGCAGTTGCTCGTATTCTAGAAGTGGGTCTCGTTTTATCTTAGATCTTCTTGATTGATCGCGTCAAAATTCCAGATCAATTTCCTTAAACTTAGAGCGAGACTACGTGTAGGATGAAGTTTTACCTTTCTGTGTGAAGTACCAAGTGATTAGGATATGTATGTGAGATTAACAACAAGTTGGCCATTGTTCTTCTTCAATGGGTTCTTGTGCTGCGATATTGGGTCAGTAGTATATGTCGGGGTAGTTCGAAGCGAAAGGGGGGGGGGGGGTGAGGACCCCCATGTATTAACATAGGCTATAGATTATCCGGTCCTCAACCTATGTATTAAGATAGGCTATAGATTTCCCAATGTAATAAGATAGGGAATAGGTTTCCCAATGTATTAAGATACGAGGTTTCAGATGGTAAGTTTCAGATGGTAAGTTTTTTTCGGCGCGCGAAATTCCCATGTATAGATTTCCCTATGTATAAGAAATTCATTGTAGGGAATTAAGAACTCATTAATGAATAAATTTCTCTATGTATTAAGATAGGGAATAGGTTTCCCATGTATTAAGCAGGTTTCAGATGGTAAGTTTCAAAAAAATTTTGACACCCGAGTTTTTTGAGTTCGATTTTGCCGATACTTGCGTTTCTTAGCTAGCGTCTACAATTTAAATGTAATGATTATTAATTTACAGGTTTGATGCGACGAGGAAACTGTCTAAAGCTATACTGCAACCTAGCGATACTTCGAGAAAAAAATCATGCTTTTTGAAACAAAATTTGGTTTTTGTGTGGAAATGTCTAGTTTTTTTCGCAAAAATTTTGACTCGCATTATCTAATTGTTAATTAATACTGTTTAATTACGTGTAGGTTGTAAAATTAAGGTTATGTAATCAGTTTTATTGTACATGGTAAGTCAATGGTAAGAGTTTTTGGGTAAAAACTTGGAGTTTTTGTCACAAAAATTGAAAATTTTTCATAAAAACTTCAAAACACTATAAGTTTTACTGTAAATCGTCTAATTTAATGGATAATCTTAATTTCTATCTGCTTGAATTTATGCCAAAACCTACTGAATTTTCGAAAAAAAGTCAATATTTTGGAAAAAATTGCAAAAGTTTCAAAGTTTTCGCAAAAAATTGCAAAAATTTCAAATTTTTTGGAACAAACTGCAAATTTTTGGAAAAAATTGCAAAGTTTTCAAGGTCTTGGCTAGTTTTTTGTTGCTTCTGATCTAACTTTTAAAAAAAAGATGTGATTAGAGTTTAAAATTAAGCTCAAATTGTATTTCAATTGGCATCATGTTGAGACACTGATACAAAACTTTGAAATGAAATATGGATTTTTCCAAAATTTCACACATAAAATTGAAATACGATAAATTTCAGCATTATTGGAGTAACAAAGCGGGTTATATAACGCTCGCAGAATTAACAAGAAAGCTCATTAAAGCTGAATTGAATTGAAACTTGCGGAAGATAGTGAAAATAACCGTAATTTTTAAGAAAGTAAAATAAAAATTATTCAAATGTGTCAAAAATTTTCCATTTTCAACCTTTTAATTGGATAATTAACTGACTTTTTTTTCCAATTCAGGGAGAATTGAGATAGGATTCTCAATACGAATGAACATTAAGAGCAATATTTCATAAAACTTCTAGATTTTTGCTCAATGATTAACCCAAATTTGTACAAAAATTACAAATTCAGAGAAGTTATTCACCTTAATAGTACAGAATTTCAGATCAATGATAAAAATGAACAGTTAATTGCTTAAACTGACTAAAGTTGAGATAAATTTTTCTTAGAAATTTATTCGATATTAGCTAAAATTCAACAAAATCTTCTTCAAAACTGATGATTATCTCTCTGTTGCTTCTGCAACATAATTTTCACGTTTTTCCGTAGAAATGTTCTATTCTTATAGGTTATTCTTACTTTCTGCTGAATACATGGTTTCGCTATTGAACAAACTTTGCAAGAAAATTTGTCAGAACTGGAGAATTTAGGGGGAAAATAGTATGAATCGAACGAACAATTTGCTAGCAGAGATGAAATTATAACTGATTCCGTCTGATTATTACGATAAAAATTGTGAATGTCTTCCTCAAGTTTCCCTTGTTAGGTGCTACAGTAAACTATTTAAGCAAAATACAATTTTTGGGATAAATAACTATCACTTTTTTGGAAAAATAGTCTTTTTTTCCTGATTTTCTGTAGAAATGTTCTATGTTTTAAGGTTATTCCTGCTTTCTGCTTAATGCATGTTTTCGCTATTAAACACACTTTACAAGAAAGTTTAGTCAGAACTGGAGAATTTAAGAGGAAATTAGTATCAAATGAATGAACAATTTGCTGGCAAAAATGAAATTAGAACATGTCTTCCTCAAATTTCCCTTTTTAGGTGCTACAGTGAACTATTTAAGCAAAAATACAACTTATGGGATCAATAACCATTTTTTTATGATTTTCTCTTGAAATGCTCTATATTTTAAGGTTATTCTGGCTTTCTGCTTAATACATGTTTTCGCTATTGAACATACTTTCCAAGAAAATTCAGTCAGAACTGGAGAATTTAGGAGGAAAATTGTATCAATTGAACAAACAATTTGCTGGCAGAGATGAAATTAGAACTGATACCGTCTGAATATTACAAGAAAAATTGTAAATGTCTTCCTCAAGGTTCCCTTGTTTGGTTGCTACCGTGAACTATTTAAGCAAAAACACAACTTTTGGGATCATTAACTATCACTTTTCTTGCAAAATAGTTATTAAATCGCTTTTTTTTTATTATTTTTGAGGGAATTTTTCTCAAAAGTATCCAAGTGAGAAATAATCAGTGCTGGCTGAAACATTCAAAAAAATATGTAAAAAGTGAGAATATAAATGTGTTTTTACAATTTAAGAACAAATTAGGAGCAGCTCTGTTAGTTATATTCTGAAAACCTCCGGAAATACGCAAGGGAACCTAGTTCCTAACATCTACAATATCTAAAAACTTCTGAAAGAGCGCGTCTCAAAAAAATGATTAAGCAAAGGAAATCAAGGTGCAAACTGGAACAATTGTGTTATTTTCGGATTTTTATTAAGCAAAAGAAAACTCTATATAGTTTAAAAAAATGAATTGTAGATCTTGAAAGCTGTTTTTGATTTATGCTTCATGTATCTTCTTCCAAAAGATGTCGGATCGAGTTTACTTTACAAAAATTATCCTCAAAACAACTAATTTTTCTTAAAAAGTTACCTTATATATCAAAGGACAACAAACTTTTCTAATGAATTACACATCAATACAAATCTTTGACTCTTTTTATGTTGGAGTTTTTCTCAAAACATGGTTTATAAGCAAAATTTCAGTAAAATTATCTCAAAACTCCTTATGAATTAAATTGAGTTTCTATCTCATTTTCTCAGTTTCTGCTTCATCTTCTATCTATCAAATTATTCCAATTTGAACAAAATTTACTTGAAAATTGAAGTTTTGATGAAAAAATGTATTGTTTCAACGAACGTTCGACAATCCGAAGCTGAATTAATACCATGATTCCTTTGCTAAACGTCTTTAAATGATTTTCTCTACTTGATAGTTTTATATTGCTGTTTCAACTCTGAATTTCTTTTTGGAAGTAAATTTTGGGTTGAGGATGATGTATTATGATTATTATCTTGAAATTTTCAAATGTCAGCAAAACATACAGTTTCCAGGACAGTTGTCAATTTGTTTTCTGAATCGTAGAAACAAAAACAAAAGAAAACCATAATTCTTAGTAAATCAATCCCCGATATCTGCTACGCACTACTCTATGATTACTTTTACAAGAACTAAGCATGGAAAACTTTAAAATGGTTATTAGGTAAAACCTTTCAACTAATCAATGTTTTATAAATACCCAGTTTTTTATAGTATTTCAACAAATACTGAAGCACTCATTAGCATATGTGATTCAATTTTGCTACAAATTTATCGCAACAAAATCCACGCAAGCTGTCAACCGGCGGAGTTTTTACATAGATGGAAGATTTTCGGATCGTTTTCCACTGAAAGTTTCAAGAGAATTTGAACTCATTTGCTGCTGTTTTTATCATTAATGTGGACCTTTGAATACAATTAAACAAGAATATTGATGAAATAACTGTAAGTTTTTACTGGAAGTTTTTCAAAATTAGTGTATAGTCTTTTCAGATTCAGTAACAAATTATTTTTCAAAGCTTTTTCTTCTATGTTTTATTAAAAATGTATCAATTTTACCTTCTCTTGGAGTGTGTTTTGAGACTGCTGAGCACATAACTTAACATGATGTTGACAATGCTTCTTCTTGATATGATTAGTAAGTTCCTCGCTGCTATATGTATAAAAGTTACAATTGGAACACTTTAAAACGCCACAGTGTTTTCGATGTCTTGATGCGTTTAAGCGAGTGTATTCTCTTCCACATTCAAGACATGCAATTCTTTCATTTCTATTCAGTGACGGCATCTCAATAAGTAAAAAAAGAAAAACTGGGAGATTTAGAATGTCCCAAATTTTCAGAAAAAAATTGAATAGGCTCAAAAAATGAATAAAAACGAATAAAAAAGCAAATTTCTTAACCAATTGCTTTTAACGTGAAAGAAAATCGGAATGAATTTACTATTTAGCCAAGCTGAAATAAAATTTATCCAATCTAATCATGGAGTTTTCAAAAATTTGCTATCAACCAATCAGAATCGACATTCTATTGTCATGGAAATTTTAAAAAATTTTATGTCAACCACTCAAAAATGAGTTCTACTTCTCATGGGGTTTTCAACAATTTCAATATCAAACAATCAGAATTGAATACTGTTTTAGTAAAACTGTTTGTTGGATATCATCCTATTAGAATTAAGCAATTTCCTAAAGTGAACTGTTTATTATTTAAAAAAAAACTTATTCATTATTTGAAAAATGACTAACAAAAAAAAATTTGAGCTTCCTCGAGTTACTTTACAAGAAAAACAAGAAAATTCCAATTGATTTTCTTATTGATGAAATAGATGTTGACTCTTACTTTTTTCATAATTTTTTGGACGTTTTTATTGTACAAAATAGAACAATCCGACTAAGTAAAGATCTCTTCAGATAAACTTTTTCAATCAAACAGTTTATTTTGATCCACATATTGCGTATCAAAGTTTTAAACTTACGGCTGAATTACACCTCACAAGGAAAGAAATTTTGTTTATTCTCAAAATTTCAACCGACGGAGTTTTTACAGTAGATGGAAGATTTTCGGATCGTTTTCCACTGAAAGTTTCAAGAGAATTTGAACTCGTTTTCTGCTGTTTTTATCATTAATGTGGACCTTTGAATACAATTAAACAAGAATATTGATGAAATAACTGTAAGTTTTTACTGGAAGTTGTTCAAATTTAGTGTATAGTCTTTTCAGATTCAGTAAAAAATTATTTTTCAAAGCTTTTTCTTCTATGTTTTATTAAAAATGTATCAATTTTACCTTCTCTTGGAGTGTGTTTTGAGACTGCTGAGCACATAACTTAAAATGATGTTGACAATGATTCTTCTTGATATGATTAGTAAGTTCCTCGCTGCTATATGTATAAAAGTTACAATTGGAACACTTTAAAACGCCACAGTGTTTTCGATGTCTTGATGCGTTTAAGCGAGTGTATTCTCTTCCACATTCAAGACATGCAATTCTTTCATTTCTATTCAGTGACGGCATCTCAATAAGTAAAAAAAGAAAAACTGGGAGATTTAGAATGTCCCAAATTTTCAGAAAAAAATTGAATAGGCTCAAAAAATGAATAAAAACGAATAAAAAAGCAAATTTCTTAACCAATTGCTTTTAACGTGAAAGAAAATCAGAATGAATTTACTATTTAGCCAAGCTGAAATAAAATTTATCCAATCTAATCATGGAGTTTTCAAAAATTTGCTATCAACCAATCAGAATCGACATTCTATTGTCATGGAAATTTTAATAAATTTTATGTCAACCACTCAAAAATGAGTTCTACTTCTCATGGGGTTTTCAACAATTTCAATATCAAACAATCAGAATTGAATACTGTTTTAGTAAAACTGTTTGTTGGATATCATCCTATTAGAATTAAGCAATTTCCTAAAGTGAACTGTTTATTATTTTAAAAAAAAACTTATTCATTATTTGAAAAATGACTAACAAAAAAAATTTGAGCTTCCTCGAGTTACTTTACAAGAAAAACGAGAAAATTCCAATTGATTTTCTTATTGATGAAATAGATGTTGACTCTTACTTTTTTCATAATTTTTTGGACGTTTTTATTGTACAAAATAGAACAATCCGACTAAGTAAAGATCTCTTCAGATAAACTTTTTCAATCAAACAGTTTATTTTGATCCACATATTGCGTATCAAAGTTTTAAACTTACGGCTGAATTACACCTCACAAGGAAATAAATTTTGTTTATTCTCGAGAATTTGAAATTAATCAAAAAGTCGTACGATATTATATCACAAATTCTTTTTACACCCTATCCAAAAACCAAATATGTAAAAATTCCCCAGCAAAGTTTTTTATTCTTTCATTTCTTTAAGGATTTTTAGAGATCAAAATCCTGCTGGATTCGGTTTGGAATCAGATTTCCAGAGGTTTGCTTTTCATCAAACTTGAGTTATCCTCCCAAATTTACATCAAAATCAAAAAACTTGACTATCTACTCAAAAATCAACAATTTATCATTGATTACATACAAAAAATTCAATTATCTTTGAAAAAAAAATTTGTAGAGATGGTAGTTGTTTGCTATTTTTTTGTTACTTATATCAGCAATATTTCTTATTTTTACATCAATAAACTTTTGGTCAGTTATTTTTGCAATTGCTTTTGTGTATATTTTTACTTATTTGGAAGATTTAACTCCTTAAAAATTTCTCTGATTGGATACGACAACTAGAACAAAAATGAACATTTTTGTGATTGGAAACAAAAATACCCAAAATGGAGCTCTGTTTCCGATCGGACACGACTTTTATCCCAGAATCCCATAAAAGGAAGCTGAAATCTGATTGGAAACGACTGCAATCCAAATAAGGAAAATGAATTCTGATTGGTCAAACCCACATATTCGAGTTAAAGGTACCCCTAACCCCTCACTAAAAATCATTTTATTTTCATTTTAACTACTGTCAACTACCTCCTCTCTCAGCTCTAAATACCTTAATTGCAACATATCTTCCGTCAGCTATCCCTCTCTCAGCTTTTTCTTGTTTTTACTCTTTTACTCAATTTATTGCTCAATATGATTCTGTCTGTGCAAAACAGCAACCTCATGTATTCTGTAGAATTTTTGCCTGATCTAGTACAAATTCAAGTGCGAGAAACAGTTTCTGGAGTTTTTCTGGCACGAATGGACATCCCAATCCAAGTCTGGCACATGGTGGAAGCGATGCGAAGGGACTTCAACGTACATCATATGACACAAGTACCCATGACAGAGAACCAACTTGAAGAAATGCAAATGATGGAGGAAGTTTCTGATCATGTGGGAGTGAACTACCCCGAGATTCCTGACTCAAGATTTGTAGCTCAACCAGTCGACGACTTCCTCTTTCCTTGGGAGGAGGCAGGATCAGCCGAAAACCCCATCACAATAGATGAAGATGAGGGTTTCTCAAAAATCATGACACCTCAAAACAACCACCAGTAATGGAACCTCGTCTAGCTCTGCGTTCTATAGAGAACCTCCAGAACTCTTCTGCTGCTCGACAGCTCTTTGATTAAATGTTTTTGTAAATAAATAATGTTTGGTGTTATTTTTGTTCCGTGTAATTAATTAATTTTTTCAATTTCATTTTAATTGTGAGAATAGATGAGAGGTTCAGGGTGAACCATTGAAAAACAATTAGAACTTAATTTATTGCTCCGAACTCGCACATATGTTAAGAAACTCGAATAGTTTTCGCACACATATTCGGAAAAACACTAAAAAAATTGTACACAAATGAAAAATACCTGATAGTTTTTGCATCTTGACAAAAAAAAACTCTACTACTTTTCGGACTTTGTAGAAAAATTGAAACACTTTTCGAATTTCGTCAAAAAAAAATGAAACACTTTTTACATATTGTCAAAAGTATTGAAAGACTTTTTGCATTTTGTAGGAAATAAGTCCAACATTTGTTGCATTTTATCGAAAAAATTGAAACACTTTCCGTATCTTGTCAAAAAATTTGAAATATTTTTCGGATTTTGTCCAAAAAAAGTGAAACACTTTTCACATTTTGTCAAAAAAGTGAAACAACTTTCGCATTTGCAGGAAAAAAGTGGAACATTTTTCGACTCTTGCCGAAATAAATCATTAGAATTTTTCTTGCACAGTTAATTGCAAATCTTTATGAAATTTTTATTCAAAACTTAATCCTTCAGATAACTAATTTTTGCATGTCTGTTGATCAGAAACAATTAAAAACCAACGTATTAACATAAATAATAGCGATGAAAGTCAGCAATATAGAAGTTTTCTAAGCAATAAGTCAACATGCTTTTTACATTAAAGTTTTGCATTTTTGCGTTATCATTTAAAAAATAAAGTAAAAATTTTACATAATTTTTGAAAAAACCAAGAAAAAACGTGCTTTTTACCAAACAAATTCTTAGATTTTTTTGTATTTCGCAAAAACTTTTGAGAGAATTTTTGGTATACGTAAAATTTTTTTAATATATATATATATATGTTAAAAACTGTTCAGGCTAGAAAAAATTATTTTTGACAAAATTCTTGTAACAAATATTCAATTATCATTAAAAAAAATTATTTGAAAAAGCCATTCAGAGGGTCTGACATGATTCCTTTACAGAGCTAGGAAGGTGTCTTTTGAATTATTTAGGTAAAAAAAAGTAATTCCAACTGAGAAAATGACGTCATTACACTTTATCTTTTATAGAACAGTAAAAGTTGTGGAATATATCCACCAGAGAAATTGACTTCATTATTTAGTAAATTCTAGAATCAGCTAATTCTTAGAATCTACAGATTAAATCCTTGAATTTTATAAGAAGTCATTACACATTAACATCTAGATTTTTCTCAATCTTTTAAATTCTAGAAATAATCACAAAAATTTAACCAATCAGAATTCCAGAACTAACTCTAAGGTGATGACGTTGATAAAAAAAAGTTTGTGGTTTTTAGTTATTTTGCTAGTTATTTAAATCTAAATAGAGATACGCAACTAGGGTTGTAAATAATAGGAATAGTTTTCTATGAAATTCTTCCCTTTTAAAAAACTTTAGTCAACAAAAAATTCTTATTTTACAAAATCCTTTATAAACAACTAAAGTCGATCAGGTGTTGCAAAGTTTTTGGAGTTCACTTTTTTATGAGAAATTCAGCAAGTTCTAATGCTGAAAAAAAATGCAAATTTCATTTCATTTGAAAAACTCCAACAGTTCAGTTCATTTTACCGACATGAGAAGAATTTTTAGAAGAAACGGAAATCTATCTCAAACTTTGAAACCAATCATAATAGAACGGGCGAGTTACTGCATCTAGTTTGAAATTGGCACCAAAACTGTCAAGATTTTCAAATTTAATGAAATATCCCATGCTATCATTGATCTTTCGGAATGGAGAGAACTCGAGAGTAGAAGAGTTAGAGAATTTGGAAAAGAATTGGCTACATCTAAGTCACTTTCGAGAAAAAAGTACGGGTTTTCATATGATTCAAATGAAAAAAACTTTGATGAAGTTGTGGATCTGACACAATAGTTTTCATTTGCTTACAAGTGAATATTTACTACAAATGACTATTTTTGAAAAAATGGTTGAATTTGACATCTTCTACAGAGATCCGAAGAAGTGTTTCAGTCCCTTAAGATTTTCCATACCTGATTGGCGAAAAATTGAAACAATTCGTGATAGAAGGTACAAGAAAGAAAAATTGAAGGTTCAACATGATAACTTAGCTCTGTTGAGAAGAAAACATGGTGTGGCACACGAAGAAGAAAGTGACAAGGAACTTGAAAATTAACTCATTTTTTGATTTTTTACACATTTTTTCAAGTTTTTCATTGAATTGTAAATTGGTTTTTTATCATTTGAACAAAATGTTCCTGAACCAAGGCTTAGTTTTTAAAGATTTATTAGTGTAAATTTTAAGAGCACATTTGAAAACAATTGATTATTTTATCAAAAAGCTTACATAATCACTATGCACAGAACCATGACAATCAACAAAGCAATCAATAATCTTGAACAAATCAGATTCAAATTTCGAGTTTTGAATTTTTCGAATTCTCTCCAAAAACGCTGAACCAAGAGTTTGTGTGGAAGCCAGTTTCTGGTTGGAACATAAATAATGTCTCTTGAATTTTTTCCGAATTAGTCGTTTCTTTGCAATACTAGGCATCTTTTCGGCTCTTTTCCATCTTAATTTATGTTGAACTGCTCGTCTAAGCTGATTGAACCTTTCTCCGCTTGATGTAACAATACTTGAATAGAATCTGTGTTTGAACAAAGTGTAAAGACAGTCAATTTCTTGATATATGTATACATATTTATCTAATCTCTGAAAAATTTGGCTAAGAGATATTCCTATTAAAACCAAATGGAACTTACAATTTTCCAAAGAACATAAAGAGTTATGGGTAGAGACACAATAATCATGTGTTACTATGTATTTTTCGTAAAAATCACTGGAAACGGAAATAAATAGCGATTTTTTACAATAATCTGAATAAAAGCTGGGAAGAGCTTGACACATAGCAGCAGCCATTGGGAAGAAAGATTTTTGCTGAGAATTGTGGGTTTATATAAGAGAAGTAACGCCTACGTGACTTCGGTATATGTAAATTTCATACAAAACATTCCTTATTTGGTATTACTTCCATTTATGGAAATCATGATGAGTCATAATTCTTACTTTCATTTTCATTTAATCTCAAAATCATTTTTCTCATTTCTTTTCATCTGATCAGTCTGTTCTTAAACAATGTACTCAAGAAAAGACCCTAGTGCCAATTATATTGAGTTCTCAAAAATTCAAAGAAGAATTGGGAGATTTGTTTGGTTCCAAAAATCCTACAAGGGGAAATTTTATTTTGAGCCCTGCTTTCAACTATTAAAAATTAACAATTTGAGACAATTTGAAAAGTCCCAACAAGTCTATCTCAGTGAAAAAGAAGGTGAAGCATTATCGACAACCCGGAATACTGTTATTCACGATGCTGAAAACCTTGGACTCGTACCTATATATGAAGCCAAATCTGGCAAAGAATCAACTATGGATCGGGAGCTGTAGATCTATTATAGAGTTTATGAAGTAGCATCATACATCATACAACATGATGAGGGTGGTTGTCACAATCAAGAAGTACAGTGTGAACAAGCCACCCTACATTTAGATTCGACTCTTTACTGCAAAAGAGAATGAAGCAATGAAACAAGTTGCCTATGTCAAATATACATTGAACGAATTCAAAGAAATATCCCAAATTTTGGGAGACTTTATGCTTGTTTATAATAGTAAACCTCGGTAATGCTTTGTGATGTTTTTTATGTTGGTCAATTGAAACATTGTTGGTGGTTCAAAACTATCTTTTGTCACTGAAGTGCACATTTAGAGCTGGGATATCTTAGGAAAAGTCAGACAAAACATAAAAATTTAATCAAAGTTGACGTAAAACATTATCCAATTATCAACAGACTTTCCAGTTTTTGTTATAGAAATTACAGCGAAAATTTATTTAATTACTGCTTTCATCAAAAGTTAAGTAAAACTTGTCTTATTTGAACACCATTACAAACAAAATGTATAGTTAGTTGTAACATTATCATTATTTTTCGAAATTCTGAATTTCATTGGTTGCTTTCAATTACCTTAATTTGGGTTTTGATTGGCTACATGAACTAATTTAAAACTAATCAGTCTCTAAATAAGGGAAAAATTTTTTATGTTGATTACAAAATAAGTAAAAATGGTTCAAAATTTCGAGTTTTTCCAAGTTTCTTTGTTAATTTCAGTGAGAAATAGGTTTCTATCAAAAGCGTTATCAATGTCTGAAATGAACGTTTATCATATTTTAAGGTTGAACTACTACAAAAAACAAAAAGAGTGATGGACAGATGACGTCGATGGAGATTGTATTAGTTTTAACTTGTATAGAAACACAGAAAGTTCAATAATTCTTTTAAAAAGATGGAGAGGAGATTTCAGAAAAGAAGAGTACTGCCAGATTTATCAACAAGGTTTTTATTTAGAAGAACTAACTCAAATTGAGTGGTCAATCAGTAAAAAACAAAAAAAATTGGATGATTCTATGAAACAAACATTGAAGATAAGGAACATCATTTCGATTACTGTTTTGAAATTGATACAAATGCAAAATCTAGATTTGTCCGAATATCTTTTAATCGATTATCCAAATTTAAAAAACTTCCGGTTGTTTATATTACAATATACCAGAAAGAAAACCACAAAAAAGTATATTTTGGTAATTTGTCTTTTCACTGGTTAGAAATAGAACAAATCGAAAAAAAATTTTGATTGAAATTTCAAAATTTGAATTGAGCATCGAAGAAACAATATAAGTCAGACAAGAAATCTCATTTATCTCACTTTGGTGTCAATTGTATTTGTTAGTTAGTTATGTTAGAACCTTTCAATTAAATTGATTGATTGGGAAGTTTCATAAACATAGTTTGGTTCTGATCTACAAAGTAATTTAAAATCTGTGAATACTTCACTCTGATTGGTTATTACCACAAATACTACCTGTGAAGAAATCCTTGATATCTACAAACGATATCAAAACTGTTGAAAAACCCATGAGAAACAGAACTCAGTGTCAATTGGTTGGCATATACTTTATCAAAATTCCATGACCATTGAAGCTCGATTGTAATTGGTTGCTATCAGAAAGGATAAAAAATTCCTTAAAATGAAAGCTTGATTCTGATTGGTTGATAACAAATTTTTGAAAACTCCATGGTTAGATTGGATGATTTTCATTTCAGCTAGGCTAAATAGTGTATCTATTGTGGTTTTCATCCACGTCAAAAACAAATGTTCAAGCAATTTGCTGTTTTACTTCATTTTTATTCATTTTTTGAGCCATTCATTTTTTCTTTTCTGAAAATTTGGGACATTCTAAATCTCCCATTTTTTCTTTTCCTACTTATTGAGATGCCGTCAATGAATAGAAATGAAAAAATCGCATGTCTTGAATGTGGAGGAGAATACACTCGCTTACGCGCATCAAGACATCGAAAGCACTGTGGCGTTTTAAAGTGTTCCAATTCTAACTTTTATACATATAGCATATAGCGAGGAACCTACTAATCATATCAAGAAGAAGCATTGGCAACATGATTTTAAGTTATGTGCTCAGCAGTCTCAAAAGACACTCCAAGAGAAGGTAAAATTGATACATTTTTAAAAAAACATAGAAGAGAATACTTTGAATAATAATTTTTTACTGAATCAGAAAAAACTATACACTAAAATTGAAAAACTTCTAGTAAAAACTTACAGTTATTTCATCAATATTGTTGTTTAATTGTATTCAAAGGTTCTGATTAATGATAAAAACAGCAGCAAACGAGTTCAAATTCTCTTGAAACTTTCAATGGAAAACGATCCGAAAATCTTCCATCTACTGTAAAAACTCCGTCGGTTGACAGCTTGCGTGGATTTTGTTGCGATAAATTTGTAGCAAAATTGAATCACATACGCTAATGAGTGCTTCAGTATTTGATGAAATACTGTAAAAAACTGGATATTTATAAAACATTGATTAATTGAAAGGTTTTACCTAATAACCATTTTTAAGTTTTCCATGCTTAGTGCTTGTAAAAGTAATCATAGAGTAGTGCGTAGCAGATATCGGGGATTGATTTACTAAGAATTATGGTTTTCTTTTGCTTTTTTTTTCTACGATTCAGAAAACAAATTGATAACTGTCCTGGAAACTGTATGTTTTGCTGACATTTGAAAATTTCAAGATAATAATCATAATACATCATTCTCAACCCAAAACTTACTTCAAAAAAGAAATTTAGAGTTGAAACAGCAATATAAACTTATCAAGTAGAGAAAATCATTTAATGACGTTTAGCAAAGGATTCATGCTATTAATTTAGCTTCGGATTGTTGAACGTTCGTTGAAACGATACATTTTTCCATCAAAAAGTCAATTTTCAAGTAAATTT
Source organism: Symsagittifera roscoffensis (assembly GCF_963678635.1). Taxonomy (NCBI): domain Eukaryota; kingdom Metazoa; phylum Xenacoelomorpha; order Acoela; family Convolutidae; genus Symsagittifera; species Symsagittifera roscoffensis. Next base: position 51,553,252 of record NC_087063.1, on the reverse strand, counting down.
TGTTCAAATTAGATTAATTTGATAAATAGAAGATGAAGCAGAAACTGAGAAAAAGAGATAGAAACTCAATTTAATTCATTGGAAGTTTTGAGATAATTTTACTGAAATTTAGCTTATAAACCCTATTTTGAGAAAAACTCCAACCTAAAAAGTGTCAAAGGTTTGTATTTAATTGTAATTCATTAGAAAAGTTTTTTATCCTTTGATATATAAGGTAACTTTTTATGAAAAATCAGATGTTTTGAGGATATTTTTTGTCAAACTCAATCCGACAACTTTTGGAAGAAGATACACGAAGCATAAATCAAAAACACCTTTCAAGATCTACATTTCATTATTTTTTTAACTATACAGAGTTTTCTTTTGCTTAATAAAAATCCGAAAATTACACAATTGTTCCAGTTTGCACCTTGATTTCCTTTGCTAAATCAATCTTTTGAGACGCGCCCTTTCAGAAATTTTTAGATCTTAGGAACTAGGTTCCCTTGCGTATTTCCGGAGGTTTTCAGAATATAACTTATAGAGCTGCTCCTAATTTGTTCTTAAATTGGAAAAAACACATTTATATTCTCAATTTTTACATATTATTTCGAATGTTTCAGCCAGCACCGATTTTTTCTCACTTGGATATTTTTGAGAAAACTTCCCTCATAAATAAGAAAAAAAAGCAATTTAATAACTATTTTGCAAGAAAAGTGATAGTTATTGATTCCAAAAGTTGTGTTTTTGCTTAAATAGTTCACGGTAGCAACTGAACAAGGGAACCTTGAGGAAGACATTTACAATTTTTATTGTAATATTCAGACGGTATCAGTTCTAATTTCATCTCTGCCAGCAAATTGTTTGTTCAATTGATACTATTTTCCTCCTAAATTCTCCAGTTCTGACTAAATTTTCACGTAAAGTATGTTCAATAGCGAAAACATGTATTAGGCAAAAAGCAGGAATAACCTTAAAACATAGAACATTCCTACAGAAAATCATGAAAAAAAAGACTCTTTTTCCAGAAAAGTGATAGTTATTGATCCCACAAGTTGTTTTTTTGCTTAGATAGTTTACTGTAGCACCTAAAAAGGGAAACTTGAGGAAGACATGTTCTATTTTCATCTTTGCCAGCAAATTGTTTGTTCAATTGATACTATTTCCCTCCTAAATTCTCCTTTTCTGACTAAACTTTCTTGCAAAGTGTGTTCAATAGCGAAAACATGCATTAAGTAGAAAGCAGGAATAACCTTAAAACATAGAACATTTCAACAGAAAATTACGAAAAAAAGACTATTTTTCCAGAAAAGTGATAGTTATTGATTCCAAATATATAGAATATAACTTATAGAGCTGCTCCTAATTTGTTCTTAAATTGGAAAAAACACATTTATATTCTCAATTTTTACATATTATTTTGAATGTTTCAGCCAGCACCGATTTTTTCTCACTTGGATATTTTTGAGAAAACTTCCCTCATAAATAAGAAAAAAAAGCAATTTAATAACTATTTTGCAAGAAAAGTGATAGTTATTGATTCCAAAAGTTGTGTTTTTGCTTAAATATTTTACTGTAGCACCTAACACGGGAAACTTGAGGAAGATATTTACAGTTTTTATCGTAATAATCAGACGGTATCAGTTCTAATTTCATCTCTGCCAGCAAAATGTTTCTTCAATTGATACAATTTTCCTCCTAAATTCTCCAGTTCTGACTGAATTATTTGTAAAGTATGTTCAATAGCGAAAACATGTATTAAGCAGAAAGCCAGAATAACCTTAAAATATAGAGCATTTCTAGAGAAAATCATGAAAAAATGGCTTTTTTTCCAGAAAAGTGATAGTTATTGATCCCATAAGTTGTATTTTTGCTTAAATAGTTTACTGTAGCACCTAAAAAGGGAAATTTGAGGAAGACATGTTCTAATTTCATTTTTGCCAGCAAATTATTCGTTCAATTGATACTATTTTCCTCCTAAATTCTCCAGTTCTGACTAAAATTTCTTGTAAAGTGTGTTCAATAGCGAAAACATGCATTAAGCAGAAAGCAGGAATAACCTTAAAACATAGAACATTTCTACAGAAAATCATGAAAAAAAGACTATTTTTATAGAAAAGTGATAGTTATTTATCCCAAAAATTGTGTTTTTGCTTAAATAGTTTACTGTAGCACCTAACAAGGGAAACTTGAGGAAGACATTTACAATTTTTATCGTAATAATCAGACGGAATCAGTTATAATTTCATCTCTGCTAGCAAATTGTTCGTTCGATTGATACTATTTTCCCCCTAAATTCTCCAGTTCTGACAAATTTTCTTGCAAAATTTGTTCCATAGCGAAACCATGTTTTAAGCAGAAAGTAAGAATAACCTTTAAGAGTAGAACATTTCTACGGAAAATTGTGAAAATTATGTTGCAGAAGCAACAGAGAGATAATCATCAGTTATGAAGAAGATTTTGTTGAATTTGAGCCAATATCGATAAAATTTCAAAGAAAAATTTATCTCAATTCTAGTCAATTTTAGCAATTAACTGTTCATTTTTCATCATTGATCTGAAATTCTGTACTATTAAGGTGAATAACTTATCTGAATTTGTAATTTTTGTACAAATTTGGGTTAATCATTGAGCAAAATCTAGAAGTTTTATGAAATAATGTTCTTAATGTTTATTTGTATTGAGAATCCTATTTCAATTCTCCCTGAATTGGACAAAAATTCAGGTAATTATCCAATTAAAAGTTTGAAAATGGAAAATTTTTGACACAACTTGAATAAATTTTATTTTACTTTCTTGAAAATTACGGTTATTCGCAAGTATCTTCCGCAAGTTTCAATTTCGATTCAGCTTTTATGAGCTTTCTTGTCAATCTTGAAAGCGTTATATAAACCGCTTTGTTACTCAAATAATGCTAAAAATTATATTATTTCAACTTATTGTGTGAAAAACTTGGAAAAATCCATATTTCTATTCAAAGTTTTGTATCAGTGTCTCCACATGATGCCAATTGAAATACAGTTTGAGCTTAATTTTAAATTCTAAACATATCCATATTTTTAAAGATAGATCAGAAGCAACAAAAAACTAGTTAAAACCTTGAAATTTTTGCATTTCTCTCCAAAAATTTGCAGTTTGTTTCAAAAACTTTGAAATTTTAGCAATTTTTTCTAAAAATTCGACTTTTTTCGAAGTTTCAGTAGGTTTTGACATAAATTTAAGTAATTAGAAAGTAAGATTGACCAATAAATTAGATCGAATTACAATAAAACTTAAGTGTTTTTGAGTTTTTATGAAAAACTTTCAATTTTTGTGACAAAAACTCCAATTTTTTGCCCAAAAACTCTTACCATTGACTTACCATGTACAATAAAACTGAATAAATAACCCTATTTTCTCGACCTACACGTAATTAACCAGTATTAACTAACAATTAGATAAGGCGAGCCAAAATTTTTGCGAAAAAACTAGACTTTTCTACACAAAAATCAAAATTTTTTTTTAAAAACATGATTTTTTTCTCGAAGTTTCGTTAGCTTTCAGTAAAGCTTTAGATAGTTTTCTCGTTGTATCAAACCTGTAAAATAATAATCATTACATCTAAATTGTAGACGCTAGCTAAGAAACGCAAGTATCGGCAAAATCGAACTCAAAAAACTCGGGTGTCAAAATTTTTTGAAACTTACCATCTGAAACCTGCTATCTTAATACATGGGAAACCTATTCCCTATCCTATGACATAGGAAACCTATTCCCCCTTTAATACATAAGGAAATCTATTCCCTAATGAGTTCTTAATTCCCTACTATGAACTTCTTTTACATAGGGAAATCTATACATGGGAATTTCGCGCGCCGAAAAAAACTTACCATCTGAAACTTACCATCTGAAACCTCGTATCTTAATACATTGGGAAACCTATTCCCTATCTTAATACATTGGAAAATCTATAGCCTATCCTAATACATAGGGTGAGGACCGGATACTCTATAGCCTATGTTAATACATGGGGGTCCTCACCCCCCCCCCCCCCCCCCCCTTCGAACTGCCCCGACATATACCATTTGGGTCCATACTTCAAATCGTGCGTGGGTTGTGAATACGGCAACAAACCAATCGATTTGCCATTCCAAAGTCGGATTGTCGTCGATTTTTCTCCCTTTGCTGCTCGTTCCGTCCTTTTACATTGCAGTTTTATATCAATATTATGTGAGTGAGATCAATTTTAGTTATGATGTTTTAATAGTTGTTTTCGCAAAAGCGTTCTTTTTAGTTTCGGTTAGTTTAAAGAGTTGCTCATCCTGGAGCCAATCATGGAAAGAATATGAGGATCGGTGTCGTAGCACATGGTGGGAGCATGTACTTCGAGCGGCGTCGTCCTTCTGGTGGATGAGGCCAGAAGAAGGTTACAATTTTACCGTCTCTTTGAGCAGAGGTTCTTTTTGTATTCAACTTTTTGTTCTTTTTTATCAGGTGTTTATCTTTTTTTTTGGTTTTTGGTTGTGTCCTTTTATCAAAAACAAATTACAGATTGATAGAAGAGGTTTGCAACTTTTATATGATACTTGGTCGCCCTGGTCGCACCGAATGAGTTTAAGTCCGGGGTGGCTCAATCATAGAGTAATTTCAGATAAGGTACACCGTCTGTTCGTCACGCTATCTTACTTTCGGCCGGATAGATTCGTGCATTTTCTTAGTCTAATACCAACCTTAATCTTACTCTTACATCTCCTAGTCTCAATAGATTTAACGTGTACTGGCATTTGCAGGTTATATATCTGGAACTCATAGTTTCAACACCAGAAGAATTTCAATATAAATTAGAAGACAGTTGTTCTCCTTTTTAACAAGTAGTTTCAGCACTTTCAGCAATAATTGTCAGTGTTAGTTCTGGATCATTAAAAGCAAAATCAAAAATGATGCCAATTTTTTAAATACACATCCGTTGGTGCTTATTTTGCAGTGCTGTTATCTGCTGATTCCGGCTAGGTGCAGATCTAGGATTTTCTCGAGGGGAGGGGGTATTTTTTCAACAAAAATCAAAGATTTTAGTGTCGACCATTTTTTAGGTTGCTCAAATTGATTTTCTGTACTCTCTCAAATAAAAAAAACAGGCTAAAAAAGGCATTTTTTTAAGCGTGCTCCCTCTTCAAAATTAGTCTACTTTGGCGCCAAAGGCGCCTTTAGAAAAATTTAAGTTCAGTCAACCGAAATTGGATATCTCAAAATAGTACAAAGCGGGGACGCTTTGGGTCGGCAGGGGGTCGAATTCCTGAGATGGGGAAGAAACCGTGCAGGGAATTCACGTAGGGAATTCAGGACACATTCATCGGCCGTCTGCGGGGTCCATCATCGACCCGGGTCCGTTAGTGATGGAAAAACAAACAACTTCTAATGGCTGTATTAGTGAAAAACTGAGCATATCGTATGAATTCATGAAGTAATGAAAAAAATTCAATAGTAAAATCAAAAAGAAGTATTATAAAATTATGTGGTAAAACATAATAAAATGCAATGTAAGCATTCAGCATAGCATCTATTTTGCCTTGAAAATCTTTCGGTTGAAAGTTGGCCGAATATTTCTATAGCTGAAAGTCATTTGCTCGCCATCAATTCCGTCCAGGTCTCTTAATTTCTCCATAAACTCAGCCGAGACATCCAGGGGTTTCTCATACAACACGTGGATCACCGATTCTGTAAACTGAGAGTTGTAAGAGATCCTTTATACGCGTAGTATTCCCCTTTGGCTATGGGGAAAATGGCGTGCATATCAACCGCTGGTATCATAACTGGTTCGACAGCTGGAGCTGTAATTTTGATCAGTTGCCGGTTGCTCAGTGAGCAAAATTCAGAGAGCTACAAATCCATCTTCAGGCATTATTCTTTTTCTGGCCTGCTTTCGCTTTGAACACAAAATGCATCTCGCCGTCGAACCTTCTCCCGCTTAAAAGGTGTTCGGATCCATGGCCCTTAAATGTCCCCCAATGGGCATGGAACGAAGACAGTTGAAATACGCCTTCTATCGCACCCCCGATAATTCCCAGTTCACAAATGTTCATTCGCTATCCTTGGATCCCTCAATTAAGTCTAACTCGAGCGGACCTCCTTTCTTTTTCTTGGCTTCCTGGATCTTGATGTCAATGGGTGATTGTCTTTCGCCCTGAACTGATAAGGGAAATTTTGCAGGCTAGTCAAAATGTGTTTTGGTGGTCCCATGATTTGTCGAGCTCTGTCGTCCTTAGTTTTTCGGTAAACGTCTAAGCAGAGTTGCAACATGGCATAAGTGGTTTAATTCTCAACCCCCTCCCCAACCCTATTTCATCTTTTTATGACTCTTTTACAGTTCGTACTTGACCGTTTCTTTTGAACACTGACATCAGTAAACTCTTTTTAATGCGGCAAAAGATATTGATGCGAAATTTTCAAAATTTTTAATCAATAATATGAAAAAATGGGTCTTTTTTAGATGCAATTGAGCATGCATGAAACTGAAGTTTTGACTCTTTTTCAGTTTCCCATCCCTTCGTGAAGATACAGCACTATTTCCCTAAAATTTTTCATCATCATTGATTTTTCACATATATGTTACTGCGGTCTAGCCTATTCGATCAAGGGAGGTTATCTTGCAAGATTTTTTAAACACCATACATCTCTTTATAAACTCTTGCAAGATAGCCTCCTTAAATTTAACATTTTTAGCAAGATCCTTCAAGATATGACGTTTTTGTGGGAATAAACAGCGTTAAACAGCGTAACAGCGTGTAGGGTGCCAATTCAATATTTGACAAAAAACAAATTTAACCGAATAATTTATGAACATAATTGTTTGTTGTGTTTATGTGAACACAACATACAAAATATCTCGGGCTAATTGACTCAAAATTTCTCGACAAAATATCTCGAGCTATTGATCAAAAATTTGAAATAAATAAAGTAAAGTTAAATTTTAACCACTAGAGCTGCAAAACTAGATGAAATTTGCAAAAAAAATATAAAAAATATTTTTGGAAACCTAATTAGAAATGCATAATCATAACTACAACCTGAAACTTTTTACATTGCGAAAGCAAAAACGTGAGCATGAATGAACATTTTTAAAACTCTGTCAAGTTTTATTCTAAATTAAACTCAGAGTTCTTGGTGACGATAGTCGAATTGAATCTCCATAGTGTTTTTCTGGCGCTCAGATTTATTTTTCGTGAACACTTTTCATAGTAGGTTGAAAAACGAATCTGTTCGTTAAATGTTATGTTATCGTTCCAAGTTTCGAAGAAAGTGAGGTTATGTATGCCCGGGGTAATTTTTTTTATTATTCAGACCAATATTATTAAAGTTGACTGCGTCTTGTGATTGCCAAGCGAGTATGATTGCACTTGACTAAAGAGCGGCTTTGCTGCTGCCATAATACTTTTCATAGTAGGTTGAAAAACAAATCTGTTCGTTAAAGGTTATGTTATCGTTCCAACTTTCGAAGAAAGTGAGGTTATGTATGCCCGGGGTAATTTTTTTTATTAATCAGACCAATATTATTAAAGTTGACTGCGTCTTGTGATTGCCAAGCGAGTATGATTGCACTTGACTTAAGAGCGGATTTGCTGCTGCCATAATACTTTAAAAGTTTGCTTTATTACGCAAATTATTTATGCGTGGCGAGTTGTCCGCACTCATAATTGTTCTAAATTGAAATGAAACAAGCTAATTGGTCTCATTAATTCCATTGACGACTCATTTCTGAGCAGTTTGATATTATTAGCCTAGTATTTGTAGTTTGTCAATTTGTCATATACCAAAAACGATTTGAGGCCATTTAATGGGCAGTCGGAGTTTCATGGCTTTGTCCTGGTAGGAGCAGTCTTCTTCTTCGCCCACCTGCGAATTTTGCGGAAATTTTGCAGAAGATTCTTTACCTAACGCGAATTGTGGGCTACGACTTGCCGTTTGATCTAAGGATCATTGCAAATGGGGCTAAACTTTGTATTCGGCAGTGTTATACTAATTTTTCATTTTTTTCTTGTTGCTTTCAACGAAAAAAAAACAGGTGCCAAAAAATCATTGGACTGGGCTGAGTAATTTATCATAGTAAAACCCTCTCAATCATGATTAAAACCAAAGTAAAAAAACTCCCAAAATTTTTTTCTAGTGTCGAGAAAAACCGGTTGAATATTTTTGATTTTTTGTATATTTTCGTTGTATAAAGCAATAGAATAACGTTCGTTATTTATGAAAATTACCATTTTGGGCTACAAGTTGATAATTTTAATTTAAAAAAAAACACAATATGGTTTGCCTTTTATAACGCTTCTTTAGCTAAATAAAAACTTTTGCTAGAGAAAAAAAGCTTGCAATGAAAAAAAAAACAAAAATTAGCGGTTCTTCCCCCCCCCCCACCTCACTGGCGCAACTAAGAGATTATGTTGTAAAATTTCATACGATGCTTGAACTAATACATTTTCTCTGTAATCAACCTTCTTTTCAAAAACTTTTTTTAGACGCTGGGTTTTAAACGTTTGGGTTAACAATTTATTGTTTTTCGATTGAAAAAATAATAAGAATCTGGAACATTGGCAAAATCGAGCGCGAAATTTTTTTTCTCGAAACTTCCAATCTTAACATCAGAAACTCTGAAATCTATTTGCAATCTTGTAACATTGGAAAATCTATTCCCACGTAATACACCAATATTATTTACCCATTAGGTAACGCGCGCGGAAAATGTTTGCGAAAAGCTTGACATTTCCACACAAAATTCAAAAAATACCGTTTTCCTTACCATTCTCTTACCATCACTCAAACCATGAAACCTTACCAATTATTTTCCCTATCTTAATACATTAGGAAATCTATTCCCTATGTTATTACATAAGATGAAGACCGGATAGTTTTTAGTCTATGTTGATACATGGAGGTCTTCACCCCACCCGATTTTGCCCCAACATATACTACTAACTATAATGGTCTCTGTCGTATTGCACTTTGACTATCTGTGTTTGTTACGCTGTCTTATAATTTGGACGGATAGATTCATGAAACTCAAGAACATAATTTTGAGTCTTGATTTTGTTTTCTGAATAAACATGGGGTTATTTTGGTACAAACGAAGTTAGATTGATATCAATGCTGCTTAAACCACCCTCAAATATTGGTCATTTTTTAATGAAGCTACGGGGTTTAAGGGTTGCAATTTTGGCCAATTAGTGACAAACTTCGACTTTTTAATTAGCCCTTTTTGACAAATGTTTCTAATTATCATTAAAAAAATTTTGTTTACTTGGGCTTAAATTTGAGAAAAATATTTCACCTGTGATTTTTTCCTCAAGTTATGGGGTTCCAAGATAACCATAATGGCCAATATGGGACAATTAACGCGAGATATAACCAATACGGCATTTAGTATAAAAGACATGGCATACACATGGCATTTAGTGAAAGACATGGCATACAAATTGCAAATGTGTTCTAAGAAAAAAAATAATGGATAAAAATGCGTTATATTGGATTTTTATTTCAAAAAAATCACTTCTGATGAATTATCTTGCCAAAAATTATGGATTATAATTAATTATAAAGGATTATAATGGATTATTTAAAAAAATCAATATATAATGACAATATAATCGATTTCGTGGTCTGAATTTTACATCTTTAATGGAAAATAATTAATCTTTTTAATCATACTCACGTGTCTGACATTTTTTCTGTAATAAAACAAGCTCAAACACGGCTTTTATGAGTTAGGGCTAACTGAAAACAAAAAACAATTTCTAAAAACTTTTTTTTTAAAAATGAAACAACGAGTTCTCTTTAATTAAACATGTGTCTGACAATTGTTCTTAAGAAATTAAACTCTAACTAGACTGACTCTTTTTGAATTAGGAGCGGATCGTTAATTGAAAACAAAAACAGTTTCAAAAGACTTCCTAGGTTGTCGGGATCAAGATAGTACGCATCTTCATGACTTATTTTGTTAGCAATACTTTCAAAAAAGCTTAACTTGAGATAAAGTAGAACCGTTTTGGTTTGAAGATTTGAAACCTGATCTAAACTACATTTTATGATTGGATAAATTAGATATTTTACCACTGTAAAGTATTTAATATTAACCAATCATGATCCATCTAACTAACAACCCACTTATTTGTAAGTGCTGGAATTACTTGTAATTTCAGCACCAGAGAGATTTGAATTTAACTTAGAAATTAGTTGACTCTCCAAGAAGACTTCAGCAGCCGCAATAAACCAGTATACCCTAGATCTATTGAGCCTAGCAGAGACTAGTTAAACACCCTGAGACTAGATAGTATAAGAGTAAGATTAGGATCGGTATTAGACTAAGAAGTTGCACGAATCTATCCGGCCGAAAATAAGATAGCGTGACGAGCAGACGGTGTACCCTATCCGAAACTACTCTATGAGTTAACCACCTCGGTTCTAACTCATCTGGTGCGACCATAAGTCTCGAACAAGACCTTAATAGCTTAGAATTAACCAACAATAGATTAGAAATTAGACAAAACATTTTTTAAATGTTACACGACGATAATTTAATCGAAATGTCTCTACGACTCAATAGATCAAAGCCAATATTCCGAACGATAAGAGAACTACCCGGAATTGGAAGAAGACTTCGAACCAGAGACGACATACGACAAAATAGAAACTTACCAAATAGTTATATGATAGTACGGCAAAAGCCAACACAAACATTTATATTTAGAATCTTATTAGCAATGAATTTAGATTTTCATTTGCAAACTTAAATCTTGAAGTCAATCTTCGTGATCATTTCAGGCGCTAAACAAAATATTAATATACAATAACGATTGATAAAAAGATCTCAGATCGTTCTCCTAAAATTCTGCAGTATTCTATAAAACATATTTGGAAAATATTTATTGAAAATCAAAACAAAAATTAGTAGCATGACAATAAACTGTTAGTAATCATAAATTATCCAATTGTCCCAGCTTCATCACCTAAAACATAACAGCAATAATAAACTCACTAATATCATTAAAACACTAAATCTTTTCCTTAAACAAATTTAAACCATTTTAAACTTAAATTTACTTAATTTTAAAAAATCAGATCATCAAGGCTTATCCTTGGATCTTAATAAATTTTCTATCTCACTAAATTTAAAACCTGATCACCAAGGCCTATCCTTGGATCAAAAAGAACAATTTTGTTCTCCATCACCCACTTAGCTAGTGTCTAACGACCTCAAACGTCGATTCACTATCCAACCCTTTCTATAAACCCAAGACTAATAGAAATTTTTCAACAAAACTAACCATTCAAATTAGGATAAACAGTGAAAAACTTCGGTTATTCATCCTTCACTTGAACCCTCCTCTTATCAAGACCCAGGATAAATCATAGACTTAGTAAGTTTAAAATAGTATCTAACGAACTACTCGCGTTCTAATTATACCTGAACCTTGTGGATCGATTTACTATTCTCCAACCCTTGAACACAATCACTACCCCTAAGTAAGATTAAGTAAGTTAACACCTTAGCTTATACTAGCCACGAGAAAGTAAAAAATCATTCTTCGGAATCGATATACTTTTCTCTCTAACCCTGAACAAATAGACCCAGGTTAAGCTAACCAAAAAATCGTAAGGACTAACAATTTAAGAAAATAGAAATCATCTAACAACTTTTTGCATCCGTCATCCTAAACCTTATGTCATTTAAAAATCTAGGAAACAAACAAACAATCGTTTTGCACAACTGTGAAATAGAAAACAAAAAATACGACCTTGTAATTACACCTCACACACAAACAGTTGGATATATTAGAACAAAACGACAAACACTAAAAAGAAAAATAATAACTAAACAAAGACAAATAACACGAAAAAGATTTTCCAAAAATAGAAACGCATTTTCAGAATCAGAAGCCAGCAATTTAGACGAACTCTATAAATTAAAAGAATCTATAGATAAAAATTGTCCCATACACGATCAATTATATTTTTCTGACTCAGAAACAACATCAAATTCATCAAAAAGAGGAAAAAGACGAATAAAAAAACAATATAAACACAAACCAGTACATTTATACAACTGGAATCAACCAATTAGACACATCGATAATTACCTATTAACAGTCATTAAACGAAAAAATGAGCCAAACACACACTCCAAGTGAAGATAGTCCAGATGATGACGATATCTTCCCCTTCCTCGTAGATGCACCCACTGATAGAGGACAACATATACTTTGCAAGAATTTACTACTAAATTTATTTGAACCCGGAATCAGCCCATGTACAGCAGAGTTCCCCGATGTAAAGATCAAAAGACAAATTATTGATCACTATCAGAAAGATATATGTAATTTGACACAACACTACGGAATCTACACCATAGAATTAACCTCACCAAACCCGAATCACCACAAATATGTAATTCAAACAGACGACCTTGATTTACAATTTTCAAAAGTATTCTCAGAATATATAAAAAGCATACAATATCATAATTCACAAAGAGCAAACTCCATATTTACTAATGAAGTTTTTGCAATAATATATAGTTATATCTCAATATTAGAAAACGAAATCCCAATCTCAAATGTCTCACCGACAGAGACATCCAAACATATAAAGGTACGACATAAAATCACACTATTTTCAACTTTTCTACATATAATTAAAGAAAATTTCACCAAAGATGATGTTTCACAACATACAAAACATGACTTACAAAAAATTTTGGCATGGTTTATAATAGATTATTTCACACATAATATAGATTTAATTTCACAAGCAAGAAAAAATTTTAGACCTCAAAATTCAAACGATGATACCGCCATCACAGAACAGTCAGACTACGTTTGGGACCCCGAATGGTCTCATTATGCATTTATAAATATCCCACAATTAATTGCAAGCCAAGCAATAAGTACAATATCTTATATAAGAGATTATGTAAGAGTAGTACCATTAACCATTGACGCAACACCATTAAACTACAATACATTTTTACCTGATACCCGAAATAACAGTTTAAATTCGACCGTCATACACAATGAAAACCTAAATGGAACTAGAAATCTCACTCAACAAGATATTCAGACACCATCACACTTCATAAATGAAGAAGTTGTCCAAACAACAACAACTACACAACAAAGTATTTCACCAATACGTCCAAATTTAACAACACCAAGAAATACAAACACTTCACTAGCACAGGTAACCTTACAATCAACCGTTAAACCTTCGGTTGCTCCAAAATATTCACAAATGGATTACCAAACATATAGACCCATGACAATACCGTCAAAAACACGCAGAACATTCACAAGAAACAATTTTGCGGAACATAATTATAATTATACACATTCATCAAAAACAAACTATCCTCCACGAAATAATAATAATAATCAAATCAGATCTCGATATTGGAATAATCCAATGGCAACAACCAATTCAGTAAATTTTCAAGCTAATCCACATCCTCCACAGGATTATAGTGAAAATTACCCATTCTTTCAACAGAATAAAAATAAAAAACAAGCACCTCATCAAACGGATTACCTATCCTCTGATGATGATCATTTACAACCAGATATATTTGCACCATATACCCAAGAATATCGCGGACAAGGAATGCAGAAACCATATACATATCATAGAAATTTTTCTCCACACCAGATAGATACACAAAATCAACAACCAATACAAATGCAAAACCCAATTAATACACAATCTTTTCAACCAATTCAGCCACAAAATCCAATGATTACACACTCATATCAACCAACACAAATGCAAAATGAAATACCACTTCCATATTATCTTCAACAACACGAAATAACAAAAAATCAACTTTCTAATTTTTCACAAATGCCAAATGCAGCAGAATCATTACAAATGACAATGAATCCATACCTTATGGGTGGATCATCAATAACATCAAACAAACCATTAATGGTATTCACAGGAACAGACCCCGAATATTCTGTAGAAGATTATTTAAATGCAGTAACAGCAAATTTAATTTTAAATATAGGACCTGAACCAATTAATACGCCACTACATCAAAATTGGATACATCGACGCACAGCGTTGATACAAACAACCCTAGACGGCGCAGCCCAAAAATGGTTTTCAGTATTGCCTATAGAAATAAAATCAAATTGGAAGAGATTTACACAAGAATTTTCAAAAATGTTTGACTCCGAAAGAAACAAACAACAACAAAGAGTTTTATGTAATGAAATCCGCAGATTACCATATGAAACCATCAAACAATTAGCAGTACGTATCGAAACACTAGTTCGAAAAGCATATTCATTAAATACACACGATTATAAAAACACAAAAATGACAGAAATCTTAATGATGACCTTAACACCTCAATTAAGGAAAATAGCAATAAAAAAGAGAGCATCCCATCCCTCCTCAATTCGAGAGCCCGATTTAGATTTTCGAAAACTATTAGACAAGCTAGAGCAAGCAGAAATTACAATGAAACTTGAAGAAACAGAAAATCTGAAATTACAATATGTTAATCGAATTGAAACAAATACCACAAATATCAATAATATACAGGATTCAGATACAGACCTCGTTGAAAAAATCACTGAAATACTCAATATTTATGAAAAACACCCAAACTTTAAAGGCAAACCATCTTTCAAAAAATGGTGTAATTATTGCCGACGATACGGACATAGTATTTCTGAATGTAGACAAAAACAACAGGACAATCAAACTAACCTCAAAAATACAAAGAACCAAATAAATCATTCTATCAATACATGAAGAAAGATCAAAATCTACCGAACAAAAATGTATACAGCAACAACAGTTCAGGAAAACCACTACCGAACAATACCAACTACACGAGAAATCAATCACCATATAACTCAAGTTATAGAGGAAGATCACCAGAACGAAGAAATACACAAAATTCGTCACAAAATCATTACAATAGACCAAATAGTCGAAATAACTACTCCAGATCAAATTCAAATACAACACAATTTGTTTCTAGATCTAATTCCCAATCAAGAAATAATTACTATCCAAACAATCAATCACGAAACTCATCATACAATAGAAATAGAAACTACTCCAATAATCGGAATAGAAGTTATTCAAACAACCGAAACCAGAATTACCCGAACAATCGATCAAGGAATAACTCATATAATAGATCAAACTATAACAGACCAAACAATAATTATCAAAACAGATCACGAAATAATTCACAAAATCGACATTCAAGTTATAATAATCGTTATAGAAATTATTCCCAATCACCACACAGGAATAATAACCATTATAATAATTCTAACAATCGCCACAGAAGTAGTACACCTAAACATCAAAGAAGTATTAATCAAGTACAATCAAACCCAGAAACAAGATCAGACCCCCCAGGTATTGATGACACAGGAAATAACGAGCTACAACTGAAT
Organism: Symsagittifera roscoffensis; assembly: GCF_963678635.1. Classification (NCBI taxonomy): domain Eukaryota; kingdom Metazoa; phylum Xenacoelomorpha; order Acoela; family Convolutidae; genus Symsagittifera; species Symsagittifera roscoffensis. The sequence goes on along the minus strand of NC_087063.1, from coordinate 51,537,836 downwards.
CAAATAAACTGTGAATCATCAGATTCAGAAAGTGATACAGAAAACACTACCTCCATAAATATGATAGCAATCGAAAATGACTACGAACCTATTATATATGAACAACCTTTTTCATCACATATATACGAAAATCAATTAGAACTCCTTCACAATTATTATATTGAACCCATCCATTCTACACAAACGGCACAAGAAACTAACGAAATTAACACTACAAACCAATCCAATGAAAAAGACAAAACAAAATGCTTGAATACAAATCACATCTATCAAAATATACAAAAAGAACAACCCAAAGAAAAAATTTGGACAATACCATTTCTTTTAGAAAGTCCAAGAAGCAAAGAATTTCAACCACCAGATCTTGAAATTGATTTTTTAATTGATTCAGGAGCAGAATCAAACATAATAAACATTCCCACATGGAATGAGATAAAATCATTACACCCAAAACTAACGCCTCTTGAAACATCCAGTAAACTAGCAACAGCACAAGGATCAACATTGGTAAACTATGGAAAAATTCAATTATTTCTTCTGCGCACAAGAACAATAGAACAAAATAAAATTTTAAATAAACCATTTAAACAAATATTCCATATCACTGATATTTAACACAATATATACCAACAATCAACATTTTAAATAGTAAAATACTAATCAAAGATAAATACACAAAAACAAAAGACACATCACTAACATTTTTTCAAAGATTAAATAAACAACCACCATTCTTTTCAAAATTTTATCCGATATATAATCAACAAAGAAAACACCTGAAACCACTATCAGGAAACATATATAATTTTTCAATAAAACAAGTTCACCAATATGATAAAAAACAAAACAAACAACAACTCTATATGTCAGATTTTGAATTCAAACCTATCCATAAGTTTTTCAAAATCACAATTTCATCCATAAAATATTTGAAAAACTCGAATTCAGATATTATTTCTCTACATGTATACAACAATACACCCTATCAAGTAACATTACCTTCAGGACTTTTAGGCTATTGCGAAACCAACGCTACGATATCACCAATACATGAAAAAGCATACCGCGTAAATAATATACTCCAATTATTAGATATTTGTCAATCTACAATTCTTAATGAAGAATTATCCATAAATAATATAATAAGTAATGAAAAAAGAAATACAGATTATTTCACAAAAACTCCATATTTCAAACCTACATTCAACATAAGTAACTACACAGAGACTCAACAGAAGTTTTTAACAATGTTTAACTTTCAACATTCACAAATAACACAAGACGAATTTGATAAATTAGCCAAACAGCTAATAAAATATTCATCAGTCTATGCAACATCTAAATTTGATGTTGGCAAAATCAGTTCATCACTACATCTCCCATTAATACCAGACGCAGTTTTCAAAAAACAAAGAGCAAGTAAAGTACCAATTCATTTACACGATAAAGTGAACAGATTACTTGATATTTTAGAACAATACAATATAATCTCACCGGTAAACAAAGAAGAACAACCGAAAGGTAACACATTTATCAACCCTGTTATCATCCTAGCAAAAGGAGAATCATTAAAAATAGTTCTAGACGCTAGATATCTTAATTCACTAATAGACGAATCAAAATGCAATTGGCCTATTGAACCAATACAAGTTATTTTAACAAAAATAAACGGAAAATACTTTATAACCGCAGATATGAATAGTGCATATAATCAAATGCCACTAGATGAACAATCGCGACGCTTAACACAATTTGTTATTGGAAATCAGCAATACGAATTCAACCGCCTATTTTATGGAATATCCATAGGACCAGCAGCATTTTCAGCTTTTATGAGCAAAATTTTTTGACCACTAATACTCAAGAAAAACGCAATCACCTATTTAGACGATGTTTTTATGCAATCACAGACAAAAGAAGAAATGTTCAATGTTTTAGAACACTATCACAAAATACTTCAGAACGAAAATCTGAAGGCCGCCCCCGATAAATCACACTTCTTTTTAACACGAGTAAAATTCTTAGGACATAATATAGAAAGAAAAACAATCACCCCATTAAAATCACGCATTGATGTTATTCAAAAACTCCAACCACCAACAAACAAAAAGAAAATCCAAGAATTCCTTGGAATGTTAAATTTTTTAAGTAAATATGTCTATAAAATGCAATTATACCTAAGACCATTTTATAATATACTTAGACAACAAAATAATTTTGAATGGAACACAGAACATCAAGCACGTTTTGAAGAAATTAAAAAACTTCTAACTGAACAAATTTCGAATACAATTCCAGATCCAAATCAACCATTCTACGCAATGTGCGATGCTTCGAATTTTGGCATCGGCGCAGCATTATTACAATCACACAATGGCACAAACAAAATGAATCTTATATCAGCAAATTCTCGATTATTCACTCAAGCAGAGCTACGACTCTCAACTCTAATGAGAGAGTGTACAGCTATAATATATACACTAACAGAATATGAATTTCTGATACTTGGATCAAAACATCCAACAGTTCTTTTCACAGATCACAAACCAATCATTTTTCTCTTTACACAAAAATCTAATCCAAATCACCGAGTTTATAGATTTCAACTAATTCTAATGAAATTCCCAAACTTACATATAGTTTGGACAGCAGGAAAAAATCTTGCATTACCAGACACATTAAGTCGAAATACACAGCCTGAATTACTTACACGTAAAACTACAGTTGAAATACCTAAAAATATAAAATTCTACCTTGCAGAAAACGAAACATCACCCCGACTAGAATGCAAATATGCAGTTAAACTGACGTTGAACAATCACAGATAAACAATCTACAACACTTCCCACTCTATTTAGATTGCCAAAATAACCACTACGAAGTTGATCTACTTGGAACATCAACTTTCAAACCAATTCCATACTCACAATGGATAAAAAATAACACCCAACAAAAAAGAGTAAAACAACACTCGCATAAAAAAGACCTTTTTCCATTAATTGAAAAAGAAAACCTAACTGATAAATAAATTTATCAGGACCACAAACAAACGATTTAAAATACACAATAAATCAAGTATTTGACCTCCATGACCCACTTGATACAATTCCATTATCTAAATTGGAAATAGAAAACATTTTTCTCCACCCAACAGATAAAATTACAATTAATACTTTGAAACAATATCAAAATCTTGACCCATTAATTAGACAGCTAAAATCATGGCACAAATATAAAACTAAACCCGTCAAGGCAGATACAACTATTTTAGGAAATAAAACACTCCTCCGATATTTTCGAAAATTCAATAATACAACAATTAACGAAAACACAGACCTTTTAGAATACAAATTAAATGAATCTACAGTTCCCTGTCTCCCTCTAAGTATGATTCTTATAGCTTTTAATATTTCACATACACAAAACATTAAAGGACACTCTGGATCAGAGAAAACATATTCAAATTTCATACAAAACTTTTATTTTCCAAATGCACCAATTTGGATAAAAGTACTATGCAATGATTGTATAGTATGTCAGCTAAATAAACCTTACCCAAATCAAAAACAAATAGCACAAAAACAAGATTTTAAAGGACAAAGTTTATACTTTAACCACCGTATTTCATTTGATACAAAAGGACCAATTTCACCCTCATCCGAAGGAAATTCCTACATTATGGTAATTGTTGACGCGTTTACACATTATGTAGCACTTAACCCAGTACCACATTGTAACGCTTATTATGCTTACACAACACTATATGAACACTGGATAGCCAAATTCGGACTACCAGAAATCCTAGTTACAGATAACGGTACAGAATTCATAAATAATGAAATAATACACTATGTCATCTATATAACATCAAACACAAACCACGTACATCTCACGCCCCTTGGACAAACGGCTTAGTCGAAGGTATGAACCGTTCACTACAAGAATATCTTAGATGTATCATCAATGGAAATGATACAAGATATACCGAATGGTCAGCAGATGTAAAACTATTTCCCTTAGCATATAATTCACAAATCACGACAACTCTAGGAATGTCACCATATGAAATGGTTTTTAATCAAAAGCCACGCAAACCGATTATGTTTACAGCAAACTCTCATAAAAATGCACAAAGTTATTGCCAACCGAATAAAGAATCAATTTGTTACAACTTACCTTTACATACACATGATGAAGATCATTTTCATCACCCACAAATTCTTAAATTAGCCTCCGGTACACACACCGAATGGATTTTAAACAGAGATAAAAAACACAATGAAATTTACCAAAAAGTAACAAAAAAGGTGTTACAAAGACAAAACATTAATGAACAAATAAATTCACGCTTTACACCAGCCTCCGATTTAAAAATTGGAACATTTGTTTTAATACCTAATTTTAACACTCAAAAAGGAATCTCTAAAAAACTACAACCCCTTCGTAAAGGACCATACCAAATAATTGCCAAACCCACTGATGTCACATATAAAATTACCGACTCAGACAAAAAAGAAATTGTTCAACACCGAAACAACCTATTACCTTATTACCCAAAAGAGTACGCACTACGCGAACTAACTCAATTATATTCTTTCACAGGTTTAAAAGTTATTCAAAATTATCCACATACGGAAAATAAAACAAAGGAACAACATGACATTCACCTCGAAAACCAAAATAAAAAATCAACTACAACAAAAAACAATACAAAAAAGCTAGATCAAAATACACAACAAAAAGAAAGAAAAAATAGAAAAATGATAGAAAAAATAATACCTCAAGAACAAATCGACAAATCAGAACATAGAGAGTCATCACGACTTAGAAATCAACCACGAAAAAACTATAAAACATTCATTCCACAATCTAAAATCTTAAAGAAAGTCGAATTTCAAAAACAGCTTTAAATTTAGATTAAATAATTTTTGCATCTCTGAAATATTTTGAACTTTCATTTTTCAAAATAACATGCTGACAAATACGCAACGTTTCTAGTTCATAATTAGCCAATAGGATTCATCCAATCCGTCACCTTCTCTAACTCTAACACAGATCAACTAGACGAACGATATAAAACTCCAGGCATATCTATAACTATAACTTTGCGACCTCCAGGTCAAAAATAAGCAAACCATTCCAACTTGACAACTAAAATAAATATCACCATAATATCATAACCCTCCCTTATCTAATAAACCAAAGATCAACAATATTTCCCCAACCTACACCTCAAATACCCCCCAAACAAATATGTTAAATTAGCCTAAAGTAAAAGAACGACCATTTTAATTAGCCTAAAGTATAAAAATCTCAAAAATACCCCAGATCATTTGACAAATGAAAATAAAGACAAAGAAGACCTCCCGATCACCATAAAATTTGCCCCCAACAATTTTTCACAAAACTTGACCCACTTGTCAAAAAACCAATAAATAACTCGACCACACTTGAAAATTGCCTCAAACAACAAAAAATTTTCGATCGAGAAGCCATTTCTTAAATGCTCTTCTCTCGACCAGTTACCATAAATCTAAACATTCTCGCAAACTTTTTCACAATATTTAAACCTTTCATCATATTTCTTTTTGATACCTTTGAATCTTTTCTAATAATCTTAATCATTTTTTGCAATATTTTTTTAATTTTCTATTCCATATTTGAACTATACCTCCAGCTTTCAAAAGCTATTGACTATATCCACAGGTACGATTCACAAAACTTATCTAAATGATACGAACCATTTTTAGTAGAACAGATATTTTTTTACTATTTGTAATTTTTATAACATTTCTATCATCCCTCATCTTGACAATATGCAAATGTATAAAGAAAGCAATCATCACATTCGCCCTAGCAACAATCCTCCTAATTCTTTTTCTAGAAGAATACTATAATAAACATAAATTTTTCCACTAAAAGAATAAATAAAAAACCATCAAAAATTGCTAACCAACAATCACTCAGTCAGTCTTCACCGACATCATCCCAAGATAATCCAACACCATCTTTAAATACCCAAAACCCCCAAACATCCACACGAATTTCCTTTCAAGATAACCCATATACTTTTGAAGAACGACACGCTCGCTTATCTGAACCACTAGAACCAGTTCAACGACAAGCACCTCTAAGCGAACCAACATATAACTTATACCCAACATTACCACAAGAATTAAGTAGAATAAGAAATCCTAGTCAAAACCAAAATACAGTCGAAATAAATAGACAAATTATACACCTCGACGAAAATTTTCAAACTCCCCGAGTTCATTTTGATATACCTCAATCCCCATCACAAAATACACCAGAAAACCCCATTGGTATATTACCAGAAACCCCTACGCTTCTTTCACAACGTAGCACCTCAAGCCTACCCTCAGATTACTTAGGTTCAACACCAACATCTGAACAAATACGTGAAAATCCCTTTAACCCCCCAAACCAAGCATCACGACTACCATATTGGACAACACATTCATTCACACAAGGTGAACTAAATTTAGTCAATGATCCAATAGATATTTCTACGGATACAACAACATCCTCATCACTACCAGAAACATTATCACTACCATCAACACCATCAATAAGCCAAATTTCACCACCACCTTTTAACTTAAATTTCCCAAATAACCTCGACGCTAGATATCGAGAACAATCATCAACAAATATTCCTTTATGACTAGACTGGAATACATTCACAGCACCTCCACCATTATTTGGACAACACCTAGAAAGTAACCGACTCCACAATTGGGCACTGAATAGACTACAATATAGACAAGACATTCACGAAGACATTCGTGCTCATAACATCCAAATACTCCAACAGAATAGTCTACAATTAAAATTTGAAATCACGGTTAAATTAAACAACATTACTCAACATCCCTATCCATTAAATCCACCAAATATAACAGCTCAATCCCTACCACCACCATTTATAACAACTGAAGTAATATACAAATACGACAGATATACCAAAAAGACAATTGATTACATCACATTTTATAACCCATACTCAAGATTGTCATACACATGTATATTCTAAAAATTTTAATTTTTCTCCAACTCCTTTTTCTAATAACCTCAAATGAAAACATAAACCCTTCCCCCCGCACAGGACCCCAAGATTTATTAGTAACACATTACGATTGTGACGAAAACGAACAAAAAACATTACACAAATATGCAATAAATCAAGTATCACAATGCGAAACAGAACCACAAGCTATAGAAACAACAAATGTAATAGCGACACTTTATTCAAAAGCCCGAGCAACAACAGTTAAAGGATATAAATTCACAGCGACATTTTCCGAAAAGAAAGTACATTGTTCACAAGTCTCAAATGGAAATAAAAACCGACTTGACCACGAATCATTCTACCAAAGTAATAATGAACGACTTCTACATCTCAATCCCGAAGATTGTAAAAACGAGTTACTAAGACTCAATATCACAAGAAATAAAAACACTGATAGAAAATTAGTATATTTCCAAGTTTTTGCAGATTCTGTACATCAAGCAGAACTTGAAAGATATCAAGGACATATAAAAATAGATGAAAAATACCCATACAACGGCGCACACGGAAGATTAACTTATGATATACACGATAAACACTGGATACCACACATTGGTATAAATGACCCATCAAACTGCAAAGCAGACACAAAAAATAAAGGATATCAAGAAATCATGTTTTTTGATTGGAAAATACAACTCGAAAAAATACAACTCACACGCGATTTATCAGACAACACAATGATCTATCAAGGAATTAGATTACCTTGTAAAAACGACCAAGGCTATTGTGACCCTACAACACGAACACAAGCAACAATTGTTTGGTTCCCTGAAGACACATGTACAACATTTCAAGTAGCAAAAATACACGCTCGTATGATAAAATTTCACGAAAAATATTTCATACAATCAATTCCATACGACCAAGTCCATCCGTCACGAAGACAAAATTCTAATTTTAGAAACATACACAATATAGAAAATAAATTGACACGTTTTCAAATATATCAAGAAACAGAAATTGCATGTAAATACAGAAATCCACTTCACAAAACACAATACTCCAAGATATTAGTTGAATACGAAAAAGGATTCGACATGACCACTGGAAAAGTAAAAATCGACCCATACGCCACAAGTCACCCTTTAAACGAAGGAACATCATATATACCAGTTGATTTTCAAAAAAGTAAAAATCAACCTGGTGGACATCTAAAGCCCCATGACACTAGAAGCACACGCTTACAAGAATTATCACTAATGAATAGTACATATTTCGGTAACATCCACTATGATATTCACCTAGATATGAAATTAGACTACACAATTAGCCGAATTTTTCAAGAAATGTCACTATCTGAATTAGAAACACTTCACCAGCTATGCGAATTAGAAAGGACACAAATCCTACAATCACTTGCACTAGCAGTATTAAAAATACCCTACGCAGGATATTTACTATCAGGAAATAGATCAAATTTTTTAGATTATGAAAGAAACATTTTATGGTTTTATATCTGTACCAAAAAAGTATCGCCACTATATGTTTTTGAAGATAAACGATGCTATAAAAGAATCCCTATCTTTTATAAGAATAAAGTACACTTCGTTGACACACTTTCAAGACGAACCTATTTCTGGGATACCGCAGTCCCATGTGGATCAAAAAGTAGCCACAATGTAGTTCAACTGAACCCTGATGAAGATAATAATTATCTTCTTACTCCATATCCTACATTAATGCAATCACTCAAAAAATTTTCACCTGAAAGCATTAGAGCTATTGTTCGAAACCCAAATATTGACTTACAATCAATTGGAATATATTCAAAATCCGATATACAACATCACATTAGAACACAACAATTCCAAGAATTATTAACACAAATGGACACAATACAAAGACAATCAATTGACCAAAACTTACGCAAACTTGCCGAAACAGCAGGATTTGCAGATATTTATACACAAGACTATAGTGGATATTTTAAAGACATTAAAGACTATATATATCTAAACGGTGAAAAATACCGACCACAAGATATTTCACCTATAAATATTTTTAGCTTTGTTCCACTAAAAAATGAAATTCTCGATTTTCTAGGATGGCCCTACTACATCTTAGAAAAATTGACTATTTTATACGCAATGTTTAACTTTATAGGATTTCTTTTTTCGCTTTTAAAAGGAATCTATAATACATGCGCTATACACACACAAGTAAATAGACAAGCAAGTGTAGCACGCATACTATTTGCAGGATTTTTTGGAATTTTTTCATCATCAAAAAACAAAATTCTTTTAGATGCACAAATAAAGGAATACAACACAAAAATAGCAACAAGACAGAACACATACGATGAAGAACATAACAATGTAGACATTACGCCTACAGCACCACAGTTACCACCACTACCACATAACCATCCATTATCACTAGTCCCACGAAATTTTCGAAATTTAGCAATAACAAATAATCCAAATTTTAGACCAACCATATCACAAAGTCCCATTCAACATATAATGACACACCATCCCCTAGATGAAAATACATATGAACAAATTATAGAACAACCCCATACCACCGCTTTTCAGTCTCAAAATAGTAATTTTTTTAGCCCACGATGAGCCGACAACTTGGATCCCTACACCGCTCAAATTCCCACCCAACCAACCTCAACACTCCAATTACAATAATTCCACTTTTTGCCTTGCCTACCTTTATCTAATACTCACATCGATATAGAACGAAATCAAGATATGCTATATCCACTAACTACACCACTAACACATAGACAATTTACTTACATTGGATATAAAAAATCACTAAAAACATACACTGCACCCCGAGCTAACGAATATACGCTAGAATATTACGATCATAATATCATCCGAACTAACCAAGACCAATTTTTAGATGATGATCGCTTCGCTAACCCACAAACCACAGAAAAATTTTTCATCAAAACACCATATGTTTTCACACTCAATATATTTGATCGCAAATTCGACCACATCATTTCTGAAGCACTAACCGACACACAAGCTTACAAAAGTTTTAAAGAAAGATTTCAATTGTTTTCACTAACCTTTCATTTCCTTGCACCACATGAAAGAGATTTGCACTGCTCACATGACATTATGTTACGCACTAAACAAACCCACACATATACATATTACCGCTTTATACAAAATCACTTTGACCTACACACTCCATCAAGACAACCACACCATCGTTTTCAATTTATTAACTCTAAATACACATCACCATTTTTTCTTAACTTCACATATTGCATCAAAGATACTAACCTTCACGGTATTCTTCGCAATTATGATCCCATAACCCAAATGTATATTTTTTGTCCCATCACAAAGACCTTCAACGCAGAAGAATCCAGACCCTTCCTTATCCCACATGAATTTGTTCAACCTATAGAAATCCCTATATTAGAATTCATCCACAACACTAAATATAACCACAAATTATATAATCTCATCCAAAACACACCTTATGATTTTGCAGTTGGCACTGAAGAACTAAAAACCATTAAAGCACTTCAATTGCTTTGGCCACTGCTTCAAACTAAAAACATCATTCGCATATTAGCAAAGTTACTAACAAATTCCGACATAATCCACGACATCTTCCCCCACGGTTTTTTCCCCGACGACTAACAGGTAAGTATAATTTATATATATACTAATAAATTTAAAATAAAACACTAACCATTCTTTATCCATGTTTTATTTAGAATTTTAGTCTTCATCTCACGATCATCTGCAAAATACACAAAAGAAAAATAAAAAATAGAAAACTTCTTCAAATTGTCCCAAACTCTAATATTCTTTTGCACCAGCTAAATTAAATAAAATTCATACAAATGTAATAAATTAATTTATAAATTATTTCCCTAAAAGCAGTAATTCTAATAATGATGAAAATTTGTAACTTAATTTTTCCCCAAACAAGCAATAAAATTGAAATTCTATGTAGTAAATTAATAAAACGCAAATGCAGTACTAACCTTTTGATATTTTCATTCACTCGCACAAGATTTCTATCCAAACTCGCACAGCTCGCCCACGAAGAATTGTTTAAATAATGAATTTCAGTTTCAAGCTTTCACACTCAACAACTCTAACACACGATAACAAGTTTCAAACTTTCCTTTAACCCGGTTGGAAAGGAATTATATACTAAACAAAACTAACCAATGCAGCTTACTAAACACCACAACACATAGAATAACAGCATGACTAAGAAAAGGAAACCAACGGTACCCAAACCGGATTAACCCAGTTTAAAACTGGATAATTTATTCTTTTGAAGACTATTATAAAGTCTAAGAAAGAAATAATAAAACACAAAAAAGTCGAAAGACAAACCCATACCAAAAACAATTTGATTTTTGAAAAAAGGACACAACCAACGAAACATAAGAAAAACCACAATAAACCTAACATAAAAAGTTATCACATAACAGGACCTCTCACAGAAACCGCACGAAATCATACTCTCACTCCTGGCCTAACCCACCAGAGAGGACGTCCTGAGCATGCTCTATAGCCGGCCTAACCCACCGCGCTACATCCACGCTTTGTGACCACACTCCTATTTTTAATAAGAGGTACTCAAGGGTGAGTAACTCTTCAAAATAACCGAACTAAAACAAAAAGCTTTTGTGAAAACAACTAACCAAAATCATAATTAAAACACCAAACTAATAAAAATTTTATAAAATGTAAATTATACCTTGCAGTATATAAATCAGCATACAACACCAAAGACGAACATCCAAAGACAAAATGACCCCAATACACTCGAAAAAGAATGGCCAACCACAATCAATATGCCGCCCACAATCACAACTCAAAGGATTTAGAGTATGACTTGACTTCGCAGAAAAGGACTTCATTGAACTAGACCAATGACCACCTCGATGTTCAAGTATACGTACAGATCCGAGTAACCAGGCATCCCCTCCACGCACAATCTCCACGCCATTCCTAGACAAGGTCAAACACAAAGAAGTTCTCTACATGAAACGAAAAAACCTGTCATAGCCAACCATTCTGAAATCAGATTTGAGTTTGTTGCGAAAACCCAGTCATTGTCATGAGAAGACACAACGATTGAATCTGGAACTGCTCTAACAAGAGAACCCAGACGAAATATGATGTTCGCCAAATACCAACGTCCATCATCCTTCTTTTGAATTGCAGAAAGACTATTCTAAAAAACTCTGTAAAACCCGGATGGGTGAAACCTGATCTAAACTACATTTTATGATTGGATAAATTAGATATTTTACCACTGTAAAGTATTTAATATTAACCAATCATGATCCATCTAACTAACAACCCACTTATTTGTAAGTGCTGGAATTACTTGTAATTTCAGCACCAGAGAGATTTGAATTTAACTTAGAAATTAGTTGACTCTCCAAGAAGACTTCAGCAGCCGCAATAAACCAGTATACCCTAGATCTATTGAGCCTAGCAGAGACTAGTTAAACACCCTGAGACTAGATAGTATAAGAGTAAGATTAGGATCGGTATTAGACTAAGAAGTTGCACGAATCGATCCGGCCGAAAATAAGATAGCGTGACGAGCAGACGGTGTACCCTATCCGAAATCACTCTATGAGTTAACCACCTCGGTCCTAACTCAGATTTGTAACTAGGTTGCATTTTTTACTCCGAAATTAGTTTCGATTTTTGGCTGTGTAATAACGGTTTGGAACAATTTGTTTTTTTTTTAAACCAAAATAGGAACACTCGGCTGCTGTGCAAGTAGCACAGACTGTTCCGGCAACATAGGATAGAAAACTACAACAAAGTTTTTACTTATTTTTTTTTTACAATTAAAAAAATTTTTTTGTGCGTGGAGCGATGAGAGAACTATTTAAACGCGTGAAAAATCGGAGAACTAGGCAAAATTTAAACTTCAAAAATATTTTTTTTTCTAATTTTTGAAGCAAATAATTTTAAATTAAACTTCCAAAACCTCTTTTCCAAAACCAGTTTTCCCAATTATCCTTAAATAACCTGCCTAATTTACCAACTTTTATACATAACGAACGATACTCGATTGCTTTACCTGATCAAAGTTAGACTAGAACGCAAAAACTCAAACCGGTTTTTCTCGACAATGGAGCAATTTAAAAAAAAATTTAACGTCGCTCCAATAACAACTGAGAGGGCTTTAAAAAAAGTTTATCACTCGAGCTAAAAGAAAAAAATACAAAAATAAAACACAAACTTTCCTTCCGTCCACTTTTCAATGGTCGGAGTAATTAGAATATCGACACTCCCAGAATTAAAATCAATTTTTGAATTCTTATTTCATAATTAGGCTTTTGGGATGGAACTCTGTGTCTGCATGTTTTCTGTTTTTCATGCAAAAATCACCAAAACGATTTTTTTCTCTATTTAATGAAGTTTCACACTAATTTGGCCATAATGTTCTCTAATTGTACAGTTTTATAACCAATTCAATTGCATTTACAAAAAAAATCAAAAGAAATTTGGAGAAAAAGCTGAAAAGAATGGATTAATTTGGAGAAATATAGGATGCTGGATTTTTTTTTCAAAATAACGCTTTTAAATATAGCAGATTTATAGAATCTTAACATTGGCGATGTTCTTGAAAATTTTTGATCGGTAGATTGATTCCCGGGATCCCAACTGATTAATATTGTATATGATGTGAACATTATCATAAAAATAACTTCAAATCAGACAATTGAAAGAGATGTCACAATTTATTCCTATCTCTGATTGTACGTGTCATTCACCTCTGATCTGTTGTAGTTCACTGGCAACATGCGACTCCGTGTCTCGCTGCCCGGAAGACGCTCAATTCTGGAAAACAATAAATTTGCACTAACCAAAAGCAATTTTGCATTATTTGAGCTTAAAATTTTGAAGACAAAAGAAGCGGCACAATCAGTAGCCCGGTTTGACCTCCATACACCGAAAATGCTTATCATACAATTCCATACAACAAAAATCATTATCATACAAATCCATACATCAAGTGTATGGAGAAAATGCTTGTCATAGAATTTTCATACATTTTCGAAAAACAATAGAAAAAAAATTAAACCATTTCTGTGGCTTTTTGAGAACAGTTGAACATTTAAATTAATTTTTTGAAAAAATGCTTTCCATACAATTTCCATATATGGAAATCGCATGACTGGCGTTTTTTGGTGGCGAGTAAAAAAAATTTTTCAAGTAATTTTGAAAATTTGCCCCAAATTTTTTTGATTTTTTTTCAACCGCAAATCGAATTTTGTACGCAAACATTTTGCCAAAAAAATAAAAAATTGTTACTTTTGTTATATAATTTGTGAAAGACATCTAGAAGACAATTCAGGTCGATTTTCATGCATTGTAACCCTTTGGTGCTTTGGGTAACCAAGGTCCTTTGTCGGTTGCAAACACAATCCAAAATTTTTCAGAAAATAAATTTAGAAACAAAAAACAACGTTTTGGTTTATGGAGAAAACACCTATCATACAATTTCCAGAAACATTTTTTTCGAAAAAGGGTGCGTTTAAGAAAAATTGAGGCAAATTTTTGACTAGAAAGTGCACTGCCAAAACCGTAGACTGCCAGTATTAGGCCAATTTTCTGCGCTGCCAATTTTTTTTAAAATAAAATTGCACTTTTTTTAGCGCCGCCACTCCCTTCAAAGTATTTGAATATATTTGCTCCAAATAAACTCACTACAGCGAAGATTGAAGGGGTTTGCGGTAAAAAAAAGTTTAAATGAAATGATAGTTCTACTTACTGTGGGTTTCAGATCAAAAGACCCTATTTTTGATTTTTTGTTCATTTCAATCTATGCAGTCAAAACAGTATGCTCTCCTCAGAAAGCAACCGGCTACCCTTGTTGCAATTTTCTGAAGTCTCATTCACAGATTTTTAAGTTTAGCTCGGGTTGTCATGCTCGCAGGTTGACCAAAAATGCTTGTAGTACAATTTTAATTTAACGGAAAAATGCTACACATACAATTTCATGAACACAGAAAATTGTCAAAAAACTCTGGTCAAAATTCTATGAAATTTTAAGACGACCATTTTTCCATAAATCAACTTGTAATCATTTTTCGGGTTTTGCCCGAAAAAGGTTTTGTCCGAAAACACAACAACCAGGAGTTTGCTAGCAAAATCATTTCTTTAGTTGAAAGGAAAAACCTCACAGAAACGCATTTGAGTTGAAACTGTATGGAACAATACTTCAAAGATCACTCAGAAAAAAGTACGAGAAGAAAACTCAAACTTTTGTGTATGGCCAGAACATCTTTAGCTAGAACTTTACTTGTCGAAAATTATGGCTTGAATTTTTAGACAAATTAAAGTGTATCTTACGGTAAAAAATCATTCTAAATTTCAAGTTCGGCTTTGCGAGCAAATTCGTACTTAATTTTTTTTTTTGTTGCAAATTTTCATGCGCAGTTTTTTTGCTTGCTCACATTGACTCCGAAAGTGAAAAATTTGGTTTTGTTGTTCGACCTGTCTTTTTTTCCTCCACACTGCTTGGCTAAACATTGAGACCTATCGCTGACTCAATTTCTTATATTCCCCATTTTTTGTGGTGAAATGCCTAGCCGTTTGTCCAAAATCGGTGGAGGTAAAAACACAACCGGACAGTCTATAATCTTTTCTTGATTTGAGGCTGAAAGAGATTGCTGACTTCAGCGATGATCAAAACAATTGTGTTTTTTTTGTGGCGAAAACTTTTTGAATTTTTGTTCGACTCTTTAAAAAGTTTGCAAGAAGACCAAAGTTTTAACTCAAATGCATATTTGTGAGAATTTTTCCCTTCAACTTATTTGGTATTTTTGCCAGATAACCCCTAGTTATTGTGTTTCCGGACAAAACATTGTTCGGGCAAAACTCGAAAAAAAATTATGAGTTAATTTATGGAAGAATGATTGTCAACACATTCAGCAAAGTTGCAGAAACATTTTTTTACGGAAAACGGGTGCGTTAAAAAAACTGAGACAACCTTTCGACTAGAAAGTGCACTGCCAAAACCGCAGACTGCCAGTATTAGGCCAACAGGTCAGAAGATAACAATTTCCTCAAACAGCAACCGGCTATAATTGTTGCAATTTTCTGAAGTCTCATAGACAGATTTTGAAGTTTAGTTTGCGTTGTTATACTCGCAAGTTGACCAAAAATACTTGTCGTACAATTTCTTTTAAAAGAAAAATGCTCCAAATAAAGTTTCATACAATTCCATGAACACAGAAATTGTCAGAAAATTCTGTTCAAAACTTTACGACAAGCATTTTTTATTGAAACTTAAAGATAATCATTTTTCCATAAATCAACTTAAAATCATTTTTCGAGTTTTGCCCGAAAAATGTTTTGTCCGAAAACACAATAACCAGAGGTTTTCTAGCAAAAAAAACCTCATTAGTTGAAGATAAAATCTCACAGACACGTATTTGAGTTGAAACTGCCTGATATAATGTTTCATAGATCACTGAGAAAAAAACTGCGAAAAGAAAAAATTTTTGTATGTGGCCAGAAATCTTTTAGCCAAAAATTTTACTTGTCGAAAATCGTGGCCTGATTTTTTTTGGCAAACTAAAGTGTATCTTACGGTGTACAGTCATTTTAAATTTCAAGTTCGAATTTGCACAGAACTTCGTACTCAAGTTTGAAAAGATTTGAAAAATCCAGCCTGGACTAGGTTATAGACAAAAAAAATTTCGCATGTAAAGTTGTTTTTTTTTGAAAAATGCTCATTCGAGCATGAAATTGATATTGACCGACCAGCAGCTTGCCTCTAATCAACACGTAAAAACTCCTTAGTTACCATTATATTTTCGCAAATTGATCATCCCAAATGGCCCGAACTTCCTAGCCCTTTTCAAGCTCCCTGATTTTTTGAGAAACAGTCGGAGGTGAAATTTTTTTTAAAGTTCATGTTATATGCACATAAAATCTATCAAAGTTAAAAAGTTGATTTTTAACTGGAGCAAAACCAACAGGCAACCCAGCGTCAAACTTTCAAAAAAAATGGATCAAAAATATGTTCGAATTAACCGTAAACACTGAAAGAAGAGCAATTTTTTATTTTGAACTTGAACTCAACATAGCTGCGCTGTCTATAAACAGTTCATTGTCTAGCAACTCCGGTTTTAAAATATATCAAAATTGCCGACTGAAAAAAAAACGTTAATTCAATATTATCATTTAAATAGAAATTACAAAAAACATGAATGATTTGTAGTTCTGCGTTTTCAATCCCATCAGCTCCGCGAGTGTTGGAACTGTTGTGACTGTGCTTCTGTTTCATTTTGATCTTGACCTTGTGATCTTAATTAAATACCTGCCTGCCACGTTCATTCGAAGTCCATTGGACTTCGCATTAGTTTTCGACAGAAATAGAAAAAGCAGTTTCAATTCAAACATCTTTTATTTTCTTCTTTTTACCATAAGATTAGTTACTTTTAATTAACCAGTGGTAGTTGCACACTTCTTATTATGGCGCAGTTATCTGATTCGAAACTGCGGGGAATTCCCGCCTCTTGGCCAAATCACACCATTGAACGACCCACCCATTTGGCAATAATAGCCAAAGAAAACATTGACATCGATAATCTGAAAGATTCAGCGCAGTCAGAAACCAAAATCCCAATTTTAGAAGGCGCTCAAGATTCCAAAACTGAAACTCAGAGGAAAGACAGGGAAGCCAGAAATAAAGAAGTATTGAAAATTTATGAGAAGGCTGAGGATAAAAGAATCGATGAGGAGAAAAGAAAATTCGAAAGCATGAGAAGATTCGAGGCGGATAAAAAAGTAAGATCAATTTTATACCTAGCCCTTGACTCTGAATGAAAAAGAGTCTTTTCACAGAAGCACTCTGGAGTGAAAGTTTTATCAGTCTCCTTTAAAGATTTTTTCAAACTCCTGGAAGCCGCATTTGTAAAACCAGCTAATAAACCTTCGAGCGGTACAAATCATTGAGCCAAAAAGAAAAAGACAGAGGGTCTTATAAACAGTTCTGCACTATCTAAGTTGGCTAAACTAAATGCGAAATCCAGTTAAATGCCGATCAAGATAGGATTCGAGACGTTTTTATCTTCAATATGAGAAATTGTCATTTCAACGGAGGCTGCAGTCAGAAACTTTAAATACAGCGGATGCTCTAAATCAGGCAATAATCGATGAAAAGGATATCTTAATCACCAGAAATTAACCAACTTGACGAGGGCCAATAACAGCTCCAGTAATAACGGCAAGATGTACGAAAAATTTAATCCTGTAAAAAGAGAACCAAGCCTGAACATAGAGAAATGAAATTAGTATATGGAGACTCTCAAATCAAAAGCTAAAAAACTGACTGTAAATAGTGTAGAAAAATTTTAAATAATCAGAATTGTCAATTTTTCCTTTCGAAACCACAATCGAGCTATGAAGAAAACTTTTTTGGGGTTATAAATGCCTGGTCAGAAGAGAGAACTAGCGACAATGACGATGATTTTATTTTAAACATAAGAACAATCTACGACGATAACGATTTAGAGACCCAAAAAAAAATTACTATCGGGGTAGGCAAAAACACAAATCTGAACTTGAACCATTACGAGGCCAATGAGTGAACTGGTTAGGAGCACAATTTCGTGTCTGTATGTTTCTGCATTCCAGAGACAACTCTCAAAATATGTTCCAAAGTTTAAGTGGGTTCCTCAAACATAATTTCAGTGAATTTCGCATACATATACCTGTAACGTACGCATACCTGTAACGTATATACGTGCAAATGTAAGTGGATTCCGCAAACTGTAAGTCGGTTCGAATTTTGTTCAATACTGACCTTGCATATGAACAATCAAAAGCTGAGCTGGAATTCTTATCTCTAGCAAGGCTGAATTTAAAAGCAAAGACTTAACCATTGTCAGCGGAATCCACGAACAAGTCTTAAAACATTGGTTACCTAAATCGGTGGATGTCCTCTTTTAGTGTTTTGGAAACACAACGCCGAAGATTTTCAATATTTGGAGTCATTGAGTTGAGAGTGTATAGAACACACAGCTTATCAACAAATTAGGTCATTATTTGGGATTGCGTCAATACCAAATACTGATTTTTGAAGCATAACGCCGAATAAATGCAGTAATTGTAGTCATTGGGTTGAGAGTGTATGGAAACACAACACACAGCATATCGCGAAATAAGGTCAGTATTTGAGTTTCCATCGATCCCAAATACTGGTCACTATTTGGGATTGATGAAATCCCAAAAACTGGAATAAAGTGGTATAAATATGGTATATGTCCATTATTTGGAGTCATTAGGTTGAGAGTGATTAGAAACCCAACACCTAGCAAATCGTCAAATTAGGTCAGTATTTGGGATTCCATCGATCCCAAATACTGGTCAGTATTTGGGATTGATGGAACCCAAAAACTTGGAATAATGTGGAACAAATATTGATAATATCCATTTTTTGAAGTCCTTAGGTTGAGAGTGATTAGAAACCCAACGCATAGCAAATCGTCGAATTAGTTCAGTGTTTGGGATTTCATCAATCCCAAATACTGGTCAGTAATTGGGATTCTTTTGGTTACCTAAATCGGTGGATGTCCTCTTTTGCTGTTTTGGAAACACAACGCCGAACATTTTAAATATTTGGAGTCATTGAGTTGAGAGTGTATAGAACACACAGCATTTCAACAAATTCGGTCAGTATTTGGGATTTCGTCAATACCAAATACTGATTTTGGAAGCATAACGCCGAATAAATGCAGTAATTGTAGTCATTGGGTTGAGAGTGTATGGAAACACAACACACAGCATATCGCGAAATAAGGTCAGTCTTTGGGTTTCCATCGATCCCAAATACTGGTCAGTACTTGGGATTGATGGAATCCCAAAACTTGGAAAAATGTGGAATAAATATGGAATGTATCAATTATTTGAAGTCCTTAGGTTGAGAGTGATTAGAAACCCAACGCATGGCAAATCGTCGAATTAGTTCAGTATTTGGCATTTCATCGATCCCAAATACTGGTTAGTAATTGGGATTCCTTTGGTTACCTAAATCGGTGGATGTCCTCTTTAAGTGTTTTGGAAACAAAACGCCGAACATTTTTAATATTTGGAGTCATTGAGTTGAGAGTGTATAGAACACACAGCATATCAACAAATTTGGTCAGTATTTGGGATTGCGTCAATACCAAATACTGATTTTGGAAGCATAACGCTGAAAAAAAGCAGTAATTGTAGTCATTGGGTTGAGAGTAATTAGAAACTCAACGCCTAGCAAATCGTCAAATTAGGTCAGTATTTGGGATTCTATCAATCCTAAATACTGGTCAGTATTTGGGAGTGATGGAATCCCAAAGTTTGGAATAATGTGGATTAAATATGGAAAAAATCTTTTTTTATTTGAATTCCTTAGGTTGAGAGTGATTAGAAACCCAACGCATAGCAAATCGTCGAATTAGTTCAGTATTTGGGATTTCAACGATCCCGAATACTGGTCAGTAATTGGGATTCCTTTGGTTATCTAAATCGGTGGATGTCCTCTTTTAGTGTTTTGGAAACACAACGCCGAACATTTTTAATATTTGGAGTCATTGAGTTGAGAGTGTATAGAAACACAACACACAGCATATCGCGAAATAAGGTCAGTATTTGGGATTCTATCGATCCTAAATACTGGTCAGTATTTGGGAGTGATGGAATCCCAAAATTTGGAATAATGTGGATTAAATATGGAAAATATCTTTTTTTATTTGAAGTCCTTAGGTTGAGAGTGATTAGAAACCCAACGCATAGCAAATCGTCGAATTAGTTCAGTATTTGGCATTTCATCGATCCCAAATACTGGTCAGTAACTGGGATTCCTTTGGTTACCTAAATCGGTGGATGTCCTCTTTAAGTGTTTTGGAAACAAAACACCGAACATTTTTAATATTTGGAGTCATTGAGTTGAGAGTGTATAGAACACACAGCATATCAACAAATTCGGTCAGTATTTGGGATTGCATCAATACCAAATACTGATTTTGGAAGCATAACGCTGAACAAATGCAGTAATTGTAGTCATTGGGTTGAGAGTAATTAGAAACTCAACGCCTAGCAAATCGTCAAATTAGGTCAGTATTTGGGATTCTATCGAGCCTAAATACTGGTCAGTATTTGGGAGTGATGGAATCCCAAAATTTGGAATAATGTGGATTAAATATGGAAAATATCTTTTTTTATTTGAAGTCCTTAGGTTGAGAGTGATTAGAAACCCAACGCATAGCAAATCGTCGAATTAGTTCATAATTTGGCATTTCCTCGATCCCAAATACTGGTCAGTAATTGGGATTCCTTTGCTTACCTAAATCGGTGGATGTCCTCTTTAAGTGTTTTGGAAACAAAACGCCGAACATTTTTAATATTTGGAGTCATTGAGTTGAGAGTGTATAGAACACACAGCCTATCAACAAATTCGGTCAGTATTTGGGATTGCGTCAATACCAAATACTGATTTTGGAAGCAAAACGCTGAACAAATGCAGTAATTGTAGTCATTGGGTTGAGAGTGTATGGAAACACAACACACAGCATATCGCTAAATAAGGTCAGTATTTGAGTTTCCATCGATCCCAAATACTGGTCACTATTTGGGATTGATGAAATCCCAAAAACTGGAATAAAGTGGTATAAATATGGTATATGTCCATTATTTGGAGTCATTAGGTTTAGAGTGATTAGAAACCCAACGCCTAGCAAATCGTCAAATTAGGTCAGTATTTGGCATTCCATCGATCCCAAATACTGGTCAGTATTTGGGATTGATGGAACCCAAAAACTTGGAATAATGTGGAACAAATATTGATAATATCCATTTTTTGAAGTCCTTAGGTTGAGAGTGATTAGAATCCCAACGCATAGCAAATCGTCGAATTAGTTCAGTGTTTGGGATTTCATCAATTCCAAATACTGGTCAGTAATTGGGATTCTTTTGGTTACCTAAATCGGTGGATGTC
Source organism: Symsagittifera roscoffensis (assembly GCF_963678635.1). Lineage (NCBI taxonomy): Eukaryota > Metazoa > Xenacoelomorpha > Acoela > Convolutidae > Symsagittifera > Symsagittifera roscoffensis. Next base: position 51,515,794 of record NC_087063.1, on the reverse strand, counting down.
CTCTTTTGCTGTTTTGGAAACACAACGCCGAACATTTTAAATATTTGGAGTCATTGAGTTGAGAGTGTATAGAACACACAGCATATCAACAAATTCGGTCAGTATTTGGGATTTCGTCAAAACCAAATACTGATTTTGGAAGCATAACGCCGAATAAGTGCAGTAATTGTAGTCATTGGGTTGAGAGTGTATGGAAACACAACACACAGCATATCGCGAAATAAGGTCAGTATTTGGGTTTCCATCGATCCCAAATACTGGTCAGTATTTGGGATTGATGGAATCCCAAAACTTGGAAAAATGTGGAATAAATATGGAATATATCAATTATTTGAAGTCCTTAGGTTGAGAGTGATTAGAAACCCAACGCATAGCAAATCGTCGAATTAGTTCAGTATTTGGCATTTCATCGATCCCAAATACTGGTCAGTAGTTGGGATTTCTTTGGTTACCTAAATCGGTGGATGTCCTCTTTTAGTGTTTTGGAAACAAAACGCCGAACATTTTAAATATTTGGAGTCATTGAGTTCAGAGTGTATAGAACACACAGCATATCAACAAATTCGGTCAGTATTTGGGATTTCGTCAATACCAAATACTGATTTTGGAAGCATAACGCCGAATAAGTGCAGTAATTGTAGTCATTGGGTTGAGAGTGTATGGAAACACAACACACAGCATATCGCGAAATAAGGTCAGTATTTGGGTTTCCATCGATCCCAAATACTGGTCAGTATTTGGGATCGATGGAATCCCAAAACTTGGAAAAATGTGGAATAAATATGGAATATATCAATTATTTGAAGTCCTTAGGTTGGGAGTGATTAGAAACCCAACGCATAGCAAATCGTCGAATTAGTTCAGTATTTGGCATTTCATCGATCCCAAATACTGGTCAGTAATTGGGATTCCATTGGTTACCTAAATCGGTGGATGTCCTCTTTAAGTGTTTTGGAAACAAAACGCCGAACATTTTTAATATTTGGAGTCATTGAGGTGAGAGTGTATAGAACACACAGCATATCAACAAATTCGGTCAGTATTTGGGATTGCGTCAATACCAAATACTGATTTTGGAAGCATAACGCTGAACAAATGCAGTAATTGTAGTCATTGGGTTGAGAGTAATTAGAAACTCAACGCCTAGCAAATCGTCAAATTAGGTCAGTATTTGGGATTCTATCAATCCTAAATACTGGTCAGTATTTGGGAGTGATGGAATCCCAAAATTTGGAATAATGTGGATTAAATATGGAAAATATCTTTTTTTATTTGAATTCCTTAGGTTGAGAGTGATTAGAAACCCAATGCATAGCAAATCGTCGAATTAGTTCAGTATTTGGGATTTCAACGATCCCGAATACTGGTCAGTAATTGGGATTCCTTTGGTTATCTAAATCGGTGGATGTCCTCTTTTAGTGTTTTGGAAACACAACGCCGAACATTTTTAATATTTGGAGTCATTGAGTTGAGAGTGTATAGAAACACAACACACAGCATATCGCGAAATAAGGTCAGTATTTGGGATTCTATCGATCCTAAATACTGGTCAGTATTTGGGAGTGATGGAATCCCAAAATTTGGAATAATGTGGATTAAATATGGAAAATATCTTTTTTTATTTGAAGTCCTTAGGTTGAGAGTGATTAGAAACCCAACGCATAGCAAATCGTCGAATTAGTTCAGTATTTGGCATTTCATCGATCCCAAATACTGATCAGTAATTGGGATTCCTTTGGTTACCTAAATCGGTGGATGTCCTCTTTCAGTGTTTTGGAAATAAAACGCCGAACATTTTTAATATTTGGAGTCATTGAGGTGAGAGTGTATAGAACACACAGCATATCAACAAATTCGGTCAGTATTTGGGATTGCGTCAATACCAAATACTGATTTTGGAAGCATAACGCTGAACAAATGCAGTAATTGTAGTCATTGGGTTGAGAGTAATTAGAAACTCAACGCCTAGCAAATCGTCAAATTAGGTCAGTATTTGGGATTCTATCAATCCTAAATACTGGTCAGTATTTGGGAGTGATGGAATCCCAAAATTTGGAATAATGTGGATTAAATATGGAAAATATCTTTTTTTATTTGAATTCCTTAGGTTGAGAGTGATTAGAAACCCAACGCATAGCAAATCGTCGAATTAGTTCAGTATTTGGGATTTCAACGATCCCGAATACTGGTCAGTAATTGGGATTCCTTTGGTTATCTAAATCGGTGGATGTCCTCTTTTAGTGTTTTGGAAACACAACGCCGAACATTTTTAATATTTGGAGTCATTGAGGTGAGAGTGTATAGAACACACAGCATATCAACAAATTCGGTCAGTATTTGGGATTGCGTCAATACCAAATACTGATTTTGGAAGCATAACGCTGAACAAATGCAGTTATTGTAGTCATTGGGTTGAGAGTAATTAGAAACTCAACGCCTAGCAAATCGTCAAATTAGGTCAGTATTTGGGATTCTATCAATCCTAAATACTGGTCAGTATTTGGGAGTGATGGAATCCCAAAATTTGGAATAATGTGGATTAAATATGGAAAATATCTTTTTTTATTTGAATTCCTTAGGTTGAGAGTGATTAGAAACCCAACGCATAGCAAATCGTCGAATTAGTTCAGTATTTGGGATTTCAACGATCCCGAATACTGGTCAGTAATTGGGATACCTTTGGTTACCTTTATCGGTGGATGTCCTCTTTTAGTGTATTGGAAACAAAACGCCGAACATTTTTAATATTTGGAGTCATTGAGGTGAGAGTGTATAGAACACACAGCATATCAACAAATTCGGTCAGTATTTGGGATTGCGTCAATACCAAATACTGATTTTGGAAGCATAACGCTGAACAAATGCAGTAATTGTAGTCATTGGGTTGAGAGTAATTAGAAACTCAACGCCTAGCAAATCGTCAAATTAGGTCAGTATTTGGGATTCTATCAATCCTAAATACTGGTTAGTATTTGGGAGTGATGGAATCCCAAAATTTGGAATAATGTGGATTAAATATGGAAAATATCTTTTTTTATTTGAATTCCTTAGGTTGAGAGTGATTAGAAACCCAACGCATAGCAAATCGTCGAATTAGTTCAGTATTTGGGATTTCAACGATCCCGAATACTGGTCAGTAATTGGGATACCTTTGGTTACCTTTATCGGTGGATGTCCTCTTTTAGTGTATTGGAAACAAAACGCCGAACATTTTTAATATTTGGAGTCATTGAGGTGAGAGTGTATAGAACACACAGCATATCAACAAATTCGGTCAGTATTTGGGATTGCGTCAATACCAAATACTGATTTTGGAAGCATAACGCTGAACAAATGCAGTAATTGTAGTCATTGGGTTGAGAGTAATTAGAAACTCAACGCCTAGCAAATCGTCAAATTAGGTCAGTATTTGGGATTCTATCAATCCTAAATACTGGTCAGTATTTGGGAGTGATGGAATCCCAAAATTTGGAATAATGTGGATTAAATATGGAAAATATCTTTTTTTATTTGAATTCCTTAGGTTTAGAGTGATTAGAAACCCAACGCATAGCAAATCGTCGAATTAGTTCAGTATTTGGGATTTCAACGATCCCGAATACTGGTCAGTAATTGGGATACCTTTGGTTACGTTTATCGGTGGATGTCCTCTTTTAGTGTATTGGAAACAAAACGCCGAACATTTTTAATATTTGGAGTCATTGAGGTGAGAGTGTATAGAACACACAGCATATCAACCAATTCGGTCAGTATTTGGGATTGCGTCAATACCAAATACTGATTTTGGAAGCATAACGCTGAACAAATGCAGTAATTGTAGTCATTGGGTTGAGAGTAATTAGAAACTCAACGCCTAGCAAATCGTCAAATTAGGTCAGTATTTGGGATTCTATCAATCCTAAATACTGGTCAGTATTTGGGAGTGATGGAATCCCAAAATTTGGAATAATGTGGATTAAATATGGAAAATATCTTTTTTTATTTGAATTCATTAGGTTGAGAGTGATTAGAAACCCAACGCATAGCAAATCGTCGAATTAGTTCAGTATTTGGGATTTCAACGATCCCGAATACTGGTCAGTAATTGGGATACCTTTGGTTACCTTTATCGGTGGATGTCCTCTTTTAGTGTATTGGAAACAAAACGCCGAACATTTTTACTATTTGGAGTCATTGAGGTGAGAGTGTATAGAACACACAGCATATCAACAAATTCGGTCAGTATTTGGGATTGCGTCAATACCAAATACTGATTTTGGAAGCATAACGCTGAACAAATGCAGTTATTGTAGTCATTGGGTTGAGAGTAATTAGAAACTCAACGCCTAGCAAATCGTCAAATTAGGTCAGTATTTGGGATTCTATCAATCCTAAATACTGGTCAGTATTTGGGAGTGATGGAATCCCAAAATTTGGAATAATGTGGATTAAATATGGAAAATATCTTTTTTTATTTGAATTCCTTAGGTTGAGAGTGATTAGAAACCCAACGCATAGCAAATCGTCGAATTAGTTCAGTATTTGGGATTTCAACGATCCCGAATACTGGTCAGTAATTGGGATTCCTTTGGTTATCTAAATCGGTGGATGTCCTCTTTTAGTGTTTTGGAAACACAACGCCGAACATTTTTAATATTTGGAGTCATTGAGGTGAGAGTGTATAGAACACACAGCATATCAACCAATTCGGTCAGTATTTGGGATTGCGTCAATACCAAATACTGATTTTGGAAGCATAACGCTGAACAAATGCAGTAATTGTAGTCATTGGGTTGAGAGTAATTAGAAACTCAACGCCTAGCAAATCGTCAAATTAGGTCAGTATTTGGGATTCTATCAATCCTAAATACTGGTCAGTATTTGGGAGTGATGGAATCCCAAAATTTGGAATAATGTGGATTAAATATGGAAAATATCTTTTTTTATTTGAATTCCTTAGGTTGAGAGTGATTAGAAACCCAACGCATAGCAAATCGTCGAATTAGTTCAGTATTTGGGATTTCAACGATCCCGAATACTGGTCAGTAATTGGGATACCTTTGGTTACCTTTATCGGTGGATGTCCTCTTTTAGTGTATTGGAAACAAAACGCCGAACATTTTTAATATTTGGAGTCATTGAGGTGAGAGTGTATAGAACACACAGCATATCAACAAATTCGGTCAGTATTTGGGATTGCGTCAATACCAAATACTGATTTTGGAAGCATAACGCTGAACAAATGCAGTAATTGTAGTCATTGGGTTGAGAGTAATTAGAAACTCAACGCCTAGCAAATCGTCAAATTAGGTCAGTATTTGGGATTCTATCAATCCTAAATACTGGTCAGTATTTGGGAGTGATGGAATCCCAAAATTTGGAATAATGTGGATTAAATATGGAAAATATCTTTTTTTATTTGAATTCCTTAGGTTGAGAGTGATTAGAAACCCAACGCATAGCAAATCGTCGAATTAGTTCAGTATTTGGGATTTCAACGATCCCGAATACTGGTCAGTAATTGGGATTCCTTTGGTTATCTAAATCGGTGGATGTCCTCTTTTAGTGTTTTGGAAACACAACGCCGAACATTTTTAATATTTGGAGTCATTGAGTTGAGAGTGTATAGAAACACAACACACAGCATATCGCGAAATAAGGTCAGTATTTGGGATTCTATCGATCCTAAATACTGGTCAGTATTTGGGAGTGATGGAATCCCAAAATTTGGAATAATGTGGATTAAATATGGAAAATATCTTTTTTTATTTGAAGTCCTTAGGTTGAGAGTGATTAGAAACCCAACGCATAGCAAATCGTCGAATTAGTTCAGTATTTGGCATTTCATCGATCCCAAATACTGATCAGTAATTGGGATTCCTTTGGTTACCTAAATCGGTGGATGTCCTCTTTCAGTGTTTTGGAAATAAAACGCCGAACATTTTTAATATTTGGAGTCATTGAGTTGAGAGTGTTTAGAACACACAGCATATTAACAAATTCGGTCAGTATTTGGGATTGCTTCAATACCAAATACTGATTTTGGAAGCATAACGCTGAACAAATGCAGTAATTGTAGTCATTGGGTTGAGAGTAATTAGAAACTCAACGCCTAGCAAATCGTCAAATTAGGTCAGTATTTGGGATTCTATCGATCCTAAACACTGGTCAGTATTTGGGAGTGATGGAATCCCAAAATTTGGAATAATGTGGATTAAATATGGAAAATATCTTTTTTTATTTGAAGTCCTTAGATTGAGAGTGAGTAGAAACCCAACGCATAGCAAATCGTCGAATTAGGTCAGTATTTGGGATTATATCGATCCTAAATACTGGTCAGTATTTGGGAGTGATGGAATCCCAAAATTTGGAATAATGTGGATTAAATATGGAAAGTATCTTTCTTTATTTGAAGTCCTTAGGTTGAGAGTGATTAGAAACCCAACGCATAGCAAATCGTCGAATTAGTTCAGTATTTGGGATTTCACCGATCCCGAATACTGGTCAGTATTTGGGATTCCTTTGGTTATCTAAATCGGTGGATGTCCTCTTTTAGTGTTTTGGAAACACAACGCCGAACATTTTTAATATTTGGAGTCCTTGAGTTGAGAGTGTATAGAACACACAGCATATCAACAAATTCGGTCAGTATTTGGGATTGCGTCAATACCAAATACTGATTTTGGAAGCATAACGCCGAATAAATGCAGTAATTGTAGTCATTAGGTTGAGAGTGTATGGAAACACAACACACAGCATATCGCGAAATAAGGTCAGTATTTGCGATTCTATCGATCCCAAATACTAGTCAGTATTTGGGATTGTTGAAATCCCAAAAACTGGAATAAAGTGGAATAAATATGGAATATGTCCATTATCTGGGATCATTAGGTTGAGAGTGATTAGAAACCCAACGCCTAGCAAATCGTCAAACTAGGTCAGTATTTGGGATTCCATCGATCACAAATACTGGTCAGTATCTGGGATTGATGGAATCCCAAAGTTTGGAATAATGTGGAATAAATATGCAATATATCCAATATTTGTAGTCCTTAAGTTGAGAGTGATTAGAAACCCAACGCATAGCAAATCGTCGAATTAGTTCCGTATTTGGGATTTCATCGATCCCAAATACTGGTCAGTAATTGGGATTCCATGATTACCTAAATCGGTGGATGTCCTCTTTTAGTGTTTTGGAAACACAACGCCGAACATTTTTAATATTTGGAGTCATTGAGTTGAGAGTGTATAGAACACACAGCATATCAACAAATTCGGTCAGTAGTTGGGATTTCGTCAAAACCAAATACTGATTTTGGAAGCCTAACGCCGAATAAATGCAGTAATTGTAGTCATTGGGTTGAGAGTGTATGGAAACACAACACACAGCATATCGCGAAATAAGGTCAGTATTTGGGATTCCATCGATCCCAAATACTGGTCAGTATTTGGGATTGATGGAATCCCAAAACTTGGAATAATGTGGAATAAATATGGAATATATCCATTATTTGAAGTCCTTAGGTTGAGAGTGACTAGAAACCCAACGCATACCAAATCGTCGAATTAGTTCAGTATTTGGCATTTCATCGATCCCAAATACTGGTCAGTAATTGGGATTTCTTTGGTTACCTAAATCGGTGGATGTCCTCTTTTAGTGTTTTGGAAACAAAACGCCGAACATTTTCAATATTTGGAGTCATTGAGTTGAGAGTGTATAGAACACACAGCATATCAACAAATTCGGTCAGTATTTGGGATTGCGTCAATACCAAATACTGATTTTGGAAGCATAACGGCGAATAAATGCAGTAATTGTAGTCATTGGGTTGAGAGTAATTAGAAACTCAACGCCTAGCAAATCGTCAAATTAGGTCAGTATTTGGGATTCTATCGATCCTAAATACTGGTCAGTATTTGGGAGTGATGGAATCCCAAAATTTGGAATAATGTGGATTAAATATGGAAAATATCATTTTTTATTTGAAGTCCTTAGGTTGAGAGTGATTAGAAACCCAACGCATAGCAAATCGTCGAATTAGTTTAGTATTTGGGATTTCAACGATCCCGAATACTGGTCAGTAATTGGGATTCCTTTGGTTACCTAAATCGGTGGATGTCCTCTTTTAGTGTTTTGGAAACACAACGCCGAACATTTTCAATAGTTGGAGTCATTGAGTTGAGAGTCTATAGAACACACAGCATATCAACAAATTCGGTCAGTATTTGGGATTGCGTAAATACCAAATACTGATTTTGGAAGCATAACGCCGAATAAATGCAGTAATTGTAGTCATTGGGTTGAGAGTGTATGGAAACACAACACATAGCATATCGCGAAATAAGGTCAGTATTTGGGATTCCATCGATCCCAAATACTGGTCAGTATTTGGGATTGATGAAATCCCAAAAACTGGAATAAAGTGAAATAAATATGGATTATGTCCATTATTTGGAATCATTAGGTTGAGAGTGATTAGAAACCCAACGCCTAGCAAATCGTCAAACTAGGTCAGTCTTTGGGATTCCATTGATCCCAAATACTGGTCAGTATTTGGGATTGATGGAATCCCAAAGTTTGGAATAATGTGGAATAAATATGCAAAATATCCAATATTTGTAGTCCTTAGGTTGAGAGTGATTAGAAACCCAACGCATAGCAAATCGTCGAATTAGTTCCATATTTGGGATTTCATCGATCCCAAATACTGGTCAGTAATTGGGATTCCATGATTACCTAAATCGGTGGATGTCCTCTTTTAGTGCTTTGGAAACACCACGCCGAATATTTTAAATATTTGGAGACATTGAGTTGAGAGTGTATAGAACACACAGCATATCAACTAATTAGGTCAGTATTTGGGATTGCATCAATACCAAATACTGATTTTGGAAGCATAACGCCGATTAAATGCAGTAAATGCAGTCATTGGGTTGAGAGTGTATGGAAACACAACACACAGCATATCGCGAAATAAGGTCAGTATGTGGGATTCCATCGATCCCAAATACTGGTCAGTATTTGGGGTTGATGAAAACCCAAAAACTGGAATAAATTGGAATAAATATGGAATATGTCCATTATTTGGAGTCATTAGGTTTAGAGTGATTAGAAACACGACGCCTAGCAATTCGTCAAATTAGGTCAGTATTCGGGATTCCATCGATCCCAATTACTGGTCAGTATTTGGGATTGATGGAAACCCAAAAATTAGAATAATATGGAATAAATATGGAAATTATCCATTATTTGAAGTCCTTAGGTTGAGAGTGATCAGAAACCCAACGCATAGCAAATCGTCGAACTAGTTCAGTATTTGGGATTTCATCGATCCCAAATACTGGTCAGTAATTGGGATTCCTTTAGTTACCTAAATTGGTGGATGTCCTCTTTAAGTGTTTTGGAAACACAACGCCGAACAGTTTAAGTATTTGGAGTCATTGAGTTGAGAGTGTATAGAACACACAGCATATCAACAAATTAGGTCAGTATTTGGGCATGCGTCAATACCAAATACTTATTTTGGAAGCATAACGCCGAACAAATTCAGTAATTGTAGTCATTGGGTTGCGAGTGTATGGAAACACAACACACAGCATATCGCGAAATAAGGTCAGTATTTAGGATTCCATCGATCCCAAATACTGGTCTGTATTCGGGATTGATGAAATACCAAAAACTGGAATAAAGTGGAATAAATATGGACTATGTCCATTATTTGGAGTCATTTGGTTGAGAGTGATTAGAAACCCAACACCTAGCAAATCGTCAAATTAGGTCAGTATTTGGGATTCCATCGATTCCAAATACTGGTCAGTATTTGAGATTGATGGAATCCCAAAATTTGGAATAATGTGAAATAAATTTGGAATATATTCATTATTTGAAGTCCCTAGGTTGAGAGTGATTAGAAACCCAACGCATAGCAAATCGTCGAATTAGTTCAGTATTTGGGATTTCATCGATCCCAAATACTGGTCAGTAATTGGGATTCCTTTGGTTACCTAAATCGGTGGATGTCCTCTTTTAGTGTTTTGGAAACACAACGCCGAACTTTTTCAATATTTGGAGTCATTGAGTTGAGAGTGTATAGAACACACAGCAGATCAACAAAATAGGTCAGTATTTGGGATTGCGTCAATACCAAATACTGATTTTGGAAGCATAACGCCGAATGAATGCAGTAATTGTAGTCATTGGGTTGAGAGTGTATGGAAACACAACACAGAGCATATCGCGAAATATGGTCAGTATTTAGGATTCCATCGATCCCAAATACTGGTCAGTATTTGGGACTGATGAAATCCCAAAAACAGAAATAAAGTGGGTTAAATATGGAATCTGTCCATTATTTGGAGTCATTAGGTTGAGAGTGATTAGAAACCCAACGCCTAGCAAATCGTCAAATTAGGTCAGTATTTGGGATTCCATCGATCCCAAATACTGGTCAGTATTTGGGATTGATGGAATCCCAAAACTTGGAATAAAGTGGAATAATTATGGAATATATCCATTATTTGAAGTCCTTATGTTGAGAGTGATTAGAAATCCAACGCATAGCAAATAGTCGAATTAGTTCAGTATTTGGGATTTCATCGATCCCAAATACTGGTCAGTAATTGGGATTCCTTTGGTTACCTAAATCGGTGCATGTCCTCTTTTAGTGTTTTGGAAACAAAAAGCCGAACGTTTTCAATATTTGCAGTCATTGAGTTGAGAGTGTATAGAAGACACAGCATATCAACAATTTAGGTCAAAATTTGAGATTTCGTCAATACCAAATACTGATTTTGGAAGCATAACGCCGAATAAATGCAGTAATTGTAGTCATTGGGTTGAGAGTGTATGGAAACACAACGCACAGCATATCGCAAAATAAGGTCAGTATTTGGGATTCCATCGATCCCAAATACTGGTCAGTATTTGGGATTGATGGAATCCCAAAATTTGGAAAAATGTGGAATAAATATGGAATATATCCATTATTTGAAGTTCTTAGGTTGAGAGTGATTAGAAACCCAGCGCCTGGCAAATCGTCAAATTAGGTCAGTGTTTGGGATTCCATCGATTCCAAATACTGGTCAGTATTTGAGATTGATAGAATCCCAAAATTTGGAATAATGTGAAATAAATTTGTAATATATCCATTATTTGAAGTCCTTAGGTTGAGAGTTATTAGAAACCCAACGCATAGCAAATCGTTGAATTAATTCAGTATTTGGGATTTCATCGATCCCAAATACTGGTCAGTAATTGGGATTCCTTTGGTTACCTAAATCGGTGGATGTCCTCTTTTAGTGTTTTGGAAACACAACGCTGAACATTTTCAAATTTTGGAGTCATTGAGTTGAGAGTGTATAGAACACACAGCATATCAACAAATTAGGTCAAAATTTGAGATTTCGTCAATACCAAATACTGATTTTGGAAGCATAACGCCGAATGAATGCAGTAATTGTAGTCTTTGGGATGAGAGTGTATGGAAACACAACACACAGCATATCGCGAAATATGGTCAGTTTTTAGGATTCCATCGATCCCAAACACTGGTCAGTACTTCGGATTGATGAAATCCCAAAAACTGAAATAAAGTGGAATAAATATGGAAGATGTCCATTATTTGGAGTCATTAGGTTGGGAGTGATTAGAAACCCAACGCCTAGCAAATCGTCAAATTAGGTCAGTATTTGGGATTCCATCGATCCCAAATACTGGTCAGTATTTGGGATTGATGAAATCCAAAAACTTGGAATAATGTGAAACAAATATTGAATATATCCATTATTTGAAGTCCTTAGTTTGAGAGTGATTAGAAACCCAACGCATAGCAAATCGTCGAATTAGTTCAGTGTTTGGGATTTCATCAATCCCAAATACTGGTCAGTAATTGGGATTCTTTTGGTTACCTAAATCGGTGGATGTCCTCTTTTGCTGTTTTGGAAACACAACGCCGAACATTTTCAATATTTGGTGTCATTGAGTTGAGAGTGTATAGAACACACAGCATATCAACAAATTAGGTCAATATTTGGGATTTCGTCAATACCAAATACTGATTTTGGAAGCATAACGCCGAATAAATGCAGTAATTGTAGTCATTGGGTTGAGAGTGTATGGAAACACAACACACAGCATATCGCGAAATAAGGTCAGTATTTGGGATTCCATTGATCCCAAATACTGGTCAGTATTTGAGATTGATGAAATCCCAAAAACTGAAATAAAGTGGAATTAATATGGAATATGTCCCTTATTTGGAGTCATTAGGTTGAGAGTGATTAGAAACCCAACGCCTAGCAAATCGTCAAATTAGGTCAGTATTTGGGATTCCATCGTTCGCAAATGCTGTCCAGTATTTGGGATTGATGGAATCCCAAAACTTGGAACAATGTGGAATAAATATGGAGTATATCCATTATTTGAAGTCCTTAGGTTGAGAGTGATTAGAAACCCTACGCATAGCAAATCGTCGAATTAGTTCAGTATTTGGGATTTCATCGATCCCAAATACTGGTCAGTAATTGGGATTCTTTTGGTTACCTAAATCGGTGGATGTCCTCTTTTAGTGTTTTGGAAACAAAACGCCGAACATTTTCAACAGTTGGAGTCATTGAGTTGAGAGTGTATAGAACACACAGCATATCAACAAATTAGGTCAGTATCTGGGACTGCGTCAATACCAAATACTGATATTGGAAGCATAACGCCGAATAAATGCAGTAATTGTAGTCATTGGATTGAGAGTTTATGGAAACACAAAACACAGCATATCGCGAAATAAGGTCAGTATTTGGGATTGATGAAATCCCAAAAACTGGAATAAAGTGGAATAAATATGGAAAATATCCATTATTTGAAGTCCTTAGGTTGAGAGTGATTGGAAACCCAACGCATAGCAAATCGTCGAATTAGTTCAGTATTTGGGATTTCATCGATCCCAAATACTAGTCAGTAATTGGGATTCCTTTGGTTACCTAAATCGGTGGATGTCCTCTTTTAGTGTATTGGAAACAAAATGCCGAGCATTTTCAATATTTGGAGTCATTGAGTTGAGAGTGTATAGAACACACAGCATATCAACAAATTCGGTCAGTATTTGGGACTGCGTCAATACCAAATACTGATTTTGGAAGCATAACGCCGAATAAATGCAGTAATTGTAGTCATTGGGTTGAGAGTGTATGGAAGCACAAAACACAGCATATCGCGAAATATGGTCAGTATTTAGGATTCCATCGATCCCAAATACTGGTCAGTATTTGAGATTGATGAAATCCCAAAAACTGAAATAAAGTGGAATTAATATGGAATATGTCCATTATTTGGAGTCATTAGGTTGAGAGTGATTAGCAACCCAACGCCTAGCAAATCGTCAAATTAGGTCAGTATTTGGGATTCCAGCGTTCGCAAATGCTGTCCAGTATTTGGGATTGATGGAATCCCAAAACTTGGAACAATGTGGAATAAATATGGAAAATATCCATTATTTGAAGTCCTTAGGTTGAGAGTGATTGGAAACCCAACGCATAGCAAATCGTCGAATTAGTTCAGTATTTGGGATTTCATCGATCCCAAATACTGGTCAGTAATTGGGATTCCTTTGGTTACCTAAATCGGTGGATGTCCTCTTTTAGTGTATTGGAAACAAAATGCCGAGCATTTTCAATATTTGGAGTCATTGAGTTGAGAGTGTATAGAACACACAGCATATCAACAAATTCGGTCAGTATTTGGGACTGCGTCAATACCAAATACTGATTTTGGAAGCATAACGCCGAATAAATGCAGTAATTGTAGTCATTGGGTTGAGAGTATATGGAAGCACAAAACACAGCATATCGCGAAATATGGTCAGTATTTAGGATTCCATCGATCCCAAATACTGGTCAGTATTTAGGATTGATGAAATCCCAAAAAAAAACTGAAATAAAGTGGAATAAATATGGATTATGGCCATTATTTTGAGTCATTAGGTTGACAGTGATAAGAAACCAACCCAACGCCTAGCAAATTGTCAAATTAGGTCAGTATTTGGGATTCCATTTATCCCAAATACTGTTCAGCATTTGGGATTGATGGAATCCCAAAACTTGGGATAATGTGGAATAAATATGGAATATTTCCATTATTTGAAGTCCATAGGTTGAGAGTGATTAGAAACCCAACGCATAGCAAATCGTCGAATTAGTTCAGTATTTGGGATTTCATCGATCCCAAATACTGGTCAGTAATTGGGATACCTTTGGTTACCTTTATCGGTGGATGTCCTCTTTTAGTGTTTTGGAAACAAAACGCCGAACACTTTCAATATTTGGAGTCATTGAGTTCAGAGAACACTCAGCATATCAACAAATTAGGTCAGTATTTGGGATTGCGTCAATGCCAAATACTGATTTTGGAAGCATAACGCCGAATAAGTACAGTAATTGTAGTCATTGGGTTGAGAGTGTATGGAAACACAACACACAGCATATCGAGAAATAAGGTCAGTATTTGGGATTCCATCGATCCCAAATACTGGTCAGTATTTGGGATTGATGAAATCCCAAAAACTGGAATAAAGTGGAATAAACATGGATTATGTCCATTATTTGGAGTCATTAGGTTGAGAGTGATTAGAAACCAACCCAACGCCTAGCAAATTGTCAAGTTATGTCAGTATTTGGGATTCCATCGATCCCAAGTACTGGTCAGTGTTTCGGATTGATGGAATCCCAAAATTTGGAAGAATGTGGAAAAAATATGGAATATATCCATTATTTGAAGTCCCTAGGTTGAGAGTGATTAGAAACCCAACGCATAGCAAATCGTCGAATTAGTTCAGTATTTGGTATTTCATCGATCACAAATACTGGTCAGTAATTGGGATTCCATTAATCCCAAACACTGATCTATTCTTTTAAATTTGTATTCTAGTAAATTTCTTTTATAGTGAAATCAAATCATGTTTTAAAGCTATCATTTTAAAGGCTTCTACACATATAAATATATTTGAAGGGAATCCGCAAAAAAATAGCGGATTCCACTTACAATTTGCGGATTCCACTTACATTTTGCGGATCCCACTTACAATTGCGGATTCCGCAACTTCTCAATTTAAAAATGATTTAGGTTTTTGTTTGTGGAATCCAAAACAGCATAGTAGATGAAAGAAAAGTAGCAATGTTGCGGATCTGATTTTCGCTTGTTGCGGATTCCGCTTACAATGCAGAGAAGGCACAGTTTGGCATCGTAAGGATATATCAGTGGACTGTGCCAGCGCGGTCAGTTTCTTGAAACAAAATATCCTCCACGAATTAAAACTAAGAAATCCTTTGTTGAAAGTATTTCATGTCGATAAGAAAACATGGGCAATTTATTGTGGATTTACTAACAATAATATCAACATCATTGGAAAAATCGTGGTCCCAATTCGATCCAACGGATGACAATCAGCCACGAATCGGCATATAAATTCGAAAGCAGTGTCCCCTTCCAATCAACAACGTCTCACTCCCAGACATGTGTAAGTCAACCATTCACACGAATACCATACTAAACTTGTACAAACAATTTAAAAGTCATTTTAAACGATCCTTTTAAACGAATCCAGCCCAAGGGCAGAAGAGTACCTCTCCACTTGTTAGAAAATGTAAATAAAAAATTGAAAAAGAAGGGAGCATCATCAAACTGGAAAAAAGTGAAAAAAATTGCTTTATAAGCCCAATAGTTCTCACGCAAAAAAGACGGTGCAATAGAAATAGCTCTCAATTCAAACGACCAAAAGTTTGAGAAAAAATACCAAATGCCGAACATATATGAATTGATTGACAATATCGCGTTACAACTGGTAAGTAAAAATCGGGGGAGGTGTGCTTTAGTAGCTTGGATCTGCAAAACGCATACAGTCAACTGAAACTATGCGACAACACAAGCAAACAATGTAACTTTAGTTTTGTGGAAGGTGAAACCACTGGGACGTAACGCTTCTTAAGCGGATTTTATTGTTTTTGTAGATATGTCAAACGAATTTCAACGAGTAAAGGATTCACGTTTCAAGAGCATAACCCTTGAAACTTGTTACATTGAAGATATCTTACTTGCATCAAAAGGCTCTCTGAAAGAACACCAAGACATGCTATCGAAAACTTTGAACGTCTAGAAAATAAAAACATGGCAGTCAAAATGAAAAAATGTGCCTTTTTACAAAAAGATATCGAATGGGTGGGCTTCAAAATTTCGATTTAAGGAGAAAAACTATAGGTTGAAAAAACGGATTCAGTAAAAACCTCCAGAAACCGAAAAACATTTCAGAACTTAGGTCGGTCTCCGGATCAATAATCAGCACACGAAATTCGTACCTAAATTATCTACCCTGTGATTCTCTTTGAGACCACTTTTAGACAAGAAATCAATCTACCATTGGAACGACTCTCAAACCTCGGCTTTTGAAGAACTAAAAAACACAAATTGTCAATATTACCGAAAATAAAACTTCGATAATAAAAGACCTTCAAGATAGAAAAAAAGTATCCCATGACAGATTAGGTTGTTATTTGGAATAATGGGACAATGAAGCGTAGATAACTATTGCCTTCGATTCAAGATTTTTAACCATTCATGATTAAAATCAATAAACTTGAATTATTGGGAGTAGTTTGGGCATTAGAACTTTCTAAGAACTACTTACACGGTTTGAAATCGTGACAGACCATAAGGCTTTTTTATCCGTATTAAATGCTAATCACAGTAACAAAACCATGCATAGCAGATGACACATTGGGTAAATAGACTTTTAACTAGCATTTTTAAAATTAGACATATACCAGGAAAGAAAATGAGATTTACTGATCTTTTATCGAGATTACCTTCTGGAAAACCCTCCAAACATCTCATTATGACAACGAATTCGTGGTTGCAATAACCAAGAAGATAACAGACAATTTACGAGTAAATTTTATGTGTATAAAGAATAATTGTAAGAAGAACATCACGTCGTTAAATGGTCCAGTGGACGTTAATAGTGTATATAATTTAACTATGTTGGATAATATAAATCCAACGGTTGGAAAGAACGAAAGATTACTTCTCATCCAACGGTCGTTCTTCGCAAATATTCTGAATTGCAACACTGAAACAATTAGAATTTGCAATACAAATCACTCGCATTCAGAGT
Source organism: Symsagittifera roscoffensis (assembly GCF_963678635.1). Lineage (NCBI taxonomy): Eukaryota > Metazoa > Xenacoelomorpha > Acoela > Convolutidae > Symsagittifera > Symsagittifera roscoffensis. Next base: position 51,498,659 of record NC_087063.1, on the reverse strand, counting down.
CTTGCACAAAAAATTTTAAACCTTTCAAAAATCAATTTTAAACAATTCTTACTTTAAAAAAATCTTAATTTTTTTTTGTTATACCTTCTTTACTAAACTTACTCCCCGACCTAAATCCAATAAGTAAGAATGAATTAAGTGCATTCCATCATTCAACTTCTAATTAAAAACTATCAGTCATTGCGGATATACAAGGAAATCTATCAATTTCGATAACGATATCATGTCTCAAATTCACAAAGATTCATTTTCTGAATACAAAGGGGACCTGAAATTACCATTCCCCGCTACCATTCGCAGATCCTTGCTCCAAAAAAATATAATGACTTGTAACGAATGAGATCTTGTGACAAATGCTCCAACTTATGACGAATGAAGATAAAATTTTGTAAGAAACAAAAACTGCAGTGGAAAATGGGACTCTTTTTGATATTTTTGGAGGTTATTTAAAAATATTCCAAAGACACATACTCTTAAGAGAGGTTTTACTTTTTAATGACAACAAGTTAATCACTCCAGCAGCTCTAAGATTGCCATTTATGAGTTGCTTACACGAAACCCACCCCGTACAGATCGGCATGAGGCATTGACAGAAAACAATTGGTGGCCGCATCTGTATAGAGAAATCTACTTCCATCTGAAAAATTGCTCTCAACACTCAAGTCTTTTTGGGTTCGGCAGACACGCAGAAACTACCGGAACTTAAAAAACCGAACGAAGAAGTTAATTTTGACTTCGCTGGTTTACTGGATAAAATTTGGGGCACTTGGAAATACCTTTTATTTTGTATAGATAGATCTACTAAACTTCCTTCGGCGAAAGTTGTGAATAACACCTCCACCGCGACAGCTCTTTCCTTTTCGACTGATTACTGCAATCTTCACGAACTTCCAAATTCGATTCGAGTAGAACTTTTTAAAAACTTCTGTGACAAGAATAATATCAACTTAATTTTATGCACCGTGAGGGATCATAGATCCAATGGAGTTATTGAAAGCTTAATTTTTACTGTGAAAGCAAATCTTATGGCGATGTCTTTTAAAAAACCTAAACCAGCATTGAATTCAGCCATTGATATCTGAATTATATTGATATTGATCATCTGAAATTTACACTCGACTAAACAACCATCCACTGCATGTACACTTTTTCTGAAACATTTTAACAGATCTCATAACACTTTTTGGAAAAGCATGGTTTCATACGCAATTGATTTTGATACAGGGAAGTCGATCATGGCAAAGACAGAGCAAATGATTGGGGAGCCAACGACGACACTGAGGACGTTACTTAGACGAGAAGAAAGCAGATAACATTGGCTATGAGAGTGACTCTACGGCAAAACTAACGCAGGTTGCAATAAGAGCTCCACTGTCGAACTTTTTCACCCAGGGAGGTGATCGGCTTAGAAAGGCGGTTAGTAGGAAGGAAGGACAACCATGTTTTAAGCCCCTTGACAGAAAAATACTGTCAGACCATGATCACACAGTAACACTCGACAACGGGCACGTCCTCACAAAATCAGACCTCGCCTTCAAGACAAAACAACTAATGGCTCCAAATAAATTTGCAAGTAGATCAAACACCTTAGTTAACGTTAATGATTTAGCAGGGAAAAGAACGAGATATTTTTCAGCTAGGAGACTGGATTCGAACATTGCGGGACCTTCTTCTTCTAGAAGATCCTTAGGGACGTCAGCTGCGAAGAGACAACGGACGACCAGGAATCCACTAGAAACACCACTCTACCTTGTGGCACGAACGACCACCCAATCCACATCAAGAGCTCTCCATAAAAGCCAGCTGAGACTACACAGGTCGTCCCTTTGTGTAGCTACTTCAGACATTGACGAAACCTTGGTCCCCCTAAGTTTTACGGTGAAAGAAAACTTGTGGATAAAATTGCCCCAAGTTGAAGAAATACACTTGGTGGAGGATTCGGACGAAGAGCCTCTAATCACAGTTATGCATGCGACAAAATCATCCCGCAAACAACTTCAAAATAACCTGAAGGACAACTTCATTCTCCTTCGTCTTCTTTGACTCAATTGGGGGATTTCCAGCCAAAGCGGACCCTAGTCGCCGAGACTACCGAATGTTCAACAACAACCCCATCTTATGTTCACCGGAAATCGAGCCAAAACTTAATGAGACATAACCAGATAGCGACATTTCATCTACCATAGACTCAGAGACAAGAATTGAGGCAGACACCTATCACAGAAACATTGACGAAAACTTCTCAAAATTTTTGACTTTTTTGTATCCTGTTTACTTGAATGAGCAAATTTGTAGTTGCTAAACTAGTTTTACTTAGTGCTTTTCTGATTAAGATTTTCGTCATTTTATCATACAGTTTGGGTAGCGCAGAGTTTTACTACGGTTTATTAAGTTATAATTTAATTAGTTGGCCTTATCCAATGGAAAATTTGTGTATATATACATTTTTTTACATAACCACAATTGTACCTTAAATTTAATCGGCTGTATATATCTGTAGGAATTGTACGTAGCGTGTTAGTTATTATAATATGAATCTCCGTGTAAACTTGTATATCTTTTGTATACTCCATGGTATGCAGTAGGTGAGTTACTTTTGTTTCTAACTTCGTACTCTGGGGTGAAGGGAGAAAGGGTGTTCGTAAGTGGGCTACTTATTCTATTCACAGATACAAATTTTTCCTGCATTGGGGAATGTTGTGATTGTGCTTTTATTTTATATTAATCTTGATTTTGTGTTCTTAATTAAATACCTGCCTGCCACGTTTATTCTAAGTCCATTGGACTTCGCATCACTTTTCGATAGAAAGAGAAAAAAGCAGTTTAAATTCAAACATCTTTTATTTTTTTTACTTTTACCATTAGCTTAGTTAGTTTTAATTGACCAGTGGTATTTGCACACTTCTTTTTAGTAACGGAATAGGGAATAGGTTTCGGAAGTTCTATACAGAATGAAATGCTTGAAAATTTTTCAAAAATTGTCCCAGTTTTGAGAAAACAGGTTTAAAATGTTTGATTTTCAGTCTTAATTTGAGCAGCAGGTTTATAATGGCTTATTTTGGTTGCTTATTAAATTACAATGGCGTAATTTAAGGCAGCGAAAACTTAGTTATACTCAATCAGACCTAATTTTGAGTTTTTTAGCCTTTTTTTGTATCCAAAACCTCAAAACTTCAAAAAACTGCGAAAAAAAGTGAAAAAAAAACTTTTTTTCCTTCTCATTTTCTATTAAAAATGTTGTCCAATTTGCTTATTTTATAATGACAGTCGAATATGTATAAGCTCTAGCTTTTGTTTTTGTTCAGATCCTTTTATTACACCACGCAGAAAAAACAACGCTAATTTAAAAAAAAAAATTCGTTGTATTTTTTCACACTATGATTGGAACATTTTCTGCAACTTGCGAAGTAATCGGCTATCCTTGTTGATTTCAATTTTTCTTTTCAAGAAAAAAACTAGTTCAACTAGTAGGTCGAGTAATTCAGAAATGTAGTTATACCGTGAAAAATTGTTGGATTTTATCGCTCGTCACAAACATTTTTGCTCTCTTGAGATTAGAAACCCATGCGCAAAACTTCGTAGCTCCCGGTCTTAGAAAATTTTTCTGAGTATTGCGTTGTTTATTGTCTATTTTGCTGGTTTAGATCTTGGCGAGTTTATAACGCGCTAATAAACTTAAATTAAACATATCTATTACCTAGAAACCAGAAGCAAAAGACAAAGTATTCTGCATACTAAAAATATTCATAACAGATGCTTATAAGGGTCTGATTTAAAAACCCACTTTTTCATTTTTTGTTGCTGTTGCTTTATGTTGACTCTTTTTTACATCTGTGCAAGTTGAACATTCATAATAACCAACGTTGCTCAATTTTTTTCTTAGCATTTTTTCAGCGTAATAAACAAATTTATTTATTAATCTTAAGTTTTATTTAGCTCATTTGGAAATTTTTGTTGTTGTTTTTTTACCAAACTATCAAAATTATGGACAGGCAACTAATTTTTGTGGTCGTTTTTTTTACCCTAATTGCCTCTTGCAGATGTCAACAAAATGCGACGCCCAATGCACAGAGTGCAGTTGATGCACATCAGGAGATGTTGCTTGCGGGTCAGGAAGCAAAAGAGGAAGCACTCGCCCAGGCCAAGAAGAAAATGAACAATGTGCAGAGTTTGATGAAGAATTACAAGGAGATGGCACAATCCGCCCAGCAGGTGGGCATGAGGACACCGAATATTACACTTAAAAAGTAATAAGCCAAAACAAACAAACATCGAAAACAAGAATGGGCTGAATTGAAAAATTTAATGAAACCGTGCGTGGCGTTTATTCTTATAATGGTGTGATTTGACTAAAAATATCTTTTTATTTGAAATTTTCGTGATTGAGTCTAAGTGTTTTCATTATTCATCATAAAATTGAAAGTTTGTTCTAGTTAAAAAGAAAAACTAGTGTTTACATTTAATAACCCGGGTTGGGGTGGGCCTTTTATATAACAGAAGATATTTAGGAGGACGGATGGGCTGGGGTGGCAGGTATTCCTCGTGAGTTTGATACCCTTGTTAGAGAGAAAAATAGAGCGGATAGCAATCGGTACAACTAACTGGGAGTGATCCCTCTCAATTTCGTTACAACTCTCTACTGCTGTATGTACTCTTTGTAGAGGTCAAGGTCACCAGCACTGACAAAAACGGATTAGGATCAATTTTAGTATGAAAAAAGTATGTTGAAAAAATTTAGATCAATTTTACAATGAAAAAAGTAAAGATTAAATAAAAAAAGATAAAGATTGATTTAGATCGATTTGAAATCGATTTAAATTGATCGTAAATCCAATCTCCAAAAATTGCAAAAAAAAAATTTTTGCAGTCTTAATGTGTTTTTGTTTTTAAGGGGAATAAAACAGATTTGAATCGTTTTAATCTGATTTTTTTTATTCGAGTTTCATCAATTTCAAATTTTAATTGCGTTTATTCATTGCCTATCATTTTTCATTTCACATCCAAAGCGTATTGTAGCATAAAGAAGACCAAATAAAAAGACCAAAGTATCGATAAAACTCTATGATTTCCTGGCATATTTTGAGTTCAAAATTGATCTATATTGACTCTTCTCTTGATTCGTTTCATAAGTTTTTGCTCAAAACCTGATTTAAATTCATGATTTTCTCTGATTTAATTGCATTTTTATTGAAATCTAATTTATTCTGATTCTTCTCTTGTTTTTTTATATGATTGCATTGCATATTTTCGAGCTTAAGTGGATTTCGGATGCATTTTAGTGAGTCAGAAAATCCATCCAAATTGATTTAAATTGATTTGTAGACACTTAAATTGAGCTAAACGTTTTACAAAAGATCGATTTAAATCAATCTAAAATCGGTTTAAGTTCGTAAAATGTATATTGTTAATCGATTTGGATCGATTTAAAATCAATTTAAATCAATCCGAAACCATTTTTGTCAGTGAGGGCAACATTAAAAAAACTCAAACTCTTAACGCAGACTTTCTTAACAACTTAATAGTGAGTGTTTTCCCTTTGGTTTCCTACGACATCCATTTATCAGCTGATTCTACTTTCTAAAGGCGCTTTCGATGACAATAAACAGAGCTGCTGTAACAACGAGGTCATAAATTTGTTCAATTTTTCTGCCAAAACTGTCACGAAACACCCTAAAACCGCAACTTCGGGCTGTCTACTCATAAAAAGTTCCCATAATCAATGTTTTATTTGGTTCACAGTTTTAAACTCTCAGAGAAGAGCTGTTATCGTTGTCCTAGAAAAAAACTCCTATTTTTGAACATTTTTTCCATATGCGACCAAAACTAATTGTCATTTCATTTTTATACTATCCTTTTCATTTCTATTATTTTGAACGATTTCTCCCGTCCCCACATGAGACCAAAAAAATATAATTTCGAGGATTTCCACCCCCAAAATTTTCATTGTATACTTTCTGCTGTTAAAAAAGGCACACTGTATCAGGCGTATACACGTTAACCCAAATAGCAATGACTTTTCAAACACCTGAAACTTTTTGTAAAATAGCAATTAATTTTGAAAAAAACCTGAACTTTAAAAAATTTCAAAATGTTCATAAAGCAGTGATTAATTTCGTAAGCACCCCCGCTAAACTTAGTTTTGACATGCTCAAAACCCAAAACTCATACTTGGTGGACACAAAAAAATACTATGAAATGTTAGTCACAGCTTAACAAGTTAACATTTTCAAGTTCGCCTGCTGGCTCATTAAACCGCTGAAGAAGGCTTGGTAGTTATTAAATTGTTAAGGTGTGCTATTATCATGACAGAAGGAACGAATACACTAATTATTCAATCAATCAACCCTCTTTAAACCATCTCAAGCTGACTGGTCATCTCATTTCTTTCAAGTTTTTGAACGCTATGGATTCTGAATGGCTACAACATAATTTTCGGGCATTCGATCTTTCTGGCATGAGGGGTTCCGCCGAATTAAACACGTTGATTTCCTTTATTCAAAGAAATGTTTTGTGACTGCACCGACCGAAGGTCACGATTGGACCTTGCTTGAATTAAAATTTTGACCAGCAATAAATAAAAGACAAAGTGGTATCCAGTACAGTGCTTAATACCCTTAAACTTCGCTAACAGAGTTCTGCGATCATTTCTTCTTTTTCTCAAACTAACGATTTTGTTATATATTGTCAGCAGCGTTTTTGAAAGCAGATGACCGGTTATTTAAATTAACTAATCTATGACAAAAACTTAAATAGCTCAAAAGACAAACCCTAACTGAAAATTAGAATATTTATACGATCAATTGATGAATCTCCACCGTAATGACTAATTGGGCAATCTCCCCCAAACAACGACAAAACACTAGCAACAATACACTAAGGACAAAACGACAAGCGACGACAAAACAGTAAATCACTTTTAAAGACGTTTTAAGTTGCGAGCAAAAGCAATTGAAAGACTCAATTTTTTATGAGTGTGGAGAAGAGTTTTTGGGAAAAAAATCAATGTTTCAAGTTAATCGTCTGATTTTTTTGAGGACGATCATTGCTTCGACGTAAGCAACCCGTGCTAGAGTTTCATGGAAAATAATCCTATTTAATGGATTATATCGACAAAAAATTTAACACATATAATCGCTTTTCATTTAACGATGAGAATGGACTTTTAAAGGAGTTTTTTTTCAAAAATCCATTAGAATCCATTATGATCGATTTTAATATTTAAAAACAAAATGGTTACTTTTTGTTCACAAAATCCATGAAAACTAATTGTATTTGTAGGGTTGAATTGTTTACTCTATTCTTGTAGGCTTCTATAAGACTAGAAACCAAACGAATACTTTTATTTCCGTGTACACCCACAACTATCCAAACCCACCCCAACTTTCACATCTCCCCTTAAAAGGGGGCAAAAAATCTTAAACACGCGGCGAGGGAGAGTGAGCGAAAGGAAGGAAGTGTAAAGTGGAAAGAGGGCTCACTCGCTGGAGGGTCAAAAATAAGGGACTCTAATTGAAGAGTAGTAAAGATCAGCAAAACAAGAAAAAAAATTGATTATGATGAATATTTAATGATTTGCTAAAAATAATTATTGAAAATGCAGAAAAATTGATTATCACTTATTAACTACGTAATTTCAGTGCGATTACCGGGATACGTGCTCTGACCTCTATTTAAGCCTACAAACGCTACAACATCTTTATAATGAAAGTCTAGGAAAATAGGAAAAAGCCGGTTAAATATGCGCCTATTTTAGCATATTTTTGCGCTGTGAATCTTGGTTCCATGGATTTGCTGGAGATTCTGGTATATAAATTCATTTGCTTAAGAAATGTTCAAGCGGTTATAAAGAGGCCTCAAATACCCAATGAGCTATCTTCCCCCACGCTGGAGTGAGGGTGAGACTGCTAAGATGATCCAATTTAGGATCATATTAAATGAGATCAATCACAGAGTACTTCTGATCCCGGGAGGCAAAACGAACCTCCAGAAAAATTGCCGAGAAATGTGAAAAACGCTAGCCCAATAGTGTAAATTCCGTACATAAATAAATCAAATCAACTGTATAGTTTTCAAACATAAGAGACAACTGTTTTAGCACCACTGAAATTAGACGTTGTCGTTGGCAGGTATCAATCAACAGTCCATCAAAGTCAAAGCCAAGAACAGACTGTGAATCTAAAACTATCATAAATTGAAGCATGTATATATGACCTTTCCGTTTTTTCAGAAAACTTGAAATGCGAATTTTAAAATTTGAAAATTAAAAATTGTTTAGGGTAACTAGATTAGGTTTCAGATCACACGGGTCAACACTCTCCCTGGGCTAAGTGCTCGTTTTGGCAAAGTTTTACTAGGCTCGATACGTTACCTCTTTCATCTTCTTTGCAGTTATGCGCTACCCCGTCCCCTTCCTGAGGACTTTCCTTCTCGCGTGATTGAATCGATCATCAACGCTCCCAATTTCGAGACGGCCGTTCGTTTTCGCGAACTCTTCCTAGAACATGATTCGTCCTGGCTGTTCGAGTCCTGGTTCGAATATGATACAAGGCGCTGCTTTCTCGGTCGGCCCCCTTTCTTCTTTGCTCCCCCATATTTCAGCTGTGCTTCTACGCTCCCTTGTTCGAAATCTCTCTCCACTCCTTTGTCCTTCGCTCATTCCGTATCAACCTGATTTTCCGGCTGTTTTTCCTTTGGTGTTTTCGCTGTCTTCCCGGTGCATCTTCCTTCTCGACTGACGGTTCCCTTGCCTTCACCCTTGGCGGTTTTGGTCCTCTAGTTCCCTGGCCACTTTTGATTGCCCTCGCTTGCGCTTCGACCCCACACGGTAGCAGTGCCGGTTCGTAATTTGAGTCTAAATTCGAGTACTCATCCTCCCAGGATTTCCTCTTCGGCTTTTCGCTTCACGTCACCGCTTTTTCGGTACTCATCGCCATTTCAGAATTTTATTTATGGCGTCTATCTTCTTCCGCGGGCTTGTCATTGTCGGTGGACTTGTAATGTTCCGACACCCGGTCGCTTTTGTTGGCATTCGTGTTTCGGCAACACCACTTTTTCTGAGCACAGTCTATTTTTGTAATGTGATTGCGTATTCAGACTCCTTGACTACTTTTTGCCTAAATAATTTATACCTGTTATTTTTCTCTCGGATGCGTTGGAAGAACGGCTCGGACCGTCGGCTAGGTCGTTTACTAGTTTCGGTAGCCCCTTCAATGACTGCCTCACAAGGCACCCCATTACGCGTCACTAGGCTCTCCGTCACTTTGACATAGTAATTCGAGCTTTCCTGATCATATTTGACATCCGACCGCATATTCCAGTTTGTTTTGAGCGGGTTGTTGCATCTTCTGAGCCCTTGGCTCGTCAGAGTCTAATAATGCAGATTTTTGAAGTAACACCTTATTCCGATCAAGATTCTGTAAGTACTGGTTAAGTAAAGTAACACGGTTATTGCCTCGCGGCCATGCTGTGCCTCGAAAGGCGAAACTTTTATCGAAGCATTCGGCGCAACTCGTAGAACACCAGGGGCCCGTTTAACCATTGCTTCGATTTTTCCGTGATTCTTCTCCTTCGCGTAAGTTAGAACGAAATTCTTAATGCTTCCTATGGTGCGTTCAACGCACACGGTGGCAATATGGTTGTTTACCGGAGAACAATCATTTTCGATGCCCTCGGTGTTACAAAATTCTTTAACAGCTTTTGAGGTAAAGCTGGACCCCTGGTCCATATAAATGATCCGAGGGACCCCTTGATTTGATATGTATTTAGAAATGAATATGAATTTTAGTACTTTGTCCGATTTGTTAATATTACATATCATTGCCGATGGCCACCGAGAAAATCGGTCGACGGCTACCGGTACGTACTTATCCGATTCGTTTAGGTATTTGATAGGCCCCAGAACTCTAATTGAATAGATTCGTTTGGTTTCTTTGGCTCATACACGGTTCCTAATTCATTCTGGTGGCATAATGGTTGTAATTTGTTACGTGCAGCTGTGCACTCTGGGCACTCCTCGGCAGCCGATGCCGGGCTCCTGGGGATTAAAGGGAACCATACGTCCCTCGCCGCGTCAAACATACTGGCTTTCCAATGATAGAAGCTGCGGATGCGGTTAATGATTGGTAGTCGACGCGGAATTGGAATGGCTAAGCCTTCGTCCATCCACAGGCACCCGTTTTTTACGTGGAAATTGCTGATTAACTGTCCTAGGTAGCAGCCCATGGCTCTCACCTTCTACGCAAACGGTGGCGGCTTTTTGATCACTAGTATGTCCCGAAAGGCCTCCAATTGAGTGTTTGCCTTATACTTTGGTTCCACTAACTTGAGGCTAAAGAATTCGGGTGAACAGTCTGATTTCTTAACTACCTTGCAGTCTCTCGGGCTCACGCTCATGAAGATATTTGTAGGGTAAAGAGGTGCGTACGTTTCTCCACTGATTTTTGATGGAATAGATATAACGGTTTTGACTTCGAACTTCGACTTCAGATAAATTATTGCTTCTGGTTACAATCTCTGAATGTTTTTCAATAAATTTCTTCATTTGTTTCAATGACGTATTCATAATTGGAAAATGTGGAAATTTCAAGGATCGATCTTCACCTCGGTTTGTGTTCTATTACAAAATCAAACGGATCACCGCGTTAGCGCATCAAGCGAATCAATAAGTTAGCCGACTAAACAGCGTTTTATTTTTCTTTTTTTCCTCGTTACGTAATGTTACAAGCGCTCCATGGTCGGTTACTGCCGTGATTTTTCTTCCGAAAAAAATGTTTCTGAAATTTTGTGGCCGCACACACTAACACCAGCTTTTCAATTTATTTGTTGAGTTTTTCTTTCCGCTGTGTTTAAGTATTTGGAAGTGGATGAGATCGGTCGCCTGCCATCGGGGCCTAATTGATCAAGCTCTGCCTCCAGTCCTTTATGACTGGCGTCGCACACGATACGAACGTCTCTGTGTACATCAAAGTGTTTCAGTTCAACTATGTTTGCTACTTGTGTTTTAAGGACTTGAAATGCCAGTTGGCATTCCGCTGACCATACGAAATTATTCTTTCAGCTGAGGAGCGGTCGTAGTGGCTCCGAGGTTTTGGCGAGCGCAGGTTAGTATTTGTGAAGGCCGTGAGTTGAGCCCATGGATGCAGGTTATCGATCGGAGCTGTTTTTTTGAACAACGGATCACTGCCCAAGATCGTTATGCTATGATCCAGTCATTCGCATTCTAGTTCTGCAAAGTCGCATTTCGGTAGTTTAAGCATTATTTTCCTTATCAAAAATTTAGTATTTTGTCAACAGTGGCAGTGTGCTCGATTTCCGTGCCTTTTCAAAATATCAAAATATCATCAATGAACGCATGCGCGTTGAGAAAATTGCTTAAAATCGTATTCATCACAAGTTGGAATTCCGCGTTGAGAAATTCGCGTTGAGAAATTCGCTTAAAATGGAATCCATCACAAGTCTTGAATCGGTAAGTGCCTGTGGATTGGCACACACCAGGGAAAAATTTTAGTGGTTACTTATATCATTACTTAATGGCAATTGTCGATAGGTTGGGCCCAGGGCTCTACTCTGAACTCATCCTTCTTTTTCCAGATCAACTGGACTATGTAGTCGTCGGAACTATAGGAATCCTATCTGTGGGATTATGGATAGTGGTCATTGACCCGTTTCGTACCCGATTTTCAATCACTATTCGTTTGTCCTGTGGTATCCAATAATTCTTCATTGAACAGCATTTGCTACTTGTTTTTTATAATCTAGTTTATTTATTTCTCGTGATTTAAGCGCTATTTTTACCGACCCATCATTTTTGGCCGTAATAACTATTGGCGGAGCGGAACATTTATCCGAACACTTTTCGAGTTTTTCGATCTGCCCATGGATCAGTAGTTTTTCATTTTTTTTATCAACCTGGAGCGTGGAGCGTGATCGGAACGCGTCTGCTTTTCTGTTGCACTGGGATTAGTGCTTTGAAGAATTCAACTTGGATTTTATAGTTGCCGATGCGCTCTACCCTATTGAACTAATTATTAAATTACTTGCTGAAAGGCAGTTGCCATTCGTCCAGTAGCTTGTCCGGCTGCTCCGATGGTTCCTGTATGTTCATGACATCACCGACATCAGCTTGCACCAACTGAAGTCCCAATTGCGGCATCAGATTCCGTCCCATTATCGACGGTCTGCATCCGCCGATCACAATGATGTACGTCTCCGCCGACCACTCATTTGACGTTGGTGTCACCTTCATCTTCCCCATGAACTTCAACGGATTTCTTTTCCGTAATTTCGGAATTCGTCATCATTTGGCATCAAAGGTAATAATTTGACTTCCGCTTTTCCTAGCATCCTTTTGAGTTCGCCGATTGTGAAGATGGATATTCGCGACCCACTATCGATCCACGCCATCGTTGCTTTTTATTGATTTTTATCGGCAATCGTACGCCCGCTACTCTGAACTCATCCTTCTTTTTCCAGATCAACTGGACTATGTAGTCGTCGGAACTATCGGAATCCTATCTGTGGGATTGTGGATAGTGGTCATTGACCCATCTAATCGAGTTCTCGTGTTGCGATGAAACGTCATCTTTCTCTGCGAATTGATCCTCTATTCCGATGACGCCATGAATTAGGCCAACCCGTCCTCTATTGGCGCCCCGCTTCTGTTGGCATGCTCCTTCATAGTGTCCTCTTATCTTGCAAATATTGCACGTGGCGTTTCGTGCAGGGTACTTTGAAATATGCATCGTCGTGAAAATGGCTTGGTCACAATTGGAACACCGCCGTTCCGCGCCGCCCCTTGCGTTTCCTCGAAACTTTCCCCTACACCCCGCTGAAATGGCCTGGGGTATCCCCCCGGCTGGAGCTAATTGGTCCAGTCTTTTTTGTGGTTGAACTGCATAACTCTGTTTGTACTTCCTTGTTGGTTATGTTGACTATAAAAATATCGCAAAATCCGTCGTTCCAGCGTACCGAGACTACATCGATCCGCTAGTCCACACAATACGGAGTGGAAATGTTCGAGCTTTCTCCCTCCCGTTGCTTGCGCGACATCATATCGTAGCTTTTGAAGGTCTCGTTCCGCTGCTTTTCAGAGATAAACTGCAATTCATCTATTATCCAGGGGTACCTGGTGTTAGCAAAATCCAGTTGCGGTTTCCGGTTGTCGAGCTCGTCTTGACCGTGTTCTCCGAGGCATAGCTACAATTTTGAGACTAGCGTCTGCTCCGCTTCTACGCGATTCGAGCCTAAGACGTCTGCTGGTGGCGCCGTGACTTGCGTTGATGCAACGTCCTTTCGAAGTAGAATGACGTCGGATTAAAGCCATGCTGCACGATTACTCCCCACATTAATCGGTTTATCCAGTGTTTCCAGAGCAATGGAGACTCAGCGTTCTTGCTCGGCCAAAAATCCGTAATTCCCAACGGGTTTTTCCCTCCCCAACGCCGCTCGCTTCTGAATGAAAAATGTGAAAAAAGTAAACCCAGTAGTTTAAACACGGTACGTAAATAAATCAAATCATCTGTATAGTTTTCAAACTTAAGAGACAACTGCTTTATCACCACTGTAATTAGACGTTGCCGTTGACGGGTATCACTCAACTGACCTTCAAATTCAATGCTAAGAACGTACTGTAAAGCTACAACTATCCTAACCTGAAAAATGTATTTATGTTATTCCCATTTTCTTGAAAATTTGAAATGCATAAATGAAAATTAAAAATTGTTTAAAGTAACTAGATCGAATTTTTAAACCATACGAGTGAACGCTCTCCCTGGGCTAAGTGCACGTCCTGGCAAAGCTTTAACTAAGCTCGATACATCGCCTCTTTCATCTTCTTTGCAATTATGCGCTATCTTATCCCCTTCCTGATGGCTCTCGGTTTCGCTCGTCCCGCGTGATCGAATCGATCGTCACCGTTCCCAATTTCGAAACGGCCGTTCGTTTTCGCGTACTCTTCATAGATCCCAATTCACCCGGGCTGTTTGAGTCCTGACTCGGATATGATACAATGCGCTTTTTTTTCTAACAGCGTCTAATTTTTAGTATCTTTGATTTCAAATAAGAACTATGACTGACACTGCTTCGTTTAGAATGAAACGTAAGCTAAAAATTTTGAGATTCTGTGAGAGAAAAGAAATCTTCATTGTGTATACTGCGAGACGTAAAGTTGGTATAAGATGCAAACTTCAGACCGATTTCTTAACGTAAATTTATTTTTGAAAATATTTGCGCTGCAAATCTTGACTTAAAACTAAATGCGGAACTAATGAAAAATTTTGTCAGAGTTTTTTCTTCGTTTTTCGAGAATATTTGGATTAAGAAATTGATGTCGATTTTTTTGTCACAACGATTCTAATATCAATAAGATTTTTAGTACCATGTGGAAGTTCTTTTTTTTTCAGCGCTGAATCTGTTCTTAGAGTGAATAATGCCGTAAAAAAATAAGAGCAACCATTTTTTGTGCATTACAGTAGTTTTTTTTTTAAATTTTCTTGACCTTCAAAAAACGTGTTGGGTTATATAAGGTTGGTTTTTATTGAGAAAAATTTTTGCTCTCAATTAAAACTTTTTGATATCTTTTTTTAAAAAATCTAAAAAGTAACGGACTCTCGAGCTCAAACATAGGAAAGTATGTTTTTCCTGAAATTTGTTTTGCCAACTTTTGGGGGTTTAAAAATTGTCAGTTTCAGATTTTGAGCGCGGGATATAAGTCGTGCCACCAATTTTCCAGAAATAACAAGCTCTTAATTTGTGAGATAAATCTCGTCTAACTAGCTGTCCAAAAACCTGTCCAAAAACCTGTCCAAAAAATTTTAGTTTATTTTTGGATATTTGGAGTTTCAAACAAAAAGAGGCAATAACGTAAGAACCTACTCCCCATGAAATGTTAATGTTGCAATTAAAATTATTATCAAAAATATAGCCCTTAGATACGACCAGCTTTGATCTCTCTGAAAATAGACAAAGCTAACTGCGTCAGATTATGGTTTTTGCTTAATATACAATCGAGTACTAAAAGTTTGTTGACTTAGTTGGAGACTGTACCGAAATTATACTCTCACCGAGCAACCATCGTTAGGCATGACTGAAAAATTTTAAATTGCTCTTTCATTGATTGATTGAAATACAGATTCGGAGTCATTAGATTAAAAAGATAAATTATTAATTCGGATGGATAATAGTTAAATCCTTGCTTTTGAAAAAACCCTTGACTCAAGAAGTATGCATGTAAAATTGGTTTTGAAAAACCAAAAAACTGTATGGCAAATATTCACAAATTGAAAAGTTGAAGGAAAGGTTAGTAAGCTCAGATAAAGCTTTTTTTTCTGCCTGTGACGTGATGCAGATTCAATTTTTCACACAGAATGATAACAAACTACAGTGCTGATTTAAATTAACAGGACAAAACGCGTTAAACTGAAATTTAAAACGCTATTTTCTCAAATTGGGTTGAGATTAGGAGAAAACTTATGAAGACAAAACTTGCTTAAAATTTTGGCGGAATTTATATGGTGTAATTTGTTTTGCGAAATTCGGGCCCAAAATTTTACCCCAAAATGGGTCAATTTGGCTTTCCTTAGTTAATCAAACAATACGCGAAAAATCTCAGTCAATCACAGACATAATTAAATCAAAGTGAGCCCCATACGTAGCCCAACAAACTTTAAAAAGGGTATTTTGTCCAAAAAATACTTGCAAACCGTCTAAAAAATTGTTTTTAAATAAAAATTTGGTATTTTATATAGTAAAAACGACCTTTTTTGTTTATCAAACAAAAATAAATTAACTTATAGAAGGGTTTGGACAATAAACCTCTCTCGAAGTTTGTTGGGCTACGTAAGGGGCTCTCTTTGATATAAATATGTCTGTGATTGACTGCGTATTTTTGGCGCAGTTTTTGATCAGCTAAGAAAAACTAAAATGACCCATTTTTGGGGTAAAGTTTTGGGCCCGAGTTTCGCGAAACAAACTCAACCAAATTTTAAGCAAGTTTTGTCTTCATAAGTTTTCACCTAAAGTCAACCCAATTTGAGAAAAACGCGTTTTAAAGTTCAAGTTTAACGCGTTTTGTCCGGTTAATTTAAATCAGCACTGTAAACTGATCACATTTTTCAACCTCTACATTTTTCATAGTGAAATCTTTCTAGCAATTTACAAAGAAAGTTCCTTTTAATTGGGTACTAAATAAAGTCAAAATCAAAATTTTGCTTGGCAAATCTTCCATTGCGGTTCACCTGCGGGATTCTTGCCACTCAAACTATGGGTTTTCTTGTATGAGAAAAACCCTTAGTTATTGTGTTTTTGGACACACTTGAAGAGAATTTTAAAATTTTTGGGAGAATTTTTTCGGTTTTTCCATGATTAGAAAATTGACTGTCGTACAGTTTTCATCTATAAAAAATCCCTGTCACCAGTATTTTCATACCTTTTTCTGCGTACGGAAAGGCAATATAAGCATTTTGAAATATATGAAAACTGTATGTCAAGAGCTATTGGTCTTATCGAACCTATATACTAATCTAAAATTGATAGGCTTTGAATTCAAGCAATGAGGCTTTTAATCAACTGTTTATTCTGATTTGCGAGCATTAGTGGATTTGGGGATTCAAACCACTGACCACCCTTGGGAACTATTCCAAAATAACAATTTTCGGCCGGCTCAAAACATTTTCAAAAAGGCGCTTTTGAACCCAATATGTGATAATATTTGCCTGCAGCGCACAATGTTTGAGCAAAATAGACCTTTTTTCCCAACACCGGCAGACTTTCGTTATGAAATATCTTTTTCAAATCTGAGTCACGACTGGAGGTCTTTCAACAAAGGAGCTTGCTTTCATAAGATTAATTTTGGTTGTTTTAAAAAAAAATTTTCGCCGAAAACATTAGCTTTTCTTGATAAAATGACATGTTGATTAAAGTAAAATCGATGCCTTTTGAGAGTATTGGGGTTGAACATCTGACTGAGGTGGCGAAACTTGATAGTGCATATTTAACTTTTAAAAAATCTTTTATTAGTTCCTTCTTACAATTTAAAATACTCGTACAACTCTGAATTGCTTTAAAAAATCAGCAAGTTTTTTTTATTCCTTTTGGTTAAAAAAACATCTTCGAACTAGGTGTTCCAAAAAATTCCAAAATCTACCTGAATTTACCTTAAGTTACCTTTGTTTTATAAGGTAAAGATTTACTTAAGTAATTTTAAGGTAAACTTGAGATAAATTTTATCTTAACAACCACTTGCCTCAAGTGACTTAAGGTAACTTTAATACAACTTTTTTTAGAGTGCAGTGTAGTTGGAATCAGAATGGAATTGGTTGCGGTGTCTGAAATAGCGCGAAATATTCCACCCATGGTCATTAATTCTTCCCATTTTTAAAGATTTGTCGATAAATTTGAAGACCAAACAGCTGACAAAATGCAGAAAGAATTGTATTAAAATCAACATCATGGCGCAAGTCAAACGCTTTGGTGTCCATAGAAAACTCATTGGTTCCTATTTTGTCTCATTTAGCGCTAAATTGCATGTTGTGATAAAAAAAAAATCTGATTAATTATTTGGCTCTATATTTCAAATTGATTTGTTCTATGTTCAGACTCTGTTTCGAGCTGTTCTGTTTAGGAGGCACGCCAAAAATTGTTTGAGATTTCATTTCGTGTGCTTAGATCACGGTTTTGCTAACTGCAAGCAATTAGGAGTCAGGGAATTTCATGTGGAATGCGGCGACTCTGGGTTTTCTTGTATGAGAAAAAACCCTTGGTTAATGTGTTTTTGGAGAGGTTGAAAGAGAATTAAAAAAATGCAAGAGAATTAATTTGTTATTTTTTCATGATTAGAAAAACGAGTGTCGTACAATTTTTATTTATAAAAATGCTTGTAAGTAGTATTGTCGAACCTTTTTCTGCGTATGGAAAGGTATGATAAGCATTTGGAAATACGTCGCCTCTTTCATCTTCTTTGCAATTATGCGCTATCTTATCCCCTTCCTGATGGCTTTCGTTTTCGCTCGTCCCGCGTGATCGAATCGATCGTCACCGATCCGAATTTCGAAACGGCAGTTCGTTTTCGCGTACTCTTCATAGATCCCAATTCACCCGGGCTGTTCGAGTCCTAACTCGAATATGATACAATGCGCTTTTTTTTCTAACAGCGTCTATTTTTTAGTATCTTTGATTTCAAATAAGAACTATGACTGACACTGCTTCGTTTAGAATGAAACGTAAGCTAAAAATTTTGAGATTTTGTGAGAGAAAAGAAATCTTCATTGTGTATACTGCGAGACGTAAAGTTGGTATAAGAAGCAAACTTCAGACCGATTTCTTAACGTACATTTTTTTAAAAAATATTTGCGCTGCAAATCGTGACTTAAAACTAAATGCGGAACTAATGAAAAATTTTGTCAGAGTTTTTTCTTCGTTTTTCGAGAATATTTGGATTAAAAAATTGATGTCAAATTTTTTGTCACAACGATTCTAATGTCAATAAGATTTTTTGTACCATGTGGAAGTTCTTTTTTTTCAGCGCTGAATCTGTTCCTAGAATAAATAATGCCGTAAAAAAATAAGAGCAACCATTTTTTGTGCATTTGAGTAGTCTTTTTTTAAATTTTCTTGACCTTCAAAAAACGTGTTGGGTTATATAAGGTTGGTTTTAATTGAGAAAAATTTTTGCTCTCAATTAAACCTTTTTGATATGTTTTTTTAAAAAATCTAAAAAGTAACGGACTCTCGAGCTCAAACATAGGAAAGATTATGGTTTTGCTTAATATGCAATCGAGTACTAAAAGTTTGTTGACTTAGTTGGAGACTGTACCGAAATTATACTCTCACCGAGCAACCATCGTTAGGCATGACTGAAAAATTTTAAATTGCTCTTTCATTGATTGATTGAAATACAGATTCCGAGTCATTAGATTAAAAAGATAAATTATTAATTCGGATGGATAATAGTTAAATCCTTGCTTTTGAAAAACCCTCGACGCAAGAAGTATGCATGTAAAATTGGTTTTGAAAAACCAAAAAACTGTATGTCAAATATTCACAAATTGAAAAGTTGAAGGAAAGGTTAGTAAGCTCAGATAAAAACTTTTTTTTTCTGCCTGTGACGTGATGCAGATTCAATTTTTCACACAGAATGATAACAAACTACAGTGCTGATTTAAATTAACAGGACAAAACGCGTTAAACTTGAAATTTAAAACGCTATTTTCTCAAATTGGGTTGAGATTAGGAGACAACTTATGAAGACAATAGTTGCTTAAAATTTTGGCGAAATTAATATGGTGTAATTTGTTTTGCGAAATTCGGGCCCAAAATTTTACCGCAAAATGGGTCAATTTGGTTTTCCTCAGTTAATCAAACAACACGCCGAAAAATCTCAGTCAATCACAGACATAATTATAGCAAAGTGAGCCCCATACGTAGCCCAACAAACTTTAAGAAGGGTAATTTGTCCAAAAAAACGTTTAAAAAATTGTTTTTAAATAAAAAGTTGGTATTTTATATAGTAAAAACGACCTTTTTTGTTTATCAAACAAAAATAAATTAACTTATACAAGGGTTTGGACAATAAACCTCTCTCGAAGTTTGTTGGGCTACGTAAGGGGCTCTCTTTGATATAAATATGTCTGTGATTGACTGCGTATTTTTTCATCTACAAAAAATCCCTGTCACCAGTATTTTCATACCTTTTTCTGCGTACGGAAAGGCATTATAAGCATTTTGAAATATATGAAAACTGTATGTCAAGAGCTATTGGTCTTATCGAACCTATATACTAATCTAAAATTGATAGGCTTTGAATTCAAGCAATAAGGCTTTTAATCAACTGTTTATTCTGATTTGCGAGCATTAGTGGATTTGGGGATTCAAACCACTGACCACCCTTGGGCACTATTCTAACATAACAATTTTCGGCCGGTTCAAAACAATTTCAAAAAGGCACTTTTGAACCCATTACGTGATAACTTTGAGTAAAAAGAGTAAGTTCAACGGAAAAAAGTGCAATCTTTTGGTTAAAAAATTCGAAAGTAGCTTGAAAACGTTGTTTTTGACCTGTTTTGTTTCAAACATTTGCCTGCAGCGCACAATGTTTGAGCAAAATAGACCTTTTTCCCAACACCGGCAGACTTTCGTTATGAAATATCTTTTTCAAATCTGAGTCACTACTGGAGGTCTTTCAACAAAGGAGCTTGCTTTCATAAGATTAATTTTGGTTGTATTAAAAAAATTGTTTCGCCGAAAACATTAGCTTTTCTTGATAAAATGACGTGTTGATTAAAGTAAAATCGATGCCTTTTGAGAGTATTGGGTTTGAACATCTGACTGAAAAAATTTAAGAGAATTAATTTGTTATTTTTTCATGATTAGAAAAACGACTGTCGTACATTTTTCATTTATAAAAATGCCTGTCAGTAGTATTTTCAAACCTTTTTCTGCGTATGGAAAGGTATGATAAGCATTTGGAAATATATGAAAATTGTATGTCAAGAACTAGTGGTCTTGTCGAACCAATATACTAGTCTGAAATTGATAGGAAATGATCTCAAGCAATTAAGCTCTTAACCAACTGTTAATTCTGATTTGCGAGCAAAAGTTCGAAAATTTGAAATGCATAAATGAAAAGTTAAAATTGTTTAAAGTAACTAGATTGAGTTTTAGACCATACGAGTGAACCCTCTCCCTGGGCTAAGTGCACGTCTGGGCAAAGCTTTAACTAAGCTCGATACGTCGCCTCTTTCATCTTCTTTGCAATTATGCGCTATCTTATCCCCTTCCTGATGGCTCTCGTTTTCGCTCGTCCCGCGTGATCGAATCGATCGTCGCCGATCCCAATTTCGAAAGGGCCGTTCGTTTTCGCGTACTCTTCATAGATCCCAATTCACCCGGGCTGTTCGAGTCCTGACTCGAATATGATACAATGCGCTTTTTTTCTAAGTATCTTTGATTTCAAATAAGAACTATGACTGACACTGCTTCATTTAGAATGAAACGTAAGCTAAAAATTTTGAGATTTTGTGAGAGAAAAGAAATCTTCATTGTGTATACTGCGAGACGTAAAGTTCGTATAAGAAGCAACCTTCAGACCGATTTCTTAACGTACATTTTTTTAAAAATATTTGCGCTGCAAATCTTGACTTAAAACTAAGTGCGGAACTAATGAAAAATTTTGTCAGAGTTTTTTCTTCGTTTTTCGAGAATATTTGGATTAAAAAATTGATGTCAAATTTTTTGTCACAACGATTCTAATATCAATAAGATTTTTAGTACCATGTGGAAGTTCTTTTTTTTCAGCGCTGAATCTGTTCTTAGAATAAATAATGCCGTAAAAAAATGAGAGCAACCATTTTTTGTGCATTTCAGTAGTTTTTTTTTTATTTTTCTTGATCTTCAAAAAACGTGTTGGGTTATATAAGGTTGGTTTTTATTGAGAAAAATTTTTGCTCTCAATTAAACCTTTTTGATATCTTTTTTTTAAAAATCTAAAAAGTAACGGACTCTCGAGCTCAAACATAGGAAAGTATTTTTTTTCTGAAATTTGTTTTGCCAACTTTTGGGGGTTTAAAAATTGCCAGTTTCAGATTTTGAGCGCGGGATATAAGTCGTGCCACAAATTTTCCAGAAATAAAAAGCTCTTAATTTGTGAGATAAATCTCGTCTAACTAGCTGTCCAAAAACCTGTCCAAAAAATTTTAGTTTATTTTTGGATATTTGGAGTTTCAAACAAAAAGAGGCAATAACGTAAAAACCTGCTCCCCATGAAATGTTAATGCTACAATTAAAATTATTATCAAAAATATAGCCCTTAGATACGCCCAGCTTTGATCTTTCTGAAAATAGACTAAGCTAACTGTGTCAGATTATGGTTTTTGCTTAATATGCAATCGAGTACTAAAAGTTTGTTGACTTAGTTGGAGACTGTACCGAAATTATATTCTCACCGAGCAACCATCGTTAGGCATGACTGAAAAATTTTAAATTGCTCTTTCATTGATTGATTGAAATACAGATTCCGAGTCATTAGATTAATAAGATAAATTATTAATTCGGATGGATAATAGTTAAATCCTTGCTTTCGAAAAAAACACTCGACGCAAGAAGTATGCATGGAAAATTGGTTTTGAAAAACCAAAAAACTGTATGTCAAATATTCACAAATTGAAAAGTTGAAGGAAAGGTTAGTAAGCTCAGATAAAGCTTTTTTTTCTGCCTGTGACGTGATGCAGACTCAATTTTTCACACAGAATGATAACAAACTACAGTGCTGATTTAAATTAACAGGACAAAACGCGGTTAACTTGAAATTTAAAACTCATTTTTCTCAAATTGGGTTGAGTTTAGGAGAAAACTTATGAAGAGAAAACTTGTTTAAAAATTTGGCAGAAATAATATGGTATAATTTGTTTTGCGAAAATCGGGCCCAAATCTTTATCCCAAAATGGGTCAATTTGGCTTTCCTTAGTTCATCAAACAATACGCCGAAAAATCTCAGTCAATCACAGACATAATTATATCAAAGTGAGCCCCATACGTAGCCCAACAAACTTTAAAAAAGGTATTTTGTCCAAAAAAACTTGCAAACCGTTTAAAAATTACTTTTAAATAAAAAGTTGGTATTTTATATAGTGGAAACGACCTTTTTTGTTTATCAAACAAAAATAATTTAGCTTATACAAGGGTTTGGACAATAAAGCTCTTCTAAAGTTTGTTGGACTACGTAAGGGGCTCACTTTGATATAAATATGTCTGTGATCGACTGCGTATTGTTGGCGTAGTTTTTGATCAGCTTAGAAAAACAAAAATGACCCATTTTTCGGGTAACATTTTGGGCCCGAATTTCGCGAAACAAACTCCACCAAATTTTAGGCAAATTTTGTCTTGATAATTTTCCACCTAAATCAAACCAATTTGAGAAAAACGCGTTTTAAAATTCAAGTTTAACGCGTTTTGTCCGTTTAATTGAAATCAGCACTGTAAACTGATCACATTTTTCAACCTCTACATTTTTCATAGTGAAATCTTTCTAGCATTTTACAAAGAAAGTTCCTTTTAATTGGGTACTGTCTAAAAATCAAAATCAAAATTTTTCTTGGCAAATCTTCCAATGCGGTTCACCTGCGGGATTCTTGCCACTCAAACAATGGGTTTTCTTGTATGAGAAAAAACCCTTAGTTAATGTGTTTTTGGACACATTTGAAAAAAATTTAAAATTTTTATTACTACTTTTTCTGTTTTTCCATGATTAGAAAAATGACTGTCGTACAATTTTCATCTATAAAAAATTTCCAGTCTTTAGTATTTTCGTACCTTTTTCTGCGTACGGAAAGGCATGATAAACGTTTTGAAATTCATGAAAACTTTATGTCAAGAACTATTGATTTTATCGAACCACTATACTAATCTAAAATTGATAGGCTTTGAATTAAAGCAATAAGGCTTTTAATCAACTGTTAATTCTGATTTGCGAGCAGTAATGGATTGGGGATTCAACACCCTGACCACCCTTGGGCACTATTCTAACATAACAATTTTCAGCCGGCTCAAAAAATTTTCAAAAAGGCGCTTTTAAACCCAATAAGTGAAAATTTTGAGTAAAAAGGGTAAGTTCAACCAAAAAAAAGTGCAATCTTTTGGTCAAAAAATTCGAAAACAGCTTGAAAACATTATTTTGACCTGTTTTGTTTCAAATACTTGCCTGCAGCGCACAATGTTTGAGCAAATGAGATCTTTTTTCCCAATACCGGCAGACTTTCGTTATGAAATCTCTTTTTCAAATCTGAGTCACGACTGGAGGTTTTCAACAAAGGAGCTTGCTTTCATAAGATTAATTTTGGTTGTATTAAAAAAACTGTTTCGCCGAAAAGATTATCGTTTCTTGATACAATGATATGTTGAATAAAGTAAAATCGATGCCTTTTCAGAGTATTGGGGTTGAACATCTGACTGAGGTGACGAAATTTGATAGTGCATATTTAACTTTTTAAAAATCTTTTAGTAATTCCTTCTTACAGTTTAATTTACTCGTACAACTCTGAATTGCTTTAAAAAAGATCAGCAAGTTTTGTTTACTCCTTTTGGTTAAGAAAACATCTTCGAACTAGATGTTACAAAAGTTTGCAAAATTCACCTGAATTTACCTTAGTTACCTTTGTTTTATAAGGTAAAGATTTACTTAAGTAATTTTAAGGTAGACTTGAGGTAAATTTTATCTTAACAACCACTTGCCTTAAGTGACTTAAGGTAACTTTATTACAACTTTTTTAGAGTGCAGTGTAGTTGGAATCAGATCGGAATTGGTTGCGGTGTCTGAAATAGCGCAAAATATTCCACCCATGGTCATTAATTCTTCCCATTTTTAAAGATTTGTCGATAAATATGAAACCAAACAGCTGAAAAAATGCAGAAAGAATTGTATCAAAATCAACATCATGGCGCAAGTCGAACACTTCTGTGTCCATAGAAACAGGGTTTAGAAAACTCATTGGTTGCTATTTTGTCTCATTTAGCGCTAAATTGCATGTTGTGATTTAAAAAATCTGAATAATTATTTGGCTCTATAGTTCAAATTGTTTAGTTTTATGTTCAGACTCTGTTTCGAGCTGTTCTAATTAGGAGGCACGCCAAAAACTGTTTGAGATTCCATTCCGTGCGCTTAGATCACGGTTTTGCTAACTGCAAGCCATTGCGGGTCAGGGAATTTCATGATGAATGCGGTGACTCTGGGTTGTCTTGTATGAGAAAAAACCCTTGTTTAATGTGTTTTTGGAAAGGTTGAAAGAGAATTTAAAAAATTTTAAGAAAGTTTTTTTCATTTTTTCATGATTAGAAAAACGACTGTCGTACAATTTTCATTAAAAAAATGCCTGTCATTTGTACTTTCAAACCTTTTTCTGCGTATGAAAAGGTATGATAAGCCATTAGAAATATATGAAAATTGTATGTCAAGAACTAGTGGTCTTGTCGAACCAATATACTAATCTGAAATTGATAGGATATGAATTCAAGCAATTATGCTTTTTAACCAACTGTTAATTCTGATTTGCGAGCAATAGTGGATTTGAGGATTCAAACCACTGACCACCCTAAGGCACTATTTTAAAATAACCGTTTTCGGTCGGCTCAAGAATTTTCAATAAGGCGTTTTTGAAACCAATAAGTGAAAATTGTGAGTACAAAGATTAAGTTCAACGGAAAAAGTGCAATATTTTGGTCAAAATATTCCAAAAATAGCTTGAAATCGTTATTTTTTTTACCTGTTTTGTTTAAAATGTTTGCTTGCAGCAGACATTATTTGAGCAAAATATACCTTTTTTCTCAACACCGGCATACTTTCGTTATCATTTATCTTTTTCAAATCCGAGTCACGACTGGAAGTCTTTCAACATAAGAGCTTGCTTCTATAAAATTAATTTTGATTGTGTTAAAAAAAATTGTTTTGCGGAAAACATTTGAATTTTTTGATGCAATGATATGTTGATTAAAGTAAAATCGATGCCTTTTCAGAGTATTGGGGTTGAACATCTGACTGAGGTGGCGAAACTTGATTGTGCAATCATATTTAACTTTTTTCATTTTTTGTTAGTTCCTTTTTACAATTTAAAATACTCGTACAACTCTGAATTGCTTTAAAAGAGATCGGCAATTTTTTTTACTTCTTTTGATTTAAAACACATCTCCAAACTAACTGTTTTAAAAATTTTGCAAAAGTTACCTAAGTTACCTGAAGTTACCTTTATTTTATATGGTAAAGATTTACTTAAATGATTTTAAGGTAGACTTGAGGTAAAATTATCTTAACAACTACTTGCTTTTAGTCACTTAAGGTCACTTTTATTGAACTTTTTGTAGAATGCAGGGTAGTTGGAATAAGAACAGAATTGGTTGCGGTGTCTGAAATAGCGCAAAATATTCCACCCATGGTCATTAATTCTTCCCATTTTTAAAGATTTGTCAATAAATTTGAAGACCAAACAGTTGACAAAACGCAGAACAAATTGTATCAAAATCAGCATCATGGCGCAAATTATTTTGTCAATTGCAAGCATTTGGAAGTCAAAGAATTCCACGTGGAATGCGGTGACTCTGCCCATGATATGTTGCCATGAATGAAACATTTTTAATTATCTTATGATTTTATGACCCGGGTCGAGGTTGCAGTTTTATGGTCAGACGGTTGCGACCAAATTTTGGTATTTTCAGACTACCGCGACCAAAACTTGCCATTTTCTGACCGCCGCGGCCAAAATTCGGTATTTCCAGACTTTGAGGACCGAGGCAATGTGTCCGCGACCGGCGCGACTGAAGGAAAGTAAACCGCAACCCGCGCGACCAAAGGAATGTTAACCGCAACAGGCGCGACCGAAGGAAAATTAGTCACAACGGTCCAAAAATTAGTCGCGGCATGGTCGAAAAATTAATTGCGGTGGTCAAAAAATTAGTTGCGATGGTCAAAAAACTAGTCGCGGTGATCAAAAAATTAGTCGCGACGGTCGAAAAATTAGTCGCGGCATGGTCGAAAATTAGTCGCGGCGGTCAAAAAATTTGTCGCGGCATGATTGAAAAATTAGACGACTACTTGACGTGCTGAAAGTTTCATCTCTTCTCGGAAATTTGAACACATCATATATATTTTAATTGTACAGTGCTGATTTAAATTATCCGGACTAAACGAACAAAACTTGAATTTTCAAACGCGTTTTTCTCAAATTGGGTTAAGATTAGACAAAAAGTGAAGAGAAAAAAAGTTGCTTAGAATTTCACCAGAATCAATATGATGCCATTTTTTCTGAAATTCTCTGAAATTCTCAACCAAATTTTTACCCCAAAAACGGGTCATTTTGGCTTTTTTCAATTAATCAAAAATTACGCTAAAACCATTTTGTTAATTGATAAGAATATTATATCATTAGAAGCCTCTTAGGCAGCCCAACAAAGTTTAAGAAGGGTAAAATTTGTTTTTAAGCAAAGATTCTGGGTTTTATATAAAAAAATCACATTTATTGATTATCAAGTGAAAATGTTTTCTCTTATACTGGTTTTTGGAGATTTATCCTTTCTTAAACTTTGTTGGGCTACGTAAGAGGCTTCTAATGATATTATATTCTTATCAATTAACAAAGTAGTTTCAGCGTAGTTCTTGAATAATTGAAAAAGCCAAAATGACCCATTTTTGGGGTAAACTTTTGGTTGAGAATTTCGGAGAAAAAATGGCATCATAATAATTCTGGTGAAATTCTAAGCAACTTTGGTTTCTTCACTTTTTGTCTAATTTTGACCCAATTTGAGAAAAACGCTTTTGAAAATTCAAGTTTTGTTCGTTTTGTCCGGATAATTTAAATCAGCACTGTATTCCAAAAAAGTCTGATAAAACAGCTCGCTGATTTTTATTTTCAGTAATTCATTTACATATAATATAAAAACATTTCCTATTACCAATCAGAGCAATCTACTTGGTATCAATATGCTAATTGTAACGTTCCTAAAGACGTTTGTTGGACATAACAAATTAAGTTGACACTTTTTCAGTTTTTCCATGATTAGAAAAATGACTGTCGTACAATTTTGATCTATAAAAAAATTCCAGTCTTTAGTATTTTCGTACCTTTTTCTGCGTACGTAAAGGCATGATAAACGTTTTGAAATTCATGAAAACTTTATGTCAAGAACTATTGATTTTATCGAACCACTATACTAATCTAAAATTGATAGGCTTTGAATTAAAGCAATAAGGCTTTTAATCAACTGTTAATTCTGATTTGCGAGCAGTAATGGATTGGGGATTCAACACCCTGACCACCCTTGGGCACTATTCTAACATAACAATTTTCAGCCGGCTCAAAAAATTTTCAAAAAGGCGCTTTTAAACCCAATAAGTGAAAATTTTGAGTAAAAAGGGTAAGTTCAACCAAAAAAAAGTGCAATCTTTTGGTCAAAAAATTCGAAAACAGCTTGAAAACATTATTTTGACCTGTTTTGTTTCAAATACTTGCCTGCAGCGCACAATGTTTGAGCAAATGAGATCTTTTTTCCCAATACCGGCAGACTTTCGTTATGAAATCTCTTTTTCAAATCTGAGTCACGACTGGAGGTTTTCAACAAAGGAGCTTGCTTTCATAAGATTAATTTTGGTTGTATTAAAAAAACTGTTTCGCCGAAAAGATTAGCTTTTCTTGATACAATGATATGTTGAATAAAGTAAAATCGATGCCTTTTCAGAGTATTGGGGTTGAACATCTGACTGAGGTGACGAAACTTGATAGTGCATATTTAACTTTTTAAAAATCTTTTAGGAATTCCTTCTTACAGTTTAATTTACTCGTACAAAACATCTTCGAACTAGTTGTTCCAAAAGTTTGCAAAATTCACCTGAATTTACCTTAAGTTATCTTTGTTTTATAAGGTAAAGATTTACTTAAGTAACTTTAAGGTAGACTTGAGGTAAACTTTATCTTAACAACTACTCGCTTTTACTGACTTAAGGTAACTTTTATTGAACTTTTTTTAGAATGCAGTGTAGTTGGAATAAGAACGGAATTGGTCGCGGTGTCTGAAATAGCGCAAACTATTCCACCCATGGTCATTAATTCTTCCCATTTTTAAAGATTTGTCGATAAATATGAAGACCAAACAGCTGACAAAATGCAGAAAAAATTGTATCAAAATCAACATCATGGCGCAAGTCGAACACTTCTGTGTCCATAGAATCAGGGTTTAGAAAACTCATTGGTTGCTATTTTGTCTCATTTAGCGCTAAATTGCATGTTGTGATTTTAAAAATCTGAATACTTATTTGGCTCTATAGTTCAAATTGTTTTGTTTTATGTTCAGACTCTGTTTCGAGCTGTCCTAATTAGGAGGCACGCCAAAAACTGTTTGAGATTCCATTTCGTGCGCTTAGATCACGGTTTTGCTAACTGCAAGCCATTGCTGGTCAGGGAATTTCATGTGGAATGCGGTGACTCTGTGTTGTCTTGTATGAGAAAAAAACCCTTGGTTAATGTGTTTTTGGAAAGGTTGAAAGAAAAATTAAAAATTTTAAGAGTTTTTTTCATTTTTTCATGATTAGAAAAACGACTGTCGTACAATTTTCATCTAAAAAAATGCCTGTCATTTGTATTTTCAAACCTTTTTCTGCGTATGAAAGGGTATGACAAGCCTTTAGAAATATATGAAAATTGTATGTCAAGAACTAGTGGTCTTGTCGAACCAATATACTAATCTGAAATTGATAGGATATGAATTCAAGCAATTATGCTTTTTAACCAACTGTTAATTCTAATTTGCGAGCAATAGTGGATTTGAGGATTCAAACCACTGACCACCCTAAGGCACTATTTTAAAATAACCGTTTTCGGTCGGCTCAAGAATTTTCAAAAAGGCGTTTTTGAAACCAATAAGTGAAAATTGTGAGTACAAAGATTAAGTTCAACGGAAAAAGTGCAATATTTTGGTCAAAATATTCCAAAAATAGCTTGAAATCGTTATTTTTTTGACCTGTTTTGTTTAAAATGTTTGCTTGCAACTTTCGTTATCATTTATCTTTTTCAAATCCGAGTCACGACTGGAAGTCTTTCAACATAAGAGCTTGCTTCTATAAGATTAATTTTGATTGTGTTAAAAAAAATTGTTTTGCGGAAAAAATTTGAATTTCTTGATGCAATGATATGTTGATTAAAGTAAAATCGATGCCTTTTCAGAGTATTGGGGTTGAACATCTGACTGAGGTGGCGAAAATTGATTGTGCAATCATATTTAACTTTTTTCATTTTTTGTTAGTTCCTTTTTACAATTTAAAATACTCGTACAACTCTGAATTGCTTTAAAAGATATCAGCAATTTTTTTTACTTCTTTTGATTTAAGAAACATCTCCAAACTAAAGGTTTTAAAAATTTTGCAAAAATTACCTAATTTACCTGAAGTTACCTTTATTTTATTTGGTAAAGATTTACTTAAATAATTTTAAGGTAGACTTGAGGTAAACTTTATCTTAACAACTACTCGCTTTTAGTGACTTAAGGTAACTTTTATTGAACTTTTTTTAGAATGCAGTGTAGCTGGAATAAGAACGGAATTGGTTGCAGTGTCTGAAATAGCGCAAAATATTCCACCCATGGTCATTAATTCTTCCCATTTTTAAAGATTTGTCAATAAATTTGAAGACCAAACAGTTGACAAAACGCAGAACAAATTGTATCAAAATCAGCATCATGGCGCAAATTATTTTGTCAATTGCAAGCATTTGGAAGTCAAAGAATTCCATATGGAATGCGGTGACTCTGCCCATGATATGTTGCCATGAATAAAACATTTTTAATTATCTTATGATTTTATGACCCGGGTCGAGGTTGCAGTTTTATGGTCAGACGGTTGCGACAAAATTTTGGTATTTTCAGACTGCCGCGACCAAAACTTGCCATTTTCTGACCGCCGCGGCCAAAATTCGGTATTTCCAGACTGTGAGGACCGAGGCAATGTGTCCGCGACCGGCGCGACAGAAGGAAAGTAAACCGCAACCCGCGCGACCAAAGGAATGTTAACCGCAACAGGCGCGACCGAAGGAAAATTAGTCACAACGGTCAAAAAATTAGTCGCGGCTAGGTCGAAAAATTAATTGCGGTGGTCGAAAAATTAGTTGCGATGGGAAAAAAACTAGTCGCGGTGATCAAAAAATTAGTCGCGACGGTCGAAAAATTAGTCGCGGCATGGTCAAAAATTAGTTTGCGGCGTTCAAAAAATTTGTCGCGGCATGATCGAAAAATTAGACGACTACTTGACGTGCTGAAAGTTTCATCTCTTCTCGGAAATTGGAACACATCATATATATTTTAATTGTTCAGTGCTGATTTAAATTATCCGGACTAAACGAACAAAACTTGAATTTTCAAACGCATTTTTCTCAAATTGGGTTAAGATTAGACAAAAAGTGAACAGAACAAAAGTTGCTTAGAATTTTACCAGTATTGATATGATGCCATTTTTTCTCCGAAATTCTCAACCAAATTTTTACCCTAAAAACGGGTCATTTTGGCTTTTTTCAATTATTCGAGAATTACGCTAAAACCACTTTGTTAATTGTTAAGAATATTATATAATTTGAAGCCTCTTACGCAGCCCAACAAAGTTTAAGAAGGGTAAAATTTGTTTTCAAGCAAAGATTCTGGGTTTTATATAAAAAAAATTCACATTTATTGATTATCAAGTGAAAATGTTTTCTCTTATACTGGGTTTTGGAGAGTTATCCTTTCTTAAACTTTGTTGGGCTGCGTAAGAGGCTTCTAATGATATAATATTCTTATCAATTAACAAAGTAGTTTCAGCGTAATTCTTGATTAATTGAAAAAAGCCAAAATGACCCATTTTTGGGGTAAAATTTTGGTTGAGAATTTCGGGAAAAAAATGGCATCATAATAATTCTGGTGAAATTCTAAGCAACTTTAGTTTCTTCATTTTTTGTCTAATTTTAACCCAATTTGAGAAAAACGCGTTTGAAAATTCAAGTTTTGTTCGTTTTGTCCGGATAATTTAAATCAGCACTGTATTCCAAAAAAGTCTGATAAAACAGCTCGCTGATTTTTAATTTCAGTAATTCATTTACATATAATTATAAAAACATTTCCTATTACCAATCAGAGCAATCTACTTGGTATCAATATGCTAATTGTAACCTTCCTACAGACGGCAAAAAGGTTCGGGGGGAAACAACTTCGTTTCATTTCAAACAGTGCAAGCGTAAATTAGGAAATAAAAAAACAATTACTAGTTATTTAATGTTTGTAATGGTCATTGTTCGTGGCTCTTGTTTTCAGCTTCAATCTTCAAAAAATCATGCTTACTGTGAGTCAGTTTTTTAAGAAGACTTTCTGAGATTCTATGGAGACAAAAACTAATTTTATTGCAATTATATGGAAAAAAATGAAAAAATCTGATCTTGAGGTTAGATGGAGATAAGAATAAAATTTGGTGGAAGTCTAATATTCAATAATTGTTGTGGAAATCATCTATTTTCTCGCTATTATAAAAAAAATCCTTAAATTGATTCAGGGGCGGATTTAGGATTTTCTCGAAGAGGGGGGCGGATTTTCAAAAAATTTTGTCGACCTTTTTTTAAGTCGACCAAATTGATTTCCGAGCTTTCCTAAAGCACTAAAAAGACCCTGTTTTGGTCAAAATTTCTGCGCCGCAGGCAAAATGTTTGAAAAACAGGCCAAAAAAGGCGTTTTTCGGCACTTTTTAGAAAATTTTGATAAAAAAAATTGCGTTTTTTTTCGGCGCGCGCTCCCTCCTAAAAATTAGTATATATTGGCGCCCAAATCATCCAAAAAATTTCGGTGCGGATGTGCGTTTTTTGTTTCTTTTTTTGGCTAAAAAGGCAAACGATTTGCGCTCGTTGCTGTTTTTCAGACGTCTTTTGCTTATCTAGCGTAAATAGCGATAATTTCCAACCAATTCCAGTTGACTCTTAACAAATGCTTTTTGAGCATCTAAATTTAAAGGCAAAAAACTGCTCTAATGAACTGCCCTCACTCTGTCATCAGCGCAAAATTCAAAAATTTGCAGGCAAAATTGCGCTGGAACTCCCCAAAATTAAAACCTCACAAGATGAGTACCGAGCCGAAATGGCTCAGTAAGTGGCTTCAACTTGCCGAAAAAGCACGGTTTTTGGAATTATTCAAACTTTTTTTTTCATTTTTTTTTAATTTTCTCACAAACTTAACCTCAAGTTTTTGTTTGATTTCGGGATTAAGCATTGAGAAGCACGACTGTAGTTGAGTGCTGGCAGAAATTCATAACACCAATTCTTGAGAGTAGTTTTCAACCAAAAAAGAACCAAAAAAAGTCTGTGGGGATACTCTGCCCCTGTCCTAATGTTTCACTGCATAAAACACTATGGAAGACATAGGTGTGGGATGGATTCAAAGCCACAACAAATTGGCCGGAGCGCATAATAAAAGGACGGCTTTGGAATATAAGGGCAGCAAGGTACAGTGTATAAAGTATATGACATATAGAATGAATTTTAGAAAAAAGATTGCTTTAAAGTAATATTTTTGTTGATCAAAGGGGCGGTGCGACTGCTGGTGTTAGTTAGTTAGTTAAGCGAGTCCACTCTTTGTCCAATCCATTGATCTTGGACCCAACTGTTATTAAGCGTTTTGAATAGCTGCGCATGAGGGACAACGTTGAAGCGTGTTTCTATGTCGGCAGTGTTTGAAGCCAGTTGCACCTCGCATGAAGCTCCTAGTTGGGTATGGAGGGCTCGTAGCCGGTAGACTTCGCCGTCCGAAGACGTTGATCCCCCACACCACGGAGAGGTGTCTACCAAGTGGAGGGACTGCTGTTGTAGCAGGCAAGACATAATTTGCTTGCATGGAAGGCGGTAAAATATCGAAAACGTATGAGTGTGATGAGCGAGGCATGAAACTAGCAGGAGCTAATGAATGTGCTGTGGGAGCAGGGTTCCACAGCGAAAAGTTAGTTCTGGTGTAAACGTTTTGATTAAGTACATGTGGTTGCGATGAGGGGGCAAGAGATGAAAAGAGACTAGCGTTAGTATTAACGCCGAGTGCTTTTGAAATCGGGTCACTCGCGTTTTGAGAAGTTGACGCCACCGAAGCAGTACTCAGCGTTGGATTCTATATGAAGCTCTTCTATGAAACTACTGTTGTTTGATTAAATACAACAGTCAGCTAACTAATGACAACCGGATGACTCAATGAGGATGGACAATAAGTTTTAGATAAAAAGTTTTCAAATCAGGGCCGCTGTTAACTGTATGGCGAACTTCCGAATAAAAATTGGCCGCAGATGGGTTGTGAGTTGGGATGGAACTCTAACTCATAGAGCAATTTCAGATAGGGTACACCGTCTGCTCGTCACGCTATCTTGTGACAACGACTGTGATCCCCAATGAAATCAATCTGATTTCAAAATGATTTGCTATGACGGATTTTTCTGTATTATGTAGAGAACTTGTTTTGTGTTCAACCTCGTCTGGGAATGGCGTGGAGATTGTATGTGGAAGGGATGCCTCGTAACTCGGATCTGCACGTATACTTGAACATCGAGATGGTCATTGGTCTAGTTCAATGAAATCCTTTTCTGCGAAGTCAAGTCGTACTCTAAATCCTTTGAGTTGTGATTGTGGACGGCATATCGGTTGTGATTAGCCATTCTTTGTTCGAGTGTGATGCGATCATTTTGTCTTTAGATGTTCGTCTTTGTTGTTGTGTGTTGATGTATATACTGCAAGGTATGATTTACATTTTATAAAATTATGTTTGTTCGGTTTTTTAATCATGAATTTAGTTAGTTGTTTTCACAAAAGCATTTTGTTTTAGTTCGGTTATTTTGAAGAGTTACTCACCCTTGAGTACCTCTTATTAAAAATAGAAGTGTGGTCACAAAGCGTGGATGTAGTGCGGTGGGTTAGGCCGGCTATAGAGCATGCTCAGGACGTCCTCTCTGGTGGGTTAGGCCATGAGTGGGAGTATGATTTCGTGCTGTTTCTTTGAGAGGTCCTGTTATGTGATAACGTTTTATGTTGGGTTTATGTTCGTCTTTCTTATTTTACTTTGGTAGTGTCCTTTTTTCAAAAATCAAAATAATAGTCTGTATAATAGTATAATAGTCTTCAAAAGACTGTATAATAGTCTTCAAAAGAATAAATTATCCAGTTTTAAACTGGGTTAATCCGGTTTGGGTACCGTTGGTTTTCTTTTCTTAGTCATGCTGTTATTTTATGATTTGTGGTGTTTAGTAAGCTGCGTTGGTTAGTTTGGTTTAGTATATAATTCCTTTCCAACCGGGTTAAAGGAAAGCTTGAAACTTGTTATCGTGTGTTAGAGTTGTTGAGTGTGAAAACTTGAAACTTAAAATCATTATTTAAACAATTCTTCGTGGGCGAGCTGTGCGAGTTTGGATAGAATTCCTGTGCGATTGAATGAAAATATCAAAAGGTTAGTACTGCATTTTCATTTTATCAATTTATTACATAGAATTTCAATTTTACTGCGTTTTTGGGGAAATTTTTAAGTTATAAACTTTCATCGTATTTAATTATACTGCTTCATGGGAAAATAATTATTAATATATTTAATTAATATATTATTTTGTTCAAGATATTAATGAATTTTAGGAGAATTTTAACAAAGTTGTAGTTTTATTTTTCTTTTCTGTTTTTGCAGATGATCGTGGTATGAAGACTAGAAATGTAAATGAAACATGAATAAAGAATGGTTAGTACTAATTTAAATTTATTAGTGAAGAGTATTTCAAATTATACTTACCTGTTAATCGTCTGGGAAAAAGCCGTGGGGGAAGATGTCGCGTATCATATCTGATGTTTTTAGTAATTTGGCTAGTATGCGAATGATGTTTTTAGTTTGGAGCAGTGGCCAAAGCAATTGAAGTGCTTTAATGGTTTTTTGTTCTTCGGTGCCTACTGCAAACTCGTAAGGTGTGTTTTGAATGAGTTTATATATTTTGTGATTATATTTAGTATTGTGAATGAGTTCTAATATTGGTATTTCTATAGGCTGGATAAATTCATGCGGGATAAGGAAGGGTCTGGATTCTTCGGCGTTAAAGGTCTTCGTGATGGGACAAAATATATAGATTTGTGTTATTGGGTCGTGGAGGATGCCGTGGAGGTTAGTATCCTTGATGCAATAAGTGAAATTAAGGAAAAATGGTGATGTGTATTTCGAGTTAAGAAACTGAAAACGATGGTGTGGTTGTCTTGATGGAGTATGCAAATCAAAATGATTTTGTATGAAGCGATAGTATGTATATGTGTGAGTCTGTTTATTGCGTAACATAATGTCGTGTGAACAGTGCAAATCGCGTTCATGTGGTGCAAGGAAGTGAAAAGTTAGTGAAAATCACTGAAATTTGTCTTCGAAACTTTCGTAAGCTTGAATATCATTTAGTGCTTCAGAAATGATGTGATCTTATTTTCTATCAAAAATATTAAGTGTGAATACATATGACGTTTTGATAAAAAATTTTCTGTTAGCTGTGGGTTAGTGAAGCGATCTTCATCTAAAATTTGGTCTTGATTAGTTCGGATGATGTTATGGTCGTAATATTCTATTGTAAATTCGTTAGCTCGGGGTGCAGTGAATGTTTTTAGTAATTTTTTATATCCTGCATAAGTAAATTGTCTAGGTGTTAGTGTTGCCGTGAGTCTATATAACATATTTTTCTTCTTTTCTATGTCGTTATGAGTACTAGATAGTGGCAGGCAAAGGGGGTTAGTAAAATGATAATATGCTGTCCAATGAAGTGTGGGCTATAAAACATGTTCATCTACAAAACTACGTGTGTCATTAGTGTCGTTAGGTGTGTTTAATGTATATTGTGGAAATGAGAGTAAGGTGATTGCTAGAAAATCTTTCGTGTTGGTGTGTTGTGAGTGATTAATATATTCGCAGGCTGTTCCTGGTTTGGTCGGGAATGGATGGTTGGGGAATTTTCTTTTAAAAGTGCGATAAGCTCGGTTAGTGATATTAGATGTTTCGGTGGATGTGGAAGATTGTGCTAATGATGCAGTGTAAGCTGAGGAGGGTGTAGGAGTAGGTGGGTTTGAGGATTCTATTGTGGATGAAAGTTGATATATGGTGAGGGTGTTAGGGTGTTTTAACTGTTGTTGTAGGGTAATAAAATTATCGAGTTCCTGGGAAATTTGGGGGGTATCTGGAGAATTATTATATGATCGGTCGGAATGAAGTGGAGAGTAGGTTGGGGTTACTTGCGAAGCATAAGAAGGAGTGGAAACGGATGGGAGTGAACTATTTGGTTGGATTGGTTGAGAAGGGGGTTTTGAAAAAACTGAGGAGTTGGTTTGAAATTTTTTTGATGGAGATGGTTCGGATTCTGCAAATTCGCCAGGGGTTTCTATATTAGGGTTATTAAGTTGTGAGATAGAGTATAAAACTGAAATATCTGAGTTGGTGTCCGAATTCGTGCTTGATGATATAATAATAATTGGAAAATCGGGTGGTGGGAAAGCCAAAAGTCGGATTATTGGGATTGGAATTTGGAGGTTGGTTGGGTGGGAATTTGAGCGGTGTAAGGATCCAAGTTGTCGGCTCATCGTGGGCTAAAAAATGATCATTCTGAGACTGAAAATCGGTGGTATGGGGTTGTTCTATAATTTTTTTGTATGTGTTTTCATCTTGTGAATGATGTGTCATTATATGCTGTATGGGACTTTGTGATATATTTGGTCTAAAATTTGGGTTATTTGTTATTGCTAGGTTTCGGAAATTACGTGGGACTAAGGATAATGGATGGTTATGTGGTAGGGGTGGCAACTGTGGTGCGGTAGGTGTTACTTCTATATTATTATGTTCTTCGTCGTACGTGTTCTGTCTTGTCGCTATTTTTGTGTTATATTCTTTTATTTGTGCATCTAGAAGAATTTTGTTTTTTGATGATGAAAAAATTCGAAACAGTCCTGCAAACAGTATGCGTGCTACACTTGCTTGTCTATTTACTTGTGTGTGTATAGCGCATGTGTTATAGATTCCTTTTAAAAGTGAAAAAAAAATCCTATAAAGTTGAACATTGCGTATAGGATAATTAATTTTTCTATGATGTAATAGGGCCATCCTAGAAAATCTAGAATTTCATTTTTTAGGGTAACAAAGCTAAAAATATTTATAGGCGAAATATCTTGAGGTCTGTATTTTTCACCGTTTAGATATATATAGTCTTTAATGTCTTTAAAATATCCGCTATAATATTGTGTAGAAATATCTGCAAATCCTGCGGTTTCGGCAAGTTTTCGTAAATTTTGATCAATTGATTGTTTTTGTATAGTGTCCTTTTGTGTTAATAATTCTTGGAACTGTTGTGTTCTAATGTGGTGTTGGATATCTGATTTAGTATATGTTCCAATTGATTGTAAATCAATATTTGGATTACGAGCAATAGCTCTGATGCTTTCGGGTGAAAATTTTTTGAGTGATTGCATTAACGTAGGGTATGGACTAAGGAGATAATATTTATCTTCATCAGGATTCAATTGTACTACATTGTGGCTATTTTTTGATCC
Organism: Symsagittifera roscoffensis; assembly: GCF_963678635.1. Lineage (NCBI taxonomy): Eukaryota > Metazoa > Xenacoelomorpha > Acoela > Convolutidae > Symsagittifera > Symsagittifera roscoffensis. The sequence goes on along the minus strand of NC_087063.1, from coordinate 51,460,608 downwards.
ACATGGGACTGCGGTATCCCAAAAATATGTTCGTCTTGAAAGTGTGTCAACAAAATGTACTTTCTTTTTATAGAATATAGGGATTCTTTTATAGCAGCGTTTATCTTCAAAAACGTATAGTGGTGATAATTTTTTGGTACAAGTATAAAACCATAAAGTATTTCCTTCGTAGTCAAGAAAATTTGATCTATTTCCTGACAATAAGTATCTTGCGTAGGGTATTTTTAATACTGCTAGTGCGAGTGATTGTAGGATTCGCATAGTTGGTGAAGTGTTTCTAATTCGGAGAGTGACATTTCTTGAAAAATTCGACTAATTGTGTAGTCTAACTTCATATATAAGTGAATACCATAGTGGATATTACCAAAAAAAGTGTTATTCATTAGTGATAGTTCTTGTAAACGTGTACTTCTACAGTCATGTGGCTTTAGTTTTTCCACCAGGTTGACCTGTGCTTTTTTGAAAGTTAACTGGTATTTATGATATTCCTTCGTTTAGAGGGTGACCTGTGGCATAAGGGTCAAATTTTATTTTTCCAGTGGTCATGTCGAAACCTTTTTCGTATTCAACTAGTATTTCAGACTATTGTGTTTTGTTAAGTGGGTTTCTGTATTTGCATGCAATTTCTGTTTCTTGATATATTTGAAAACGTGTTAATTTATTTTCTATATCATGGATATTTCTAAAATCAGTACTTTGTTTTCGGAATGGATTGGCTTGTTCGTATGGAATTGATTCTATAAAATATTTTTCGTGAAATTTTATCATTCGAGCGTGTATTTTCGCTACTTGAAATGTTGTGCATGTATTTTCGGGAAACCAAACAATTGTTGCTTGTGTCCGTGTTGTAGGATCACGATAACCTTAATCGTTTTTGCAAGGTAATCTAATTCCTTGATAGATCATTGTGTTGTCGGATAAATCTCGTGTGAGTTGTACTTTTTCGAGTTGTACTTTTTCCAATCGAAAAACATTATTTCTTGATATCCTTTATTTTTTGTGTCTGCTTTGCAGTTTGAGGAATTATTTATTCCAATGTGTGTTATCCAGTGTTTATCGTGAATGTCATAAGTTAATATTCTGTGTGCGCCGTTGTATGGATATTTTTCATCCAGTTTTATATGTCCTTGATATCTTTCAAGTTCTGCTTGATGTACAGAATCGGCAAATACTTGAAAATATACTATTTTTCTGTCCGTGTTTTTATTTCTTGTGATATTTAGTCTGAGTAGTTCGTTTTTACAATCATCGGGATTTAGATGTAGAAGTCGTTCTATATTACTTTGGTAGAATGATTCGTGATCAAGTCGGTTTTTATTTCCGTTTGAAACTTGTGAACAATGTACTTTCTTTTCGGAAAATGTTGCTGTAAATTGATATCCTAAAAAAGCGACTATTGTTGCTCGGGCTTTTGAATACAGTGTCGCTATTACATTTGTAGTTTCTATAGCTTGTGGTTCTGTTTCGCATTGTGATACTTGATTTATTGCATATTTGTGTAGTGTTTTTTGTTCGTTTTCTTCACAATCGTAATGTGTTACTAATACGTCCTGGGGTCCTGTGCGAGGAGGACGATTTGTGTTCTGATCGGAAAATATTAGAAAAAAGATTTCTTGAAATGTTAATATTTTTAGAATATACATGTGTATGATAATCCTGAGTATGGGTTATAAAATGTGATGTAACCAATTGTGTTTTTGGTATAGCTGTCGTACTTGTATATTACTTCAGTTGTTATAAATGGTGGTGGAAGCGATTGAGCTGTTATATTGGGTGGGTTTAATGGGTAAGGATGTTGAACAATGTTATTAAGTTTAATCGTGATTTCGAATTTAATTGGAGACTATTTTGTTGGAGTATTTGGATGTTATGTTCACGAATGTCTTCGTGGATATCTTTTCTATATTGTAGTCTATTGAGTGCCCAATTGTGGAGTCGGTTACTTTCTTGATGTTGTCCAAATAAAGGTGGGGTGCTGTGAATGTATTCCAATCTAATCTTAAAGGGATATTTGTTGATGATTGTTCTCGATATCTAGCGTCGAGGTTATTTGGAAAATTTAGAGGGAAAGGCGTCGGTGAAATCTGGCTTATTGATGGTGTGGATGGTAGTGATAATGATGTTGTGGTATCCGTAGAAATATCTATTTGGTCGTTTATTAAGTTTGGTTCACCTTGTGTAAATGAGTGCGTTGTCCAATATGGTAGTCGTGCTGTGAGAATGGGGGGTTAAAGGGAGTGTCACGTATTTGTTCAGATTTTGGTGTTGAACCTAAGTAATCTGAGGGTATACTTGAGGTGCTACGTCGTGAAAGGAGTGGTGGTGTTTCTGGTAATGTGCTATTTGGGTTTTCCGGAGTAATTGGTGATGGTGATTGGGGCATATCAAAATGAACTCGGGGGGTTTGAAAATTTCTATTTCATCGTGGATGTATAATTTGTCTATTTATTTCAACATTATTTTGATTTTGACTTATGTTTCTTATTATACTTAATTCTTGTGGTAATGTTGGGTATAAATTATATGTTGGTTCACTTAGGGGTGCCTGTCGCTGAACTGGTTCTGATGGTTCGGATAAGCGAGCGTGTCGTTCTTCAAAAGTGTATGGGTTATCTTGGAAAGAAATTCGTGTGGATGTTTGGGGGTTTTGGGTAGTTGTAGGTATTGTCGGGTTTTCTTGGGACGATGTCAGTGAAGACTGATTTTGTGATTGTTGGTTAGCAATTTTTGAAAGTATTCTGATTGGTTTTTTCTAGTGAAAAAATTTATGTTATTGTAGTATTCTTCAAGGAAAAGAATTAAAAGGATTGTTGCTAGAGCGAATGTGATTATTGTCTTTTTTTAAAAATAAATTTGCACATTGTCAATATTAGGGATGATAAAAATGTAATAAAAATTACAAATAGTAAAAATATCTGTTCTACTAAAAATTGTTCGTATCAATTAAATAAATTTTGGGTTATCGTACCTGTGAATATGGTCAGTGATTTGGGAAAATTGGAGATATGTTTCAAATAGGGAGTAGAAAATTTAAAATATGTTGCAAAAAATGATTAAAATTATTATAAAAGCTTCAAAGGTATCAAATAGAAATATGAATAAAAGTTTAAGTATTATGAAAAAGTTTATGAAAATGTTGAAAATTGTATTTTTAAAGATATTGACTGATCGAGAGAAGAGCATTTAAGAAATGATTTCTTGGTCGAATATGTTTTGTTGTTTGGGGCGATATTCAAGTATGGTCGAGTTATTTATTGATTTTTTGACAAGTGGGTTGAGTTTTGTGAAAAGTTGTTGGGGGCTAATTTTATGGTGTTTGGGAGGTCCTCTTTGCTTTATTTTTATTTGTCAGGTGATCTGGGGTATTTTTGAGATTTTTGTACTTTAGGCCAAATGAATACGGTCGCACTTTTACTTTAGGCTAATTTACCATTTTTGGTTGGAGGGTTTTTGAGGTCTAAATTGGGAAAATATTGTTGATCTTTGCGTTATTAGAGAAGGGAGGGTTATGATATTATGGTGATATTTATTTTAGTTGTCAAGTTTGAGTGGTTTGCTTATTTTTGACCTGGAGGTTTTAAAGTTATAGTTTTAGATATGCATGGAGTTTTATATCTTTCGTCTAATAGGTTGGTGGTATAGTTATAGAAGGTGACGGATTGAATGAATCCTATTGGCTGAATCTGAACTAGAATTGTTGCGTGTTTTGTCAGCATGTTATTTTGAAAAATGAAAGTTCAATATGATCCAGAGGTGCAAGGATTATTAATTTTAAAATTGAAGTTGTTTTTGAAATTCAATTTTCTTTAATATTTTAGATTGTGGGATGAATGTTTTGTAGTTTTTACGTGGTTGATTTCTAAGTCGTGATGATTCCCTATGTTCTGATTTCTCTACTTGTTTTTGTGGTTGAATTTTTTCTATCATTTTCTTTTTTTTTCTTTTTGAGGTATGTTTTGATCCGGCTTTTTTGTATTGTTTTGAGTTGTAGAAGGTTTTGTATTTTGTTTTTCATGATGAATGTTGTGTTGTTCATCTATTTCTTTTTCCGTATGTGGATGATTTTGAATAACTTTTAATCCTGTGAAAGAATATAAATGAGTTAATTCGCGTAGTGCGTACTCTTTTGGGTAGTAAGGCAATAGATTGTTCCGATGTTGAACAATTTCTTTTTGATTTGAATCGGTGAGTTTATACGTTACGTCAGTGGGTTTGGCAATTATTTATTATGGTCCTTTGCGAAGGGTTGTAATTTTTTAGAAATTCCTTTTTGTGTATTAAAGTTAGGTATTAGACAAATGTTCCAATTTTTAAATCTGGGGCTGGTGTAAAGCGTGAATTTATTTGTTCGTAAATGTTTTGCCTTTGTAACAATTTTTTTGTTACTTTTTGGTAAATTTCATTGTGTTTTTTATCTCTATTTAAAATCCATTCGGTGTGTGTGCCGGAGGCTAATTTAAGGATTTGTGGGTGATGAAAATGATCTTCATCATGCGTGTGTAAAGGTAGGTTATAACAAACTGAGTCGTTTGCTATACAAACTGAGTCGTTTACGTGGCTTTTGATTAAGCCTTTTCGTATGGTGACATTCCTAGAGTTGTCGTGATTTGTGAATTATATGCTAAGGGAAATAATTTTACATCTGCTGACCATTCTGGGTATTTTGTATCATTTCCATTTATGATACATCTGAGATATTCTTGTAGTGAACGGTTCATACCTTCGACTAAACCGTTTGTCCAAGGTGCATGAGATGTACGTGGTTTATGTTTGATGTTATATAAGTGGCATAGTGTGATGATTTCATTTTTGATGAATTCTGTACCGTTGTCTGTAACTAAGATTTCGGGTAATCCGAAATTAGCTATCCAGTGTTCATAAAGTGTCGTGTAAGCATAATAAGCATTACAATGTGGTACTGGGTTGAGTGCTACATAATGTGTAAATGCATCAACAATTACCATAATGTAGGAGTTTCCTTCAGAGGATGGTGAAATTGGTCCTTTTGTATCGAATGAAATACGGTGGTTAAAATATAAACTTTGTCCTTTAAAATCTTGTTTTTGTGCTATTTGTTTTTGATTTGGATAAGGTCTATTTAGTTGACATATTATACAATCATTGCATAATACTTTTATCCAAACTGGTGAATTTGGGAAAAAAAAATTTGTGTAAAGTTTGAGTATGTTTTCTCTGATCCGGAGTGTCCTTTAGTATTTTGTGTATGTGAGATGTTAAAAAAGCTATTAATATCATACTTAAAGGAAGACAGGGAATTGTAGAATCATTGAATTGATATTCTAAAAGATCTGTATTTTCATTAATTGCTGTATTATTAAATTTTCAGAAATATCGGAGGAGTGTTTTATTTCCTAAAATTGTGGTATCTGCTTTTACGGGCTTAGTTTTGTATTTGTGCCATGATTTTAGTTGTCTAATTACTGGGTCAAGGTTTTGATATTGTTTCAAGAGTTCAAGTGTAATTTTATTTGTTGGAGGGAGAAAAATATTTCCAATTTCTAATTTTGATAAGGGAATTGTGTCAAGTGGGTCATGGAGGTCAAAAACTTGATTTATTGTGTATTTTGAATCATTTGTTTGTGGTCCTGATAAATTTATTTGATCAGTTAAATTTTCTTTTTTTTCAATTAACATTAAAAAAATCTTTTTTATGGAAGACAGGGAACTGTAGAATCATTGAATTGATATTCTAGAAGATCTGTATTTTCATTAATTGCCTTGTTATTAAATTTTCGGAAATATCGGAGGAGTGTTTTATTTCCTAAAATTGTGGTATCTGCTTTTACGGGTTTAGTTTTGTATTTGTGCCATGATTTTAATTGTCTAATTACTCGGTCGAGATTTTGATATTGTTTTAAGAGTTCAAGTGTAATTTTATCTGTTGGAGGGAGAAAAATAATGTCAATTTCTAGTTTTGATAGGGGATTTGTGTCAAGTGTCAAATTTTATTTCCTAAAATTGTGGTATCTGCTTTTACGGGCTTAGTTTTGTATTTGTGCCATGATTTTAGTTGTCTAATTACTGGGTCAAGATTTTGATATTGTTTCAAGAGTTCAAGTGTACTTTTATTTGTTGGAGGGAGAAAAATATTTCCAATTTCTAATTTTGACAGGGGAATTGTGACAAGTGGGTCATGGAGGTCAAAAACTTGATTTATTGTGTATTTTGAATCATTTGTTTGTGGTCCTGATAAATTTATTTTATCAGTTAATTTTTCTCTTTCAATTAATGGAAAAAAGTCTTTTTTATTCGAGTGGTGTTTTATGCTTTTTTGTTGGGTGTTATTTTTTATCCATTGTGAGTATAAAATTGGTTTGAAAGTTGCTGTTCCTAGTAGGTCAACTTCGTAGTGATTATTTTGGCAATCTAAGTAAAGTGGAAAATGTTATAGGTTATTTATTTGTGATTGATCAATGTCAGTTTTTACTGCATATTTGCATTCTAGTCGGGGTGATTTTTTGTCTTTTTCAAGAAATTTTTTCTATATTTTTTGGTATTTCAACTGTAGTTTTTCGTGTGAGTAATTCAGGTGGTGTATTTCGACTTAATGTATCTGGTAAAGCAAGATTTTTTCCTGCTGTCCAAACTATATGTAAGTTTGGAAATTTCATTAGAATTAATTGAAATCTATAAACTCTATGATTTGGATTTGACTTTTGTGTAAAGTGAAAAATGATTGGTTTATGATCTGTGAACAGAACTGTTGGATGTTTTGATCCAAGTATCAGAAATTCAAAAGATCTGTATTTTCATTAATTGCTGTATTATTAAATTTTCAGAAATATCGGAGGAGTGTTTTATTTCCTAAAATTGTGGTATCTGCTTTTACGGGCTTAGTTTTGTATTTGTGCCATGATTTTAGTTGTCTAATTACTGGGTCAAGGTTTTGATATTGTTTCAAGAGTTCAAGTGTAATTTTATTTGTTGGAGGGAGAAAAATATTTCCAATTTCTAATTTTGATAAGGGAATTGTGTCAAGTGGGTCATGGAGGTCAAAAACTTGATTTATTGTGTATTTTGAATCATTTGTTTGTGGTCCTGATAAATTTATTTGATCAGTTAAATTTTCTTTTTTTTCAATTAACATTAAAAAAATCTTTTTTATGGAAGACAGGGAACTGTAGAATCATTGAATTGATATTCTAGAAGATCTGTATTTTCATTAATTGCTGTGTTATTAAATTTTCGGAAATATCGGAGGAGTGTTTTATTTCCTAAAATTGTGGTATCTGCTTTTACGGGTTTAGTTTTGTATTTGTGCCATGATTTTAATTGTCTAATTACTCGGTCGAGATTTTGATATTGTTTTAAGAGTTCAAGTGTAATTTTATCTGTTGGAGGGAGAAAAATATTGTCAATTTCTAGTTTTGATAGGGGATTTGTGTCAAGTGTCAAATTTTATTTCCTAAAATTGTGGTATCTGCTTTTACGGGCTTAGTTTTGTATTTGTGCCATGATTTTAGTTGTCTAATTACTGGGTCAAGATTTTGATATTGTTTCAAGAGTTCAAGTGTACTTTTATTTGTTGGAGGGAGAAAAATATTTCCAATTTCTAATTTTGACAGGGGAATTGTGACAAGTGGGTCATGGAGGTCAAAAACTTGATTTATTGTGTATTTTGAATCATTTGTTTGTGGTCCTGATAAATTTATTTTATCAGTTAATTTTTCTCTTTCAATTAATGGAAAAAAGTCTTTTTTATTCGAGTGGTGTTTTATGCTTTTTTGTTGGGTGTTATTTTTTATCCATTGTGAGTATAAAATTGGTTTGAAAGTTGCTGTTCCTAGTAGGTCAACTTCGTAGTGATTATTTTGGCAATCTAAGTAAAGTGGAAAATGTTATAGGTTATTTATTTGTGATTGATCAATGTCAGTTTTTACTGAATATTTGCATTCTAGTCGGGGTGATTTTTTGTCTTTTGCAAGAAATTTTTTCTATATTTTTTGGTATTTCAACTGTAGTTTTTCGTGTGAGTAATTCAGGTGGTGTATTTCGACTTAATGTATCTGGTAAAGCAAGATTTTTTCCTGCTGTCCAAACTATATGTAAGTTTGGAAATTTCATTAGAATTAATTGAAATCTATAAACTCTATGATTTGGATTTGACTTTTGTGTAAAGTGAAAAATGATTGGTTTATGATCTGTGAACAGAACTGTTGGATGTTTTGATCCAAGTATCAGAAATTCATATTCTGTTAGTGTATAAATTATAGCTGTATATTCTCTCATCATAGTTGAGAGTCGTAGCTCTGCTTGAGTGAATAATCGGGATTTTGCTGATATAAGGTTCATTTTATTTGTACCACTATGTGATTGTAGTAATGCTGCGCCGATGCCAAAAGTTGAAGTTTCGCACATTGCATAGAATGGTTGATTTGGATCTGGAATTGTGTATGAAATTTGTTTAGTTAAAAGTTTTTTAATTTCCTCAAATCGTGTTTGATGTTCAGTGGTCCATTCAAAATTCTTTTGTTGTCTGAGGATATTATAGAACGGTTTTAAGTATAATTGCATTTTATAAATGTACTTGCTTAAGAAATTTAACATTCCAAGGAATTCTTGGATTTTCTTTTTGTTTGTTGGTGGCTGAATTTTTTGAATAGCATCAATGCGTGATTTTAATGAAGTGGTTGTGTTTCGTTCAATATTATGTCCTAAAAATTTAACTCGTGTTAGAAAGAAATGTGATTTATCGGGAGCGGCCTTCAGATTTTCGTTCTGAAGTATTTTATGATAGTGTTCTAAAACTGTAAGCATTTCTTCTTTGGTTTGTGATAGCATAAAAACATCATCTAAATAGGTGATTGCGTTTTTCTTGAGTATTAGTGGTCTAAAAATTTTACTCATAAAAGTTGAAAATGCTGCTGGTCCTATGGATATTCCATAGAATAAGCGATTAAATTCATATTATTGATTTCCAATAACAAATTGTGTTAAGCGTCGTGATTGTTCATCTAGTGGCATTTGATTGTATGCACTATTCATATCTGCGGTTGTAAAGTATTTTCCTTTTATTTTTGTTAAGATAACTTGTATTGGTTCAATAGGCCAATTGCATTTCGATTCGTCAATTAGTGAATTGAGGTATCTAGCGTCTAAAAATATTTTTAATGATTCACCTTTTGCTAGAATGATAACAGGGTTGATAAAAGTGTTACCTTTTGGTTGTTCTTCTTTATTTACTGGTGAGATAATTTTGTATTGTTCTAAAATATCAAGTAATCTATTTACTTTGTCGTGTAAATGAATTGGTACTTTACTAGCTCTTTGTTTTTTGAAAACTGTGTCAGGTTTTAACGGGAGATGTAGTGATGAACTGATTTTTCCAACGTCAAATTTTGATGTTGCGTAGACTGTTGAATATTTTAACAATTGTTTTGCTAATTTATTAAATTCGATTTAAGTAATTCGTGAGTGTTCAAAATTAAACATTGTTAAAAATTTTTGTTGTTCTTTTGTGTAATTTGTTATATTGAAAGTTGGTTTAAATTATGGTGTTCTTGTGAAGTAATCTGTGTTTCTCTTTTCATTACTTACTATGTTATTTATGGATAATTCTTCGTCAAGAATTGTAGATTGGCAAATAACTAATAATTGGAGTATATTATTTACGCGATAGGCTACTTCATGTATGGGTGAGATTGTAGCGTTTGTTTCACAATATCCTAAAAATCCTAAGAGTAATTTTACTTGATACGGTGTATTGTTATACACGTGTAACAAAATGATGTCGGAAATCGTGTTTTTCAAATATTTAATAGATGAGATCGTCAATTTGAAAAATTTGTGAATAGGTTTAAATTCAAAAACTGACATAAAAAGTTGTTGTTTATTTTGACTTTTATCATACTGGTGAACTTGTTTTATTGAAAAAATATATATATTTCCTGATAATGGTTTAAGGAGTTTCCGTTGTTGATTATAAATTGGATAAAATTTTGAGAAGAATGGTGGTTGTTTGTTTAATCTTTGAAAAAATGTTAGAGCTGTATTTTTTGTTTTTGTGTACTTATCTTTGATTAGTATTTTACTATTTAAGATGTTGATTGTTGGTATATATTTAGATATAAATGGTATGCCAAGGATATTGTGCTTAATATCAGTAATATGAAATATTTGTTTAAATGGTTTGTTTAGAATTTTGTTTTGCTCCATTGTTCTCGCGGGGAGAAGGAATTTTCCATAATTTACTAATGTTGATCCTTGTGCTGTTGCTAGTTTACTAGAGGTTGCAAGGGGCATTAATTTTGGATGTAATGTTTTGATTTCATTCCATGTGGTAATATTAATTATGTTTGATTCTGCTCCTGAATCAATAAAAAAATCAATTTCAAGATCTGGTGGTTGAAATTCTTTGTTTTTCGGACTTTCTAAGAGAAATGGTATTGTCCAAATTTTTTCTCTGGGTTGTTCTTTCTGTATATTTTGATAATATGATTTGTGGTTTTACTTTTTTCCTCGGGTTTAATTACCGTGTTAATTTCGCTTACTTCTTGTGCAGTTTGTGTAGTATCGGTTGATCCAATATAATAATTGTGAAGAAGTTCCAATTGATTTTCATTTATATGTGATGTAAAAGGTTGTTCATATATGATAGGTTCATAGTCGTTTTCGACTGTTATCATAATTACAGAGATGGTATTTTCTGTATCACTTTCTGTATCTGATGATCCACAGTTGTATATGATTTAGTTGTAGTTCGTTACTTCCTGTGTCATCAATACCTGGGGGGTCTGATGTTGTTTCTTCATTTGTCTTTACTTGATTAATATGTCTTTGATGCGTTGGTGTACTACTTCTTGAATCGATGTTTAGAATTATGATAATGGTTATTATTCCTATGTGGTAACTGGGAATAATTTCTATATCGATTATTGTAACTTGATTATTGTAACCGTGATCTGTTTTGATAATTATCATTTGATCTGTGATAGTTTGATCTATTATTTGAATTATTCCCTGATCGATTGTTCGGGTAATTTTGATTTCGATTGTTCGAATAACTTCTATTTCTATTATGTGAATAGTTTCTATTTCTGTTGTATGATGAGTTTTGCGATTGATTATTGGAATAGTGTTTTTTTCTTGGATTTGATTGGGAACTGGATCTAGAAACAAATTGTGTTGCATTGGAATTTGATCTTGAATAGTTATTTTGATTATTTGATCGGTTTTAATGATTTTGTGAAGAATTTTGTGTATTTCTTCGTTCTGGTGATCTTCCTCTATAACGTGAGTTATATGGTGATTGATTCCTTGTGTAATTGGTGTTGTTCGGAAGTGGTTTTCCTGAACTGTTATTACTATTTATATTTTTGTTTGGTAGATTTTGATCTTTTTTCATATATTGATAGAACGATTTATTTGGTTCTTTATGCTTTTGAGGTCTATTCTGGTTATCTTGTTGTTTTTGTCTACATTCGGAAATTTTGTGTCCGTATCGTCTGCAATAATTACACCATTTTTTGAAGGATGGTTTGCCTTTAATATTTGGATGTTTTTCATAGATGTTTAGTATTTCAGTGATTTTTTCAATTAGGTCTGTATCTGATTCCTGTATGTTATTTATATGTGTAGTGTTTGTTTCAATTCGATTAACATATTGTAGTTTTAGATTTTCTGTTTCTTCGAGTTTCATTGTGATTTCCGCTTGCTCTAGTTTATCTACTAGTTTTCGAAAATCTAAATCCTGTTCTCGAATTGAGGAAGGATGAGATGCTCTCTTTTTTATTGCTATTTTCCTTAATTGAGGTGTTAAGGTCATCATTAAAATTTCTGTAATTTTTTTTGTTTTTATAGTCAAGTGTATTAAGTGAATATGCTTTTCGAACTAGAGTTTCGATACGTACTGCTGATTGTTTGAGAGTTTCATTTGGTAATCTGCGAATTTCATTACATAAAACTCTTTGGTGTTGTTTATTTCTTTCGGAGTCAAACATTTTTGAAAATTCTTGTGTAAATCTTTTCCAGTCTGATTTTATTTCTATAGGTAGTACTGAAAACCTATTTTGAGCTGCGCCATCTAAGGTTGTTTGTATCAGTGCTGTGCGTCTATGTATCCAATTTTGATGTAGTGGCGTATTAATTGGTTCAGGTCCTATATTTAAAAGTAAATTTGCTGTTACTGCATTTAGATAATCTTCTACAGAATATTCAGGGTGTACTTTGGTTCTTTATGCTTTGCTCCTCTATTTTGAAATACCATGCTAATTTTGAAATATATTTTTTTATATTTCGTGTTGCTGAAGGTAATATGGAAGCGGTATTTCATTTTGCATTTGAGTTGGTTGATAAGAATGCATTGACATTGGATTTTGTGGTTGTATTGGTTGAAAAGATTGTGTCTTAAATGGGTTCTGTATATGCATTTGTTGTGGATGTTGTACATCTGTTGGGTTTTGTGGGTAAATTTTTATATTTCGAGATGGTTGAGGTTGTCATGGTCTTTGTGTGCGATATTCTTTAGTATATGGTGCAAAAATATCTGGTTGGTGATAATCATCTTCATCGGGTGATAAATAGTTTGTATTAAATGGTGTATGTTGGTTATTTTATTTTGTTGAAAGAATGGGTAATTTTCAGTATAATACTGTGTAGGTTGTGGATTATCTGGAAAATTTACTGAATTTGTCGATGTTTTCGGGAGAATCCAATAATGAGAACATACGTGATTTAAATTTTGTGTGTTTTTTCGGGGAGGTTGATTTGTTCTTGGTTTGTGAGCATATTTATAATTGTGTTCTGCAAAGGTGTTTCTTGTGAATGATTTTTGTGTTTTTGACGATATTGTCATTGGTCTATACGTTTGATAATCCATATGTGAATATTTTGGAGCAACCGAATGTTTAACGGTTGATTGTAAGGTTACCTGTGCCAGTGAAGTATTTGTATTTCTTGGTGTTGTCAAGTTGGGGTGTATTGGTGAAATACTTTGTTGTTTAGTTGTTGTTGTTTGGACGATTTCTTCATTTATGAAGTGTGATGGTGTTTGAATATCTTGTTGTGCAAGATTTCTAGTTCCATTAAAGTTTTCATTGTGTATGACGGTCGAATTTACAGTGTTATTTCGCGTATCAGGTAAAAATGTAAGGTAGTTTAATGGTGTTGCATCAATGGTTAATGGTATTACTTTTACATAATCTCTGTGATAAGATATTGTACTTATTACTTGACTTGAGATAGCTTGTGGTATATTCATAAGTGTAGGATGAGACCTTTCAGGGTCCCAAACGTAGTCTGATTGTTCTGAAAGGGCAGTGTCATCATTTGTATTTTGAGGTCTGAAATTTTTTCTTGCTTGTGAAATTAAGTCTAAATTATGTGTGAAATAATCTATTATAAACCATGCTAAAACTTATAGTAAATCAAGTTTAGTGTGTTGTGAAACATCATCTTTAGTGAAATTTTCTTTGGTTATATGTAGAAATGTTGAAAATAATGCGATTTCATTGTGTACTTTTGTATGTTTGGATGTTTCAGTTGGTGAGATACTTTGAAATTCTGTTTTTTTCTAATTTAGAGATATAAGTATATATTATTGCAAAAACTTCGTTAGTGAATATGGAGTTTGCTCTTTGTGAATTATGATATTGTATGCTTTTGATATTTTCTAGGAATACTTTTGAAAATTCTAATTCAATATCATCTGTTTGAATTACATATTTACAATGGTCTGTATTTGGTGTGCTGAATTCTATGGTGTAGATTCCATATTGTTGTGTTAGGTTACATATGTCTTTCAAATATTGTTCAATAATTTGTCTTTTGATTTTTACATCTGAGAATTCTGATTTGCATGGACTGATTCCGGGTTCAAACAAATTTACGAGTAAGTTCTTGCAAAAATCATATTGTCCTCTATCATCGGGTGAATCTATGATAAACTGCTTCGTCATCTGGACTATCGTCACTTTGAGTGTGGCTCATTTTTTCGTTTGATGACTGTTAATATATAGCTATCGATGTGTCTAATTGGTTGATTCCAAATATACAGGTGTACTGGTTTGTGTTTGTATTGCTTTTTTATTCTTCTTTTTCCTCTTTTTGAGGAATTTGAAGTTGTTTCTGAATCGGAAAAATATAATTGATCGTGAATGGGACAATTTTTATCAATTGATTCTTTTAATTTGTAGAGTTCATCTAAACTGCTGGCTTCTGATTCAGAAAATGCGTTTCTATTTTTTGAAAATCTTTTTCGTGTGATTTGTCTTTGTTTGTTTATAATTTTTCTTTTTATTGTTTGTCGTTTTGTTCTAATGTATCCAACTGCTTGTGTATGAGGTGTGATTACAAGATCGTATTTTTTGTTATCTATTTCACAGTTGTGTAAAACGATTGTTTGCTTATTTCCTAAATTTTTGAATGACATAAGGTTTAGGATGAGGGATGCAAAAAGTTGTTTGGTATTTCTATTTTCTTAGACTGTTAATTTTTACGATTTTTTGGTTAGCTTAGCCTTGGTCTTTTTATTCAGGGTTGGAGAGAAAAGTATATCGATTCTGAAGATTGATTTATTACTTTCTCGTGGCTAGTCTAAGCTAAGGTGTTAACTTACTTATTCTTGCTTAGGGGTAGTGATTGTGTTCAAGGGTTGGAGAATAGTAAATCGATCCACAAGGTTCAGGTATAATTAGAACGCAAGTAGTTCGTTAGATACTATTTTAAACTTACTAAGTCTAAGATCTATCCTGGGTCTGGTAAGAGGAGGGTTCACGTGAAGGATGAATAACCGAAGTTCTTCACTGTTTATTTTAATTTGAATGGTTAGTTTTATTTAAAAATTTCTAATAGTCTTGGGTCTTTTGGAAGGGTTGGACAGTGAATCGACGTTTGAGGTCGTTAGACATTTGCTAAGTGGGTGGGAGAGAACAAAATTGTACTTTTTGATCCAAGGATAGGCCTTGATGATCAGGTTTTAAGTTTAGTGAAATAGAAAATTAATTAAGATCCAAGGATAAGCCTTGATGATCTGATTTTAAAATTAAGTGAATT
The DNA here is from genome assembly GCF_963678635.1 of Symsagittifera roscoffensis. Lineage (NCBI taxonomy): Eukaryota > Metazoa > Xenacoelomorpha > Acoela > Convolutidae > Symsagittifera > Symsagittifera roscoffensis. The sequence goes on along the minus strand of NC_087063.1, from coordinate 51,445,596 downwards.
TAAGTTTAAAATGGGTTAAGTTTATTTAAGAAAAAGATTTAGTTCTTTGATGATATTAGTGAGCTTATGATTGCTGTTATGTTTAGGTGATGAAGCTGGGACAACAGATGTTTTATGATTACTAACAATTTATTGTCATGCTACTAATTTTTATTTTCATTTTCAATAAATATTTTTCAAATAGGTTTTATATAATACTGCAGAAATTAAGAAAACGATCTGAGATCTTTTTATCAATCGTTATTGTACATTAATAATTTTGTTTAGCGCCTGACTTGATCATGTAGATTGACTTCAAAATTTTATGTTTGCAAATGAAACTCTAAATTCATTGCTAATAAGATTCTAAATACAAAAGTTTGTGTTGGCTTTTGCCGTACAATCATAAAACTAAATGGTAAGTTTCTACTTTGTCGTATGTCGTCTCTTGTCCGATGTCTTCTTCCAATTCCGGGTAGTTCTATTATTGTTCGGAATATCGGCTCTGATCTATTGAGTCGTAGAGACATTTCAATTAAATTATTATCGTATAACATTTTGAAAATGTTTTGTCTAATTTCTAATCTATTTTTGGTTAGTTCTAAGCTATTAAGGTCTTATTCGAGACTTATGGTCGCACCAGATGAGTTAGAACCGATGTGGTTACCTCATAGAGTAATTTCGGATAGGGTACACCGTCTGCTCGTCACGCTATCTTATTTTCGGCCGGATAGATTCGTGCAACTTCTTAGTCTAATACCGATCCTAATCTTACTCTTAAACTTTCTAGTCTCAGGGTGTTTAACTAGTCTCTGCTAGGCTCAATAGATCTAGGGTATACTGGTTTATTGCGGCTGCTGAAGTTCTCTTGGAGAGGCAACTAATTTCTAAGTTAAATTCAAATCTCTCTGGTGCTGAAATTACAAGTAATTTCAGCGCTTACAAATAAGTGGGTTGTTAGTTAGATGGATTATGATTGGTTAATATTAAATACTTTACAGTGGTAAAATATCCAATTTATCCAATAATAAAATGTAGTTTAGATCAGGTTCCACTTGCGCTTTTGTATTATGACTTAGCTTGATCAATCATTTGGTAATTATTTTTGTTGGTAATGTGCTATCAGTCTTCAAAATCTCGTAACCCGGGATGACCGAATCTTCTTGTCATACAATTAATTACATAAAATTTCATACGTAGAGAAAATTGTATGAAATCTTTATGATAAACTTTTTTCCATATGTGAAAATTGTACGATAGATGTTTTTCCATAAACCAAAAAGTTTGATTTTTTCTTTCTAAATATATTTTCTGAAAAAATTTCGGTTGTGTTTGCAACCGAACACAAGAGACAATTTCCTTGGTTACTCAAAGCACCAAAGGTTGGATAGTCTTTGCATTTACAATGCATAGAAAAGGACCTGAATTCGGCTGTTTTTCTTAATTAATATAAAAAAGTAACAAACTTTTAATTTTTGGCAAAATTTTTCAATAGTGGTTATTTTAAATTTCTGATATTTCAAATTACCAGACATTGATCAAGGCATATATAAACACCGCATACAAAAGAAATAAGAATTTTCAGGGTTTTTGAAAAAAAAAATTCAAGTCAAAAGAAAATAAAAGCCAATATTATCGTATCCAGGACTACGTTGTGCACACAAAAAATTAAATTTTGCATGCAAAACAATTTTTTCGAAAAATGTTTGTTTGCGTACGAAATTCGATTTGCGGTTGAAAAAAATCAAAAACATTTTTGGGCCAAATTTTCAAAATTAATTGAAAATTTTTTGGTGTCGCCATCAAAAAAATGCCAGTCTTACAATTTCCATATATGGGAATTGTATGATAAGCATTTTTTTCAAAAAACGAAAACCTCGGTTTTTTTATTACCAGACTGTTTTTATTAGAATCAAACAGCCACAGAAATAAGTTTACATCTTTTTTCAAACATTTTTAGAAATTGTATGAAAATTGTATGACAAGCATTTTTCCACAAACTTGATGTATGGAATTGTATGATAAGCATTTTCGGTGTATGGAGGTTAACCCGGGAATAATGGCTAATTGGCTCAATGGTTCTTGATCAACTCAGCAGCTCATATTCACGTATCTTTGCTTGACTAAACTAATGCTTAAAATTTAGTATGAACTCAGCAAGACTTCACATAGCAGCAAACAGCAATTTTTCATTGGGTGAAATTCAAAAACTGAAATAAAAAATAAAATGAAGATAGCTCACCAACAATAACGGAAAACAGTTCTTTCAAAATATTTAAATTGGAAGTAATGCCAAAATTTTGGTTTGAAAGTATATCAAAGAAAACAAAATTTCCTTTTAAATACTTCCGCTTTTACAAAGCAATGAACGATTCAAAAAAATGTAATTTCTACTGAAAACATGCATGGTTAATTTTGCAGCTCGACCAGCAAGAAATCCATTTTTGGCCGGACGACCCTAAAATTGTTCTAAAGGCGCCTTTAGCGCCAATATACAATAACTTTTGGGGGGGGGGGGGCGCGCCAAAAAAACCCGACTTTTTGTTAAGATTTTGCAAAAGTGCCCAAAAACAGCTTTTTTGTCCTGTATTTTCAACAATTTGCCTGCGGCGCAGAAAATTTTGGAAAAAACAGGGTCTTTTTACGGCTTTAGGAGAGCTTGGAAAATCAATTTGGTTGACCTAAAAAAAGATCGTCAAAATTTTCGAAAATTTTTTGAAAATCCCCCCCCCCCCTCAAGAAAATCCTAGATCCGCCCCTGACTTAAAGCATTGAACAGTCATTAACAAAAATTAAAACTTATCGCTGTCCTTACAGTTTATCATTTTCACTACCATTAAAAATAACCCTTGTAAAAAATCAAGAAGTTTTTGATTCTGCTCATCTTGCACAATGATGGGGCTGCGGCGCTAACTAGAGGTTTTCGAAGTCGCATGATGGAGTTTGAGTAAATGTTCTAGCCAGTTCCGAAGAATATTTTTGAGTGATTGATTGAGATAAAATGATGGAAAACGCCCGGGCACCGTATGGTTGCTCTACATAAAGTCTTCCCGAGCCGAGTGAGTGGTTTTATGATCAGACGATTGTGACCAAATTTTGGTCTTTCCAGACTGTCGCAACCAAAATTGGATATTTTCAGACCCCCGCAAACAAAATTTGGTATTTCCAGACTTTGCGGACCGAAGCAATGTGCCCGAGACCAGCGCGCCCAAAGAAAATTATTCGCGTTCGGCGAGACTAAAAAAAATTAACCGCGACCGGCGCTACCGAAAAAAAATTAATCGCCACCAGCGCGACCGAAGAAAAGTTAACGGCAATCGGGGCAAAATGACTGGAGAAAAACGTATGTTTCGAACAGCGCGACCAAACGCGCCTAGGTTATGACTGGCGCGAATAATTTTTCGACCATGCTAATTTGTCGACCGTCACGACCGAGATACGTTATTTCCAGATTCACTCCGAAACTAAGTTTTCGACCGTCGCGGCCCATAAAAAACGTCAACAATTATTCTTGAAAAACATGAGTTTCAAAAAAGCGGCTACCGAAAAAAGCAACATATTTTATTTTAAGCACTCGCGAGGACAATGCACTTTCAATTACTCATGACCCTGGCTACAAAATCAACAAGACTGCTCGTATCAGGGCGAAGCCCTGAATGTTCCGACTGCCTTTTAAGGTTTATGGAGCAGTAATAACAATAAAAAATTCAATGAAATAAAGCAAAATGAAAATTTTTTTGCTTCTAAAATTTGAAATTTTTAATGAAAATTATCCCCCCACATGCCACATAAAGTACAAAAGGACAGATTTCGCTCCTTGTAACAAACCATTTATGGCAATTAAGCTTCTTTTAACCAATTTGGAACGATTTCTAAGACGGATTAACTCTCCGCATACTCGTTAATAGCGCGAATTATATCGCGCGTTAATTGTCCCTAATTGGCCAAAATGGCACTCTTTAAACTCCCATAACTTTACGAAAAATGATCACAGGTAAAATATTTTTTCAAATTTGAGCTCAGGAGAACAATACCTTTTGAATGATATAAAAAAGTTCCGTCAAAAATGGCTAGTTAAAAAGTCGAAATTTGTCTGAAGAAAAAAAAACCCACCCCGAGCACAAATATTCCGTTACTTTCGTACCGAAAGTCGGAACAATAACATAAGATCAGAAGCTCGGCAGCCCTAAATCCCACTGATGACACGGATAACGGTTACTTTGAAACTCCGGATTTTTTCCTGTATTTTCGTCTTTTCAATAAGCATTCCGATTTTACAATGCTGAGAACCAAATCGCACGGGACAGTAGATAAAACCCTTTAAATTTGTCCCTGCAAAAGTTTACCAGCTCTGCACAACCCTTTGATAAAAAAAAACGAGAATGGAATAAAACAGAATCCTAAACTAACTTATATCGCTTATTGGTGACAAAAATCAAGATCCAGAACGACTACTACTCGAGTTGAAAAATGAGGCATTGAGTAAATTCGTGTCTCACAGCAAAACTATTCTTTAACGATGTTACTTTGCTTTTGCTAAAACTTTATTAAAAACGGAACCGGGCCATGAGAACCTCAATCAATTGGGTCCAATCGATTAAATAGCGAGCTAGTGGTGGAACTGAGTTTGATACCTAAACAGAATTGGGCCTCAATTTTTACAAAATTAGCTTGTATTGGCACTGAATACGATACCTGCATTTACTTTTGTATGAAATTGAAAATAGAATTTAAATTTGGCTGGGTTGATAATAAAAATGCAACGTGGCATTATACTGGGTATAGCACAAAACGATCTTGGAAACGAGATATGCCCACTGCCTAGATTCAAAAAACGTATTTGCAAAAAAAATGATTAGCCGAAAAAATTCTCAATTCTCACATTTGTTACCTCTACCAAAACGCTGCCTTGGGTCTAGCTCTCGATCACCAAATGCAGATGAAGGGTACAGCCTAGGTGTCAAGGCTTTATTTGAATGTGGGCAACAATAAATTTTGACGAAAAAAAAACAAAAACAGCTTTCTTGAATTTTGTAGAAAACTCTAACTACTTATCATACATAAAATACATATATCTTGAAATCATGCAGCAATATAACTATCTTGTCGCAGAAAACAACGTGTTCCTTTAGAAACAAATGCAGCAATTTGTTATAAAGGAAAGGCAGTGTTCTAACCGTCCACGGTTCACTTGCAAGTTTCAACAAAAAAAACTTCAATTAAATCAAACAAGACTGCTCGTACATCAGGGCAAAGCCCTGAATGTTCCGACTACCCCTCATTCATATCGAATAGTTTTTGCTTAAAAAATTATTGAAAACCTATAAGATTTGGACAATGTCAAAATGAGAAATGTTGAGTCATACGAAATTAATACGACCGATCTGATTAGCTAGCCTCAATTCAATTTGGATCAATTTTGCTGAGCGGGATAATTCGACACGCCTAAATAAATTGCGTAATGATCTTAGCAATATGAATAAATTCTTCACATTGCACATAATTAAGTCCAGAACATGGCCAATTTGGCAATTGTCAAACCACCAGATCTTTACAAAAAAACCGGAGGTAGAATATCTTTTTATATTTGAACTCAAGAAGTCGATATCTTAAATGGGGTATAAAAAATTTTGTCGAAAACTATTATTTCGATAGGCGAAAAGTGACTGAACAAAAACCACACCGAGCATAAATATTCCGTTTTCTTCGAAAGTCGGAGCAACAAGACTGCTTGTATCAGGGCAAAGCCCAGAAAGTTTCGACTGTCTTTCAAAGTCTATGAAGCAGTGTTCGCTCAAAAAAATGATGCTTTTTTCAAAGAAAAAAATACAAAAATCAAACATTTTGAGTTTGTTTTGTAAATCAGCACCCCACAAGCTATATAAAGTACAAGTGATAGATTTTGCTCCTAGTAACGTATAAACTATGAAAAATAGCTTGTTTCAACCAATTTGGAACTATTTCAATGAGGGATTAAATCTCCGCTTACGCGTTAATAGCGCGTTAATTGTCCCAAATTGGCCCACATCATAACTTTTTAAAAATTGATCACAGGTAAAATATCTTTTCAAAATTTAGCTGAAGACAACAATACCTTTCGGCTGATTTATAAACAAAATCCGTAAAAATTGTGTAGTTTAAAAGTCGAAATTTGTCTGAAGAAAAAAAAACAGCCCGAGCACAAATATTCCGTTATTTTTGTTGGTGTATATACAAAACAGTCCCATACAAAACATTCCAAAACATCAAAAAAGGTTCTAAAAACAGTCCAAAACCAGTTGAATTTCTTGACCTTGATCTTTTGGCGCCGACAGAATTGATCTACGCTTTGAAAACTCAAACAGGGGCAATTAAAGATCAAAGAGCCAAATTTGAAACAATAATTCGGATGAAAATCAAAGGACTCATGGTATAGTGGTTAAAGCGTTAGTATCAAACTCAAGAGATAAAAGCATCGAATTTCCGGCGACACAAAAAATTTTCCAATTTTCCGAAAAAAGTTGAAATTTGGGTAAATATGATAACGGGTATATTTAGGGTACAATAAAGGGTTCAACCTTAGAGGGTCGGGCGGAGGGGAAAAAATCAACACCTTGTATGTGTTCATTATTTTGCCGGTTTCAAATCAACTCAAGCTCAATTTTGAAAAATCAAGAAAATTAATTAACTTGGAAAAATTTTATTGCTTGGCAATGTGGAATAAATGTGAAAATTGAAAAGAAAAGAAAACTCTGATTATAGTTTAATATTATAACTACATCCTTTCAAAAACCCAATGATATCGTTGGGTTGATATGACTTAATCATAGTGATCAAGTTTTTGTCAATTTTTTAGTATTTAGCTTTTTTGGGTGTGGCTACTTTTTGTCCTGCGCACATTTTTTCCAACAATACTTCCGCATTTTTTTTGCTTGTCCTGGCACTTCTCGATTAGTTTTGGGAATGATGGATGCTTACTATTGACCAGTTTCACGAAATTGCTGTTCCAACCTTCTACAGCGTTTTTGGTGCGGGGAAGGTCGTTTTTTACTCTTTGATGGCAACTCCATTGCTCCATATCAAATCTGGGCTTCTGTCGTCCTTGAGAAGTCAGTCTACCAATATATGTGTCCTCGAAATAATTAAAATCGGTTGACTTTCTTCAGATGCCATACCTTGCAGAATATCGAAAGCTGTGGGGACGTCCTCTACGGGCAGAAATGCTGTTGCGAGAAGCATTCGAATAAGTTCGCGAAACTTAAGGTCACTGTTGTAATTTCGAGTATTGCCTGAGGACTGAACATGTCGCCAGACACTTTGACTAATATGGAAAAAAGACAAAACTGAATTTGAGCAATCTGATGGGTAGCTATTATTGAGTTTCGCACAGCTACTTCAAAATCAATTGTGACGCGTTTTGGAGAATCAACTTTTAGAATACTGAGAAGGCGACAATAAGTTGATTCCTTTTTGTCGTGTAGCAGAGCGTAAACAATAGGGATAAGGCATCCTTCGACAGAAGCGTGTGTAGTATAAATCTGATAGAAAACATTGGGAGCAGTCGAAAACGTTTCATCACAGAACCAATCATCCGATAAAGATAGTAAATCTAATCCAGGTAACGTGGCGAACACAATAACCCGAGTTTCATCTTGGGGACCAGAATCGTGAAGAAGGAACTGCTTGTTTATACTTGAAAACAAAAAAAAACAGACTATCAGAAACATAAACTTAAGGCGCTAACTAGTTTGACTTAGATGTGTTCGAATGCAAAAAAAAAGTTTTCAAAATCTTATAACATCCTAAACCCTCCAGGGGTAAGCTTAAATACAAATTTGTGACTACACCATCACAAATTTCAACCCCAGAGTAACTGGCTGGGAGGCTAAGTTGAGGGCGAAGGCTGCCACCTTTTTAAAAAATGCGATTTTTGTCAAGAGTTCAACAAAAATTTCATTTTTAAATATGATTGGACCTTCTGTTTCACTTAAACAACAACCTATTATGTTTTGTTTTTATTTGAAAACTTAGTCCTGTCAACCAAACAAGGGTTATCAGAAGTGACATGCACAAATTTTTTTAAGAAGGGGCTATTTTGAAAAACGTATTCGACCGTTTTAGATCAGCCGAAGTTTTCATTTTTCGAGCACTGCCGCACAACTAGAATGACCGCAATTTTGCTAAAACTGATATCATAATAAAAGAACAGCAAAAATGTGGTACCCTAGTGATAATCAGAAGAAGTTTGTTTAACAAACCAATTTTCATCAAAATAATTGAATGTAACATAATTGGTTACTCTGTGGTGACTACCCACAGTGTAACCAATTACCTTACATTCAATTATTTTCCGAAAAATTGGTTTCTTAAAATACTCATAAAAGCAATCATTAATTCCTTTTGTTTGTGCTTTCAAACGCGATGGCGCTAATGGTGATAATTTGATCCAATTTTCTGACTTGCTATACGTTTTCAGAGAAGTTTCCCGAGCTTTTTTTTCGGGTGAACCTTTTTCGACTGCAGCTATATTTTTAGATGACTCTAAATTTTTACGCGATGGAAGTAAATGTTTTCTTTTTTGGGAGCAAATGTGAAAAAATATTTGAACTTTTGCATTTGTTAATTATGCTTTGTTTACATATTTTGTTTTGTTGTCTCTTAAGTTCCGCCCCAATTCACATGTATTTCCCATCTTCTCTTTTCAACTATCTACCCAAACGGAATTTCGGCCAGTGAAGTTTATTAAAATTTATGCAGTGTCCTCTCGGAGGCATTTTCACAGGTATAGACTGCGGCGCAAATTTATCTGAACAAATTTGGTAGCAGGCACAAGGTATGTTTTTACCATATGGAAGAGTGTGATTTGGTATCAATTTCCACGGGAGCTATATAAATAGTCGAAACATTAACAGTTCAAAATGCTGAAATAACAAAAATCGGCACTGGAAATCAAATACACTTTTTTCAGTAAGTTTACATGAAAAAACATCGAAACACAAAACACCGCGAAACCTCAAATATTTGTGATTTCTGAGAAAATCTATTTTTTTAGGACAATAGATTAAAAAAAACTCTTACATTAAAATCGAAAAATAAGCTCCTGTAGAAAAAGACTGTAAAAAAAGAAACGAAAATAAAAAAGACTGTAAAAAGAGAAAAATATTCCGTTACTTTTGTTAAGAAAGTCGGAACAAAATTATTTTCTAATTATTTTCTATTTTGCTGAATTTTTTGCAAGAATGAGATGGAAATTGAATTTAAGGTTTTTTTTGGCAGGGTTAATTTGATTTTCGATATAATCGAATTTATGTCTGAGGGGGTAAGGGCAGTTTGACGGCGTTGAAAATGTAGCAAGTTCTTGTGTTGAAGACCATACACTTTTGACATATTTTGAAGTTTGACATGAAGTGATTTTATTGGGTATTGTAATAGATTTTAGCTCTTTCCTTTTCGCAAAGGATCAACAAAACACCTCCAACTGCAGCCATGTTGCTTAGCTGGTATATGCAACCAAGCCGCATGTGTCTAATGATACAGCATGACTAAGTCTCCTAGTCGCTTTAGCAGGTACGGAGTAAGGAAAAAATGATTTACCATGGAAAAAGTATTATTCCGTCATCGTGTGCTATGTTTAAGTGGTGCTTACGGAAGCGATAGATTAATGTTAAAATTGAATATCTGCTCAAATTATTTGCCTGAGTGAAGGTTAAATTTATTTAGGAATCCCCGCCATATTTGCTGCATGTGGCATTGGTAAGAGCAATAAGAAACTGAGTCTCGTGTTATACCATTTTTAGCAGCTCCGGCATATACGTTATTTACATTTTTTAAGCTGTGGATTTTGAATCGATACTTGTGAAAAATAACAATATATACTTCTGGCTCTAAGAGCGGCCAATTTAACATGCTAGACTGATTTTAAACCACCTTGTCCTAACTTTTTTCCACTCCAATCGATTTTTCTGACGCTACCTTTATTCTTTTCATCCTTACCTGGATTATCGGAAAAAACAAAGCATTCTACTAAATCGACATTTCCAATTCGGAGCAAGGAAGAGATTAATTTTCTAACTTCGTGTTTTTGTATTGATAATTTATCAAAAAAAGAAAACAGCACAATCTATCTTATTTTCACAACTTTTAGTCTTTATTGCTGCTCTAAAAACGGTACATTAGCATATTGATGATGCGAATGTTCTGAATTATAATTAGTATTCGTTAACTCTTTCTTGAAATATTCATTTCATGATCGTCCCCGCGAATTCAAAAAAGTAGAAATTTACAATTCATTCATTAGTGAACTTAGTGATAACAGAAGACTCTTTTTCCCATTCTTAATTTTCAAAAGCTAATACTTTTAGCCCGTTTTCAGTTCTAAACCCACTTTCATAAATATTTTGGTTCTGTTATCTTTCTCTCTTTACGGAAAATATTTACAAAACAGGCGAGGGCTTTACTGATTTCTGAGGTTTGTAGGGATACAAATGCTTGATATATTCACAAATCTGATGCTAAGATATCGGTTCTTTTTGCTAATATAGGGCCCTGCACGCAGAGGACGGGGAGGGCGTGTGTCGTTTTAGACGGTAACATGCTGATTTTTTGTCTTCAAACTCCATTACTCTCAAATAATTGGTTTCCTTCGAAGGTAGATCAACCCTGAATCTGAACAAACAAACTTTCCACTTGTTTTTATCAACAATTCAGGTTATTTTGCAATGAAGTTGACAACTTCGGCTGAATTTTCTTGTTTTTCAGACGCCAAATGAAAATATAGCAAAACGCCAATTCAAGCTGATTCAATTTTGTTTTCAAACTGGCCTGAAACCTTATATTAAGTTTAATTTAATGCGCTTCAAATAAAAATGATCCAAGAACGCTTTTTGATATAAATAGTAAACTGCCATAGTACAAACACTTTTGCAGCTTGCGCCAGTTTTTCTTGCACGCTGAAATGAAAGTCAGATCCAAGCCAGAAGTTTCAAAACCTTTTTCAAGAAACCCAGGGCTAAATTAAATAAGTTAGAAATTTTTTTCCCGATTTTTTTATTGCTAGTGAAAACTATTTATTTTATTTCCGCATTTTCGAGAAAACTCAATTTTCAGAAGAAATATCAAAATTTGGAGCTTCAGACTATCAAATTTGAGCTGCATAAAATAATCAGCACCCGTTTTGTCATAAATCCTAGCTCTGGAGTTTTCCTAATTTGAGGGTCCGCCTATTCGCTTGAAATATAGCATTCTATCCAAAACATTTCGTTCAGTAACAACTATACCCTCATGGATTCCGAGTTAAAGCCCTGACGGGACAAATTTTTGATCTTAACAATCAGGGTCCTTTTATTGCACCTTGTGCTGCGCCAACATGACTTTCCAATTTGAACAACACTTCGCATTAAGAAACTGGCGAATAGTCAGAAGCTCAGGCCTCATTCAATATGCGCCGCTTTCCCAGGAACTCTGTTCCACTGTGGGTTCGAGGAATTTGCCCCGGACACACGGGCCGCCGGCAATTCTCTCTGGAATTTGATATAGCCGGCTGGTAACGGAAATTTTTGGGGAAATAAACTCCAACACACCAGATTTGTGTATATGAGCTCAGAAAGTGCAATTATTTGTAAGATTTCTCCCATTCTAGAAGTTTGAAGTCTCTCGAAAGGAGTCAAAATGTAGTCTTACATTTAGCGTGGATTGGAACCGGGCAAATTGTAAACATAACTTCTCAAAATTTAGCCTCAAACTTATAACAAGTTAATACTTATAACTTGAGTTTATTTACCTAAGCTTCCCCGGTTCCGTGTATTGCCTTGCGGCGTCAAGCGGGCAAAACTTAACCGGCTGAACGAAAAATGCCCACATTTGAACAAAACTCCTTTCAACTCCTGCACTTACTCTGCTCAACCGAACCAAATATCTGCTAAAGCTTGCTTGCAATAAATCTTGGACCGAAATCGAACCTCAAATAAAAGGCTCAAAAGCACGAATAAAGGAATCTATTCTCGGGCTTATTACTTTTTCCCCGCGTTCCTTTATTTGTATATATAGCTCCCCCTTTCACCTTTTAACCTCATCCTTAAGCCCGTCAATTCCACTAAAAATCCACCACATACATCAATTATAACTTCACAAATCAAGAAGAACTCGCTTGACAGTTCGACCATTTTTGATTATTTTTAAAAAATTCATCATAAAATTCCGCAAGTGTCCTAATATTGTTTTAGTTTAATTAACATCCTTCCGCGAATGATCATAATCCGTATATATCCACGAAGAACATCCGGATATGGTGCCGGAAAAACGTCAAGCCACGTCAACAATCGCTGGTACTACTTCCCGTTTTCAGTTACAGATTTTAAGCCCACAGTGATGTGGGATCAACTAAACAGTCGCTAATAATGCAGGGTTATCACAAACCAGGTCAACAGAGTTCAAACTGGGGTCAACCCCCTCCCCAAAACCCCCATATCCAACCGCAATACCACACGCAACACTCCGCTGTCTCCGGAACAGCCGCACGAGGTGTTGCCGGAAACAATGCACAGCATCACCAACCACCTGTGATGACTCATCATAACTCGTGGCCTTCGGGATATCCGACTAGTAGTTGTCAAAACCAACTCCCGAGCTACGCCTATAACTCGGTAGTCTCGAATGACCTAGGAATGCATCATCTGCAACTAACAGTGCCTGGTTCTAGTCAATATCATCACCATCATCAGCAGCAGTCGCAGTACCATCCGCAAACGAGTCATGTTTTGGAAGCTCAGGCCTCGCCCTATGTCGACCCGAGTGCTGAGCAAGCATACGACGCAGTTCACGCGAACTACCTGGCGCAGATCGCTCAAGCTAACCAACTCGAGATCCTCCTCGCTGCGGAGGCACAATGTCAGCATCAAGTTGCTGTCGCCGCGATGCAAGCTCATCAGAGACAGCTCACGCATCTTTCGAACCAACACATGAACGTCGGCATATCACCCTCCGGAACGCCAATTGGAGTCCCTACAATTCCTGCAACGTCTTTGGAAGACATTTACTGTTCGAGCACAAGCGAGGCAAGTGGCCCGACTTCCAACGGTATCTCGGGTCGCATCCGAAACCCGAATGGAAGTACTTTGTCCTTGAACAATGATTCAGATTGTGTTTCTAACACGTCGACGAATACGACAACTGGTGGCGCCGGCAGCACGAGTACGTCTGCAGCGGGGCGTCCAGTGGCTGTGAAGAAATACGAAGTGATCAGACCACTAGGGGTGGGAACGTACGGGAAGGTGAAACTGACAAAGGACGTGAACACGAAACAGTTGGTAAGCGATCTTGAGATAAAAACTATCTATGCATCTTAAACATTTCACGAGAGCCGCCCCGAAATTTTGGGTGAGTATTTTCCTTGAGTCAGGAAAAATTTCAGTACTCCAACGAACGCGAACTACTGTTTTCAGGATAGTCCTATCAAACTATGATAAAGATTATTGTATATCAATTCAGGGGCGGATCTAGGATTTTTTCGAGGGGGGAGGCGGATTTTCAAAAAATTTTCGAAAATTTTGACGACATTTTTTTTAAGTCGACCAAATTGATTTTCCGAACTCTCCTAAAGCACTAAAAAGACCTTGTTTTGGCCAAATTTTCTGCACTTTTTGGAAAATGTTGACAAAAAAATCGCGTTTTTTTTGGCGCACGCTGCCCCTCAAAATTAGCATATATTTTCGCCGGAGGCGACTTTAGAAAAATTTTAGGGTCGGTTGGCCAAAAATGGATTTCTTAAAAAGTACCAAAGGGTTCTTAAAAAGTAGCAGGGGGTCGAATGCCTGAGGGGGGGGGGGGGGAACGTCCGCCCCCCTCCCCTAAATCCGCCCCTGTATCAATTATCAATCAATCGATCAATCAATGGGTAATATTACAGAAAGCTACCTCTCGGGAAAAGCCTATTCCTATATATTTTATATATTTTGGCACAAAATTACTTCATTTAAGTTTAGCTAAACAACTCCTGTCTGTAAATAACGAGCAGTTTGTCGTTATAGTTTGCGGTGAAGACGATCAACCTGCGCAAGCTGCTGTCGTGTGACTCGGACGAGCTGGCCGGCATCAAGCGGGAGATCGAAATCATGAGCAGTCTACACCACCCGAACATCATACATATCAGAGAAGTCAGTTCCAATCACGCTCCCAATCTGTATTATAAGTTGCAAAAATATGGAACAGAGAGAAATAATCAAATAGAGCCATCTGCCAATTAGAGCAAATTTCACATTCAAAATTGATGTTTTAGATGACCTTCAGATAAATTTTTAGTCTGAAAAATTAGCCTTTGCATGCAAAAGTTGTCCCATATAGGTCATTTGCTCTTCTTAACTTGTTTTGAATGTTCCAGTTTTTTTGAAGCTCTCTTATTTATTTATAAGATTGCTTTTGAGTAAATTTTTGGCAATATCGGTATGATTTCGAGCAATTTTATCCGTGTATGATTTCGAGCAATTTCGAAAATTTTGACGACCTTTTTTTTTTTAGGTCGACCAAATTGATTTTTCGAGCTCTCCCAACGCACTGTTTTGCCCCTATTTTGGCTATATTTTCTGCGCCGCAGGCAAATTTTTGAAAAAACAGTCAAAAAAGCAGTTTTTGGTCAATTTTTGAAAAATTTTGACAAAAAAATAGCGTTTTTTTTTGGCCCGCGCTCCCCCTCAAAGTTAGTATATATTGGCGCCAAAGGCGCCTTTAGAAAAATTTTAGGGTCGGTCGGCCAAAAATGGATTTCTGAAAAAGTATCAAAGGGGGGACCCTTTGGGTCGGCAGGGGGTCGAATCCCTGAGGGGGGGGGGGGCGTCTGCCCACCACCGCCTCCCCCCTAAATCCGCCACTGGTTCAATAGCTGTCAAAAATATATCATAGCAATCCTCTTACTTAGCCCAACAAAATTTGTGAAATCTCCAAAATCTGGCGCAAAAAGTTTAAAAAATTTCTGACCAAAACAAATTAAATTTATGTAAATTATATCAAAAAGATTATACTTTTTGTAAACTTTGTTCGGCTCACAATAGGGTCAATTTGATATATTTTTGTCGGCAAGTGAACAGTTAGTTTTGGCGTTATTTATGATTGACTAAAAAACCAAATGATTTTCGAATTGAAATTTAGATTGAGTTTTGCAAAATCCCAAAGTTTTTTGCACCATATTAATTCTGCTGAAACTCTAAACAGGATTTGCCCTTGTCATTGTTAGTCTACGATCGTCCCAGTAGCGGATTTCGGGGAGGGGCGGGGCGGACGCCCCTTTCCCTCAAGGATTTGACTCCCTGTCGACCCAAAGGGTTACCTCTTTGTACTATTTTGAGATATCCATTTTTGGTTCTAAAAAGGGTCCTAAAATTTTTCTAAAAAGACCTTGGTCGCCAATATTTAATTATTTTGAGGAAGAAATTTTGGTCAGAATTTTCCAGAAAGTCTTTTCGCGTCTTATTTTCAAAAATTTTGACTGCTGCGCAGAAAATTTGGCGTCTCTTTAAGCTTTGGGAGAGCTCGGAAAACCCTTTTTAGTCAGCCTAAAAATACATGGAAATTAAAAAAAATTGCAAGTTGGGTCAATTATTGACCCAATTTGCAAGCATTTTATTTTACTTAATTTTAGGACACGTTTTCTACGTGTGCAAATCAGCAATCGGATAAAACCAGATGTCGAAATGAGCAATTAAAATATAATCAACATTGTTCAGATTCGTTCACCAAAAAGGGTAGGAAAACTTTTTGCTTAAAAATAAAATTGAGTAGTCAAAACAAAAAGTTTTTTTTTTATTTTTTAAGCAGCATTACCGATACGTCACGTAACGTACAAAAAGATGTATTTAGCAACTTTAATCATGAAATCAAACCAAATTTTATCCTAAATTCAATTGTGAACGGTTTAATTCTACGTTTACGCATGTTATAAGAACACAATATATCACGCGTTAAATATCCTCCATAACTTTACGAAAAGCAATCACATGCGATTTTCTTACATCTGAGCTTCACACAATAAAATCTTTTAGATGGTATAATAAAATATTTGTCATCAACGCTTAGTTAAAAAGTTGAAATTTGACTGTATAAAAAACTAGCCCAATCTTGATGAGCATTAAGCTATGTGCTCAACTTGCAAATTGCGGTGAAAGTGCGAATTTCAGCTGCAATCATTTGACTGCTGGACTGCAGCACTACCGGATAAGCCTCAATGCCATTATTGATTGTTGGTTTATGCTGTGCCTGCAGGTCTTGGAGAACCAGGAGGCCATCATCATTGTGATGGAGTGTGCGGTGGGGGGAGAATTGTTCCAACACCTGCACAGGGTGAAGCTGCTGTCGGAGAGCGAGGCACGTAGACTGTTCCGACAGACCGTATCCGCTATATTCTACTGTCACTCCGTAAGTACCTCGATAGCTGTTATAAACAAAAAATACTTGACTTTAGAACAGATCAGCTCTTCGCGGGGAGCCGCATGTTCTCCCTTGATTAAGAATTTGCAATTTTCCGCTCTGGTCGATGTTGGCTACCAGAATGATACCCAAAAACAACAATGAGGTGCCTAAGTTTTTTCGTCATTGATAACTTTGTCCTTCTTTGGACACTGATAAATCTTGTATTCGGAACTAATGACCTTTTTTTCGCTCACTGAATCCTTACATCTGTATTTTTTTTAGTTGAAAGTCAATTTATGCCCCAAAAAGTTTGTATAATCCAAAATTCAGAGGGACAGCGGAGGTTGCCCGAAACTGCACAGATAAGCTAATTCATTATGTTTTCAGTCAAGTTCGAAAAAATATCGCGAGTAGTTTTATCTGAAAACGTCGTATGTTTCTCGATTCATCCCTGGTACAATATATTGAACAGTCAAAACACGAAGTTCTGTTATTTTTTTCCCACTCTGACATAAAATTGAATCATTGAATTAAATTCCAAATTTCCATGAAAGTGACGCGACCTCGGGGTGGTTTTTTCTCCGGACAAATTTTCAAGTAACATCTCTTTACTATCAGCCAATTTTGATAGAATTTTTTTTATTTCACCTTAAAGTTATTGATTTCCGGGGCTCAAAGCCAAAAATATAATTTACCTGCGATCTTCGTTGTGAAATTATATGGGTTTGCGAAAAAAATTTTCCTTCATGAAGTGTCAGCGGAAAAAAAAACTTTCAAATTGAAAATGTGTCGACTTGTATAATAGCTTGATTTATGAGAAATACCAAACAACAATCACAGTCCGCTCAAATTGAAACTTGCACATCTGAGAAATAGAAAAATGAGCATTTGAAAAATTTGGCAATCAACAGGAAAATAAAATTAATTATCACATCAATTGTGATCAGTCAGACCATCGACCTGTAATGGCTTCAACTGAACACTGATTTCCGCGCAAATTATGAAATGTGTGAAAAAATTGTGATTTACGTAATTTTTTGTGTATAATGATTTTAACTTTGACAACATGTTTTTTTCGTCTGAATTCTTATGATAGTCGATACGATTTTCAATTTTAAAACTTTTATGCTAGTCGAGTTTTATGCTTTTCGAAGCAACGCCGGCAAATTAGTTAATAGTTCGTAACCAGACCCAAAACACTGCAACACAGCACTTACAAATTAACATCGCTTGTGGGGGAAACTCTTTTGTAACTTATAGAATTTTAAACTTTAAATTTTAAACGTAGGGGCAGTCAAATCATTTGGCTCTTTTTAGAAGCAGTTGTGTTGTTCCGACTTTCAAATCTATTCGAGACTAATTAAAGGGCAGTCGAAACATCTGGAATTTTACCCTGATACACGAGCGGAGCTGTGTCGTTTATTTGGTGCAATCCCTCATACGCGAAAGACCGACAGCGCGAAAATAAAAATCAGCCAACCAGATTTCAGTAATCTAAAATTTGGAAAGAAAGCGTGAAAATCTGGAAGAAAGTAAACATTTCCAGGGACTTAAAATTGTCACTGACCGCCGCCGAAGGGAACAATTTTTACACTTCAAGGGTTTCGTTATGAAAGAAGCAGAATATTGCTTCATTTATTTCATTTTAAATGAATAGCAACTGATTATTTTACAAATCGACTTTCGGCTTATTTTTTCGGTTTATCGCCCACTAAATTTTGGCCCATTCGGTCTTTCGCGCATGAGAGTAGCCCTCGTTTATTGTTCCGACTTTCGATACGAAGGTAACGGAATATTTGTGCTCGGGGTGGGTTTTTTTGTCTTCAGACAAACTTCGACTTTTTAACTAGCCTTTTTTGACGGAATTGGTTTTATCATTCAAAAGCTATTGTTGTCTTGAGCTTAAATTTGAAAAGATATTTTACTTGTGACCATTTTTCGTAAAGTTATGAGGGTTTGAGGGTTTAAAGATTGCCATTTTGACCAATTTGGGACAATTAACGCGCGATATAATTCGCGCTATTAACGCGTAAGCGCAGATTTAATCCGACTTAGAAATCGTTCCAAATTGGTTGAAAGAAGCTTATTTGCCATAATTGACTTGTTACAAGGAGCGAAATCTATCACTTTGTACTTTGTATGGCATGTGGGGGGAGATGATTTTTACAAAAAACCTCAAATAAAAAATAAAGTTTTACTTGAGTCTACTGATGCTGCTGATATATTCTACGTTTTGCTGTTTTGATTCAATGCCGTTAGATACATATGCTAATAGGTTAGAACGTTTTGAAAATCACTCGGAAACTTGAAAGCTCTCCTTAAATATATCTCATTAAATATATTAAAACCAATTGACTTTCAGAAAATGTTACTTCAATAGTTCGGCTGTTCAATTCATTTAATTATGCCATACTTTTTTGAATTTTTCAAAATCATTTTAAGCAAGAAACCAGAAATTTTTCATCCTTGGAATAAGGATAATCATGAAGCTAACCGGTCGAAAACGGGTTGCATGAAAAGCAAATTTCAAATAACAATTAAAATTTTTTTTGAGTTATTTACTACCTAGCTCTGCGATATATAGCAAAACTGTGCGCTTAGGAACTGTGCGCTTAGTAGTAATCTGCAATCCACCTAAATTTGGTTAAAAAACAGATCCAAAAAAGAGTTCAAGACAAAATTTTGAAAGAAAAGCTTGATTCCTCAAAGTATACGACGTTCCAAACCTTCTATGAGAATTGATTTTAACCAGCTCAGTTGAGGTGCGCAATAAAGGCGATCTAGAATTTGTCAGTTAAAAAATTTCAAGGCATAAAAAACACCAATTCAACTGATTCAATTGAAATCATTTTATCAAAAAAATCGAAGTTTTTACGGATCTCCTTAACAATCTCTCCCCTATTGTATCTGCTAAAAATTCTTCACCCCTGTAAAAAAACAGTAAACTCGCACTAATGCGTCGTATGTAAATTCGATTTTTGCTGTTTTCTGATTGTTCGAAAATTCGCTGCAAGTAATCTCATTAAAGTTTGTTTCGATCTACTTAACAATCTCCCCCTATCAAGAAAAGGGGGGGGGGTTGTTAAATAGATCCAAACAAATTTTAACACAATCAAGATTTAGCTAATATGTTTTACTTGAAATAAAAATAAGAGGAAATTTGTTGAAAAACTTAAAAATAAAAGTATCGAACGAAAAATACCAAAACGAAAAAAAAAAAACAAGAACAGCCGGTTGTTTCTCAAAAGCACAGTAAGTTAGACTGGATTTTTTATGTTCTAGCTCAAATTGTTTTTGAGCGTGATTTGAATAGATGAAATCAAAGTTTTCAATAACATTAAAATAAGTTTAATAAGAAAATGACAAAAATGATTTAAAAAATCAAGAATATCTAAAATTAATTTTTTTTTGAAAGACATATCCCTTGATCTAAATATGGTACCCTAATTAGCGGGAAAAAAACTGAAATTTATCAATTAGTTGTATCTCAGAAAGATCCCCGAAATTTTAAAATTTTAGTATAAGTCTCAACTCTGAGGCGAAACAGAGTTTGGCACAACTTGCGAATCAAAATGGAATATGTTTGATCCAGGACGAATGAAACGAGAAATTAAAAGCAAAAAGCAAAAAAGAACCAAAAAAAACATATAAAATTGCTGTATAAATCCAAAAAAAAACAAGCTCAATTTCGGAATGTTAGAAGTCAAAACTTTCAAAAAAAAATTTCTGTGGGAATTAAGCAAAAAAAGTAGAAGGACTACGTCTAAAATTTTCAGTCTTTGAAAGAAAAGACCCCACAAGAGTCGAACACTGAGCTTTTGTCGTCTCAATCTAGTTTGTTACCATTGTGCCAAATGTACCAAAAGATCATTAATTTGAGTTTTGAATTATTGTTTTACATGAACTAGACTAGAAAGAAAGTAACCAAAAAAAATTTTTAAAAACTATCAAAAATTTTTTTTTAAAACTCAAAAACCATCATTTCAATTTTCTCGAACTAAAGAAGACTGAAAACAGCGTGACGCCCAAGAAAAAGCAAAGGGATAAACAAAAAACTCGAAAAAGATCGAAAAAAATTTCTCTGACGCAAATATTTTCTTCTGTTGAAGTTTAGTTTAAAAATTAAAAGAGAGTCCTTGTGGGGCCAAATTTTAGCATTCAAAAATTGCTGGGTCTTTAATTTCAAAAATGACACCGGAAATTTTGAGAAAAAAGTGCGAAGATGACAGATTTAAAGTCGACGTAAGAAAAAAGCAAAAAACCGACAGAAAGTTTTGGTGAAAAAATCTTATAGAAAATAAATTACACTTACTTCCCACATAAAATCTATAAAGGCTAAGTTGGTCATTTGATCATGGTGTTATTATTCGGAAAATAAACCAGCAGCTACTTAATCGACACATATGCAGTCGAAAATCATCAGGAAAAAAAATAAAATAAAAATTCTATACATATACATGCAAAGGTTGAGTTCTATATTCAGCATTCATAAGTAATAGCTCTTGCTAAAAATTAAGCTTAAAATTCTTAGAAGTTGAGAATTTTAGCAGCTAAAGGGCACACATTAGAACGATTGAATTGATTTTGTCCCGCAAGTTGTTAACACGCAAAAAAGTCTTTATTCTTTTTTGATAACGGTTGCTAACCGCAAGTCTAAATAGTTGAAGAGACGTCAAAAGCACGACAACCGAGCTTTTCTTAAGAGTTAAAAATTGAACCAAGTTAACCAAGTTACGAGAACGAACAAACAAAGCTCTTCCGTTCCCTTGAGTGAAGTTTTAAAGCTGAAAGTTCCTAGTCCCATGACTGTGTTTTTGATAATAAGCATGTGCAAGGCATATGTTGATCTCTTCGAGACCTTATTTTAAGATTGAGAAACCAAAATTTTTAAGTATTTCCTGAGTAAAACGATAAGTGGCTGAGATAAACAAACTTAGAGGCTGAATTTTGGTTTTTCCACAATTTCCTTGCAAATGCATTACTTTTTATAAGAAAAAGAATTTATTTTTTGAAAAGACGGGTAATGGAATCCAATTTGGAGCAAAAATGAATGCGTTTCCTGGGCCGAATTGTGGAGAACAAAGAGCGAATCAACAACGGTGTTATACCGATGTGCGAACCGGGCAAGCAGTAGACGCTCAACTCAACATATTGATGCAGAAGCCTTCAGTGTTTTGTCTTTTTATGAATGTTCCAGGCAGAGGCGTGGGCATGATTTTTTTGACGGCGGTAGATTTTTCGTTTAAAATGTTTTTTTTTGTTTGATCAGCAAGCTCAATCTCTGCCGAAACCCAACAAAAGACAATTTCGAGAATTTTTCAGAAAAAAATCACGTTTTTCCAGCGCGCTACATCAATAATTTTGCTACTGATTATTTTACAAATCGACTTTCGGCTTATTTTTTCGGTTTATCGCCCACGAGTTTTTGGCCCATTCTGTCTTTCGCGCATGAGAGTAGCCCTCGTTTATTGCTCCGACTTTCGATACGAAAGTAACGGAATATTTGAGCTCGGGGTGGGTTTTTTTTTGTCTTCAGACAAATTTCGACTTTTTAACTCGCCATTTTTGACGGAATTGTTTTTATCATTCGAAAGCTATTGTTGTCCTGAGCTTAAATTTGAAAAAATATTTTACCTGTGATCATTTTTCGTAAAGTTATGAGGGTTTGAGGGTTTAAAGATTGCCATTTTGACCAATTTGGGACAATTAACACGCGATATAATTCGCGCTATTAACGCGTAAGCGCAGCTTTAATCCGACTTAGAAATCGTTCCAAATTGGTTGAAAGAAGCTTATTTGCCATAATTCATTTGTTACAAGGAGCAAAATCTAATGTTTTGTACTTTATATGGCGTGTGGGGCGATAATTTTTATAGAAAATTTCTCAAATTTTAGAAAAAATTTCTATTTTATTTCATTTAATTTTTTTATGTTGTTTATGTTATTACTGCTCCATAAACGTTAAAAGGCAGTCGAAACTTTCAGGGCTTCGCCCTGATACGAGCAGTCTTGTTTTACTTGAGTCTACTGATGCTGTTGATATATTCTACGTTTTGCTGTTTTGATTCAATGCCGTTAGATACATATGCTATTAGGTTAGAACGTTTTGAAAAGCACTCGGAAACTTGAAAGCTCTCATTAAATATATCTCATTAAATATATTAAAACCATTTGACTTTCAAAAAATGTTACTTCAATAGTTCGGCTGTTCAATTCATTTAATTTTGCCATACTTTTTTGGACTTTTCAAAATCATTTTAAGCAAGAAACCAGAAATTTTCCATCCTTGGATTAAGGAGAGTCATGAAGCTAACCGGCCGAAAACGGGTTGCATGAAAAGCAAATTGCAAATAACAATTTAAAACATTTTTGAAATATTTACTACCTGGCTCTGCGATAAATAGCAAAACTGTGCGCTTAGGAACTATGCGCTTAGTAACAATTTGCAATCCACCTAAATTTGGTTAAAAAACAGATCCAAAAAAGAACCCAAGATTAAATTTTGAAAGAAAAGCTTGATTCCTCAAAGTATACGACGTTTCATAACTTCTATGAGAATTGATTCTAATAAGCTCAGTTGAGGTGCGCAATATAGGCGATCTAGAATTTGTCAGTTAAAAAATTTCAAGGCATAAAAAAACACCAATTCAACTGATTCAATTGAAATCATTTTATCAAAAAAATCAAAGTTTTTACGGATCTACTTAACAATCTCTCCCCTATTGTATCTGCTAAAAAACTTCACCCCTGTAAACAAAAACAGTAAATTCACACTAATGCGTCGTATGTAAATTCGATTTTTGCTGTTTTCTGATTGCTCGAAAATTCGCTGCAAGTAATCTCATTAAAGTTTGTTTGGATCTACTTAACAATCTCCCCCCTCTCTGACGCAAATATTTTCTTCTGTTGAAGTTTCGTTTAAAAATTAAAAGAGAGTCCTTGTGGGGCTAAATTTTAGCATTCAAAAATTGTTGGGTCTTTAATTTCAGAAATAACACCGGAAATTTTGAGAAAAAAAGAGCGAAGATGACAGATTTAAAGTCGACGTAAGAAAAAAGCAAAAAACCGACAGAAAGTTTTGGTGAAAAAATCTTATAGAAAATAAATTACACTTACTTCCCACATAAAACCTATAAATGCTAAGTTGGTCATTTGATCATGGTGTTATCATTCGAAAAAAAAACCAGCAGCTACTTAATCGACAACTATGCAGTCGAAAATCATCAGGAAAAAAAATAAAATCAAAATTCTATACATATACATGCAAAGGTTGAGTTCTATATTCAGCATTTATAAGTAATAGCTATTGCTAAAAATTAAGCTTAAAATTCTTAGAAGTTGAGAATTTTAGCAGCTCAAAGGCACACATTGGAATGATTGATTTGATTTTGTCCCGCAAGTTGTTAACACGCAAAAAAGTCTTTATTCTTTTTTGATAACGGTTGCTAACCGCAAGTCTAAATAGTTGAAGAGACGTCAAAAGCACGACAACCGAGTTTTTCTTAAGAGTTAAAAAATGAACCAAGTTGATCAAGTTACGAGAACGAACAAACAAAGCTCTTCCGTTTCCTTGAATGAAATTTTAAAGCTGAAAGTTCCTAGTCCCATGACTGTGTTTTTGATAATAAGCATGTGCAAACCTAACTTTCATGAAGTCAACCCTGGCCATATCTCGTTAAATGACAGTTCATTTTTCCAGATAGAGAGTGATCTTTCAAATAAAGGCAGTATTGTTATCTGTCTGCTTGCGTGCCACTTCCAAAATCAGAGACTATTCAATTCCGGAGGCGTCTCAGCGACCGGCGCCATAAAGCAAAGAAATCCCCACCGTCTTATGAATTATCTTTCCAATCGATATTTCCTTTCTTTGAACAAGACTGATAAAAAATCTCGTTATCGTTTTGCGACCAGCAAAAAGACGTGTGGCCCGAAATCTTTAGGTTTTTTTTACAAAACGATTAATAAAATGAACAATCAATATCTTCGGGGCCTGTTAAATGGAAACCAGTCCCAAAGAACAATAAATATTTTTCATACAGTTAGTCTTCTTTTTCTAAAACAGTAGCGAGTATTTTCATCAAGAAATCACCTTAGTAGCTGGTGCAAACCATTACCAAACAAACAAATTAACCAAAAAATGGGAAAATATCGACTGCAGCGCTATGGCTTTCAGTTTTTTCTTTAAATGGTAATGTACAAAAAAGGAAACGTGCTTCATCTGATGAAAGAAGCTCTGATCACTTATTTTGGCTTTGAGGTTACTAAATTACGATACCATTGCAATTTAAACCATCACTCCTGGGACTAAACTTTGCCTCAAGAAATAGGAAGAATTTTCAGAGGGCATTTTCAGTTTAGAGAGCACTTTTGATAAGTAATTAGGTTAGGGTATGCAATGGAGAAAAGACTGATGTTTACGGTCAATAGTCAGGAGATGGTGTCTGCTGCTTAGGTCACTGATTGCTAACAGACAACAATTGATCACAGAAAATTGTGATGAAACTTCCAACCGCAAGCTCGACACACACAACATAAAGGCAGTGGTTGATCTCTTCGAGACCTTATTTAAAGATTGAGAAATCAAAATTTTTAAGTATTTCCTGAGTAAAACGATAAGTGGCTGAGATAAACAAACTTAGAGGCTGAATTTTGGTTTTTCCTCAATTTCCTTGCAAATGCATTATTTTTTTATAAGAAAAAGAATTTATTTTTTAAAAAGACGGGTAATGGAATCCAATTTGGAGCAAAAATGAATGCGTTTACTGGGCCGAATTGTGGAGAACAAAGAGCGAATCAACAACGGTGTTTTTGTTTGATCAGCCATCTCGATCTCTGCCGAAACCCAACAAAAGACATTTTCGAGAATTTTGCAGAAAAAGTTTCGTTTTTTCAGCGCGCTACATCAATAATTTTGCTTATTTTTTGACGGGGGGAAGAGGAGTTTGCTCCCCTCCACTGGGCGCGCTAACGCGCTTTTGATTTGAAATGATATAATTGAATAGCAAAATTAGAAAAAATTTATAATTTAACAGGAGTAATTATATGAGCTCTAGAAACCACCATGAATCACCTCTAAAACCTAAGTAAAAGCGGAGAAAAATTCGGCTTAAACGTGCACATTTATCTTTGATATAGCTTTTAACAAATTTATCGGAAGTTTTCAATTTCTGAAAATCTGACCTTTAAACTGAAATTTATTAGAATTAGATCTATGAAATTTCGCGTTTGCCTTTTTTGTCGGTGTTTTATGTGTTCTCTGCTATTGAAAAATTGAATGTCAGATCGCTGCTGAATGAAAAATGAAAACTGTTCTGAAGTTAAGGGCTTGCAGTTATATAAAAAGAACTGACCTCTGAAAACGCGCAATCATTTTGGTTCGCTCTTTTGACTGTTCAAATGCAATTTTGAACACAGAGGCGAAGTTGAACTTCGCATACACAAGCAAAAATATGACCGATAACGCTACTGGGAAAAACTGAATGAGCAAAACTTTGAGTCTACAAAATTACATAAATGACGCACGCCAATTATGACTCTACATAATTGCGAAGACGCATTAAGCAGTACCACAACAAGCCAAATAAGATGCATTAGCAGTACCAGTCAATTTGAAAAAAAAAGAAATTTACCTACTAACATGCCTCAATTTATAGAGCGGACACATTCAAACTAGTATACGAAAAATTTCATTAACACCATCCGAGCCGGCCCAGGTTCGAACCCTCATATTTTGCTGCTGGTCTTCTTCCCTACTTCTACGCTACAGATCCATGATGCCTTGAAGCTAAAGTCCTATTTGTTATTTAATAGTCTGTGTTAATATCCTTAGCATTGGCTGTACTTAATAGCTGGATCAAAACGAACACTTTCAAAATGAACAAATTTTGTCGCAACAGTATTTTCGACTTAGGTTGGAAAAACAGAAAGTTCACTATAACACAAGCTATGCTTGTGTAATTATCGAAGGTAATTTCAACTACATTTCACAATCTCAAGGTCAGAAGTAATTCAGAAATTTAGGACGTTGTCCAATAAATTTATTAAAAACTATAAAATTTTCAACTAACCGCTAAAAATTCTTGATATACAATGAGCTATGCTCTTTCTTTTCTAAAACTCGAAAGCTGATGGCTTAAGGAATAATTCAAATTAAGTGATAGAAAAATATTCTACTGAAGAAGACTGAAACATCATTTTTGTAGTATTTGAATTTATCCCACCCATTAAATCCCAACACAAAAAAAATCAATCCCAACCTCAATGAAAAAAATAGCACTTAATTTAATTTATAATCAATCATGAAAAGTGGAAAAATCAAATTTTTGTATCGGTTCATAACATTGGACATTTTTTGAGCTATCAGTATTTTTTTTTTAATTTTCCCTGAATGTGCATCTACAGATTAAAAGACCGAGTGCAGACACAAGCACCAAGTAGGATATATAAAACTGGAAAGATTTTCCCCAGAAGTAGCTCCGAACGCGACTGTAGTACATTGAATTTTCCTGTTGTGAAGCATAAGATATAGATATGCTCGTTGGACTTCAGTTCCTTGTCTATCACTAGACCTGAATATTTGAAATCATTAATAGCTTAAAGGGTATTCCTTTTTTGAAAATTTGTTTTTAAGGAATTTTTGAGCCATCAGTTTAAAACTTTCAGTGACAATAGTCAAATTGTTTGCTTTGCCCAACTCATCTACTTTCATCAACTTAACTTGAATCTGTTCATTTATGGATGATTCTGAATCACTGTCTATCATGGTTGCATAATTTGGGAAGAGTGTCACTTCGCTGTGGTTTAGATGGCCCGTAAGCAAACTTCTAATAGATAAGAAAATTTATCTACAAGGAAAACGATCAAGATACGAGCTGTTCAGCTCTTTGCGAAGAACTGCTGTTGCATCGCTGCTTAGGAATTACAAGCAATTAGTTTGGCAATTTTTCTGAGCTGGGTAACGTTGCTTCTCCCTCAAGCAACAAGCAAGAATTATTTTGGACCTGGAGCATCCGACCCTTCGATTGAGACAAAAAAAAATGAAGCAAAAACCATCTAATCCTTAGACTTGATTCAAGAGCGCATTTCACTGTGAAACAGGCCAAAAACAAGTTTACAGCAAAAACTAAACAATTTCTATCTTATTCATAGACTAGTGTAGTGGTTCAATTCAACTAAAACGAAAAAACAGCAAGCAACGGCAAAAGGGGCAGTTGGTAGCTATGCAAGTTCTACCGAATGAATGTGATAGGCACACATTTGCAAAAATTAGAAAAAGCAAATTCGAATTTTTTTCTATCAAAGCCTACTGTTTGAGTATTTTACTCAGTTTACCGAGCTCCTTTATTGTTTCACATGTTAGGCAGCTGTAGCTTGTCTGCGCAATGCAAAATATGTTTGAAAAACTTCCATTCGTAGCATTCAGAAAAACAGAAAAATTCGCAGAAAAAATCAAATTAGCATAATAAATTAGGAACTGATTGAAAAAGGGCCTAGGAAATTAGACGATAAGCAAATTAGACGGATGCTACAAAAACGA
The DNA here is from genome assembly GCF_963678635.1 of Symsagittifera roscoffensis. Taxonomy (NCBI): domain Eukaryota; kingdom Metazoa; phylum Xenacoelomorpha; order Acoela; family Convolutidae; genus Symsagittifera; species Symsagittifera roscoffensis. The sequence continues at coordinate 51,417,707 of NC_087063.1, read as the reverse complement.
AATAAGACGAAGAATTTTTTTTAAAGATCTGGCATTTGAGACGTCACTGCTATGAAAAGGAAATGGCCAAAAAAAACTTTTCTTAAGATTCAAGATTCACAAATACAAAAAAAAACAAAATGACAATACCTAGCAAAAAAATTATTTTAAATGAACATAAAATAACAAATTCAAATATTACAGGCGAGTTTTGAATTGAATAAATTATGCATGATTGATATTTAAATTTTTTGGGCACCGAAAACTAACTGTCTGCAAATCATTACGAGGCCAAACTGTGCATTTTGTGCATTGCAGGCGGATTCCGCAACAAGGACGCTCCCTTTCTTCTTCTTTTGTTCTTTACTATCAATTGATCGTTCCGACAAAATTTTCACCTATTTAAAGACTTGTCTCTGGAATCCAGGAACATACAGACACAAAATTGTGCGCCTATCCAGTCCACAGTTTGGCCTCGTAATGATAATTTTATTTTTCTCACGCAATTTGTCTGCAAACAATTTTATTTTCTCTCAATTCGGTCTATTTTATCACAATTGCAGTTTTGCAAAATCGTCTAATTTCCTTTAAAGTGCCTCCGTCTAATTTGCTTATCGGCTAATTTCGCAACCCCCGATTGAAAACGATAGAGAAGAATGATTTAATAAATGCACTGCAACCAATCTTTATTTCATTAGTTGGTGACAAACTCAATAACAAACATGTTATAGAGCCACAAAGTTGTTTGACAAAATTTAATGTTCTGTGAGTTTAAGCTTTTTCAAAAAATACCGTGAATTGTTCCTTTGGGCCAATAGCTGCTACCGACACACTCAATCTTTTCTGCTTGCCTAAATAATTTATTTATTCAGTAAACAATAAAAATAGACGAAATTTTATTAACATGACTTTTAAACCCCAATTGCAATTTTCCTACATTCATTTTTTTTTGTTTTTGCTTAAACTGATTCAAGTTTTTATCAAAGATTCAAATTCATCTGATTCGATCTATTTTTTTTCAAATTTAAATGATAGTTGATTTTTCCTTTCACTTATGCTCACAATATTGCTTGTTTAGAAATTGATTGCACACCGTGATTTGAAGCTGGAAAACATACTTTTGGACGAACATATCAATGTCAAAGTAAGTGTAGCTCCTACTCTTTTCGTTTATTTAACTCCGACCATAAAATTTTTTTCCACTGATCTTATTTTTTGATTGAAATAAAATAAGTCAATTGCAAAAAATTTAATGCTCGGAATTCATATATTGAACAACCTTTCATGAAACCATTATTTGATAGTTCAGTCAACTGAATTTTGAAAACTTATTTAAGTAAGAATTTTAAATCAGCGTAGGCGAATTCAAGAAAACGCGAGAACCAAAAAGCTCAAAAAGTTAGGCGCTTTAATATTAAAAGTGACTATTTTTTAACCAGCTTTTCCATTTAAACGCGACATTTAAAACTATTGAAAACTGAAATTTTATGAGAAGAGCTATTGCTATATGCTCTGTCTAAATGAGGGAAAAAATTTGATATTATTGATGCTGACTAAATTGTTCCAGATTGCTGATTTCGGGCTGAGCAGTCCTTTCACCTTCGACGGCTACCTGACCACTTTCTGTGGGAGTCCCCTCTACGCAGCCCCAGAGATAGTCACTGGCACACCTTACCACGGACCAGAGGTAACATTAAGACCATTTTCCAGAAAACAAACTGTTCGGTCATTTTTAATTCATCGTTCCGAAATTGCTCCGCCAGTAGCGTGCGAAGAGGATTCCTTTGGTGATTCTTTACGCTATTCATTTTTGAACGACAAACCAAACCCAACAGCTTTTCCTAAAGTGTTTTTGGGCTTCCCACATCTCCCATAGCCTGTCCGCAAGTTTTGTAACAATCGGACAATTTGAACAAAAAAGTTTCTCTTAAAAAATTGCAGGTGAGGGTGAGAGGTAGGGGATGGTGGGAGAAAAAAGAGCCGGTTTTTGGACCAGGACGGACGTATGTTGAATGATAAGCACGACTTAATAAATTTTTAATGCTATAGTTTCTGCTGAGGTCACAAAACCAAAATAGCTGACTTAAAAACTCTGAATTCAAATTTCTTTCAGATTGACTGCTGGAGCCTGGGAGTAATTCTCTACATTCTGGTGTATGGCAAGATGCCATTCGAAGCCCCTGATGGGACAAACTACCTGGCCGAGCTATGTCGCAAAATCATCAAGGCCGAGTACCCCGAGCCACCCGAACCCTCCAGTGAGTCACACATTGATGAAATTTTCAGTACCAAATCTAAATGCTTTAGTTTCTAATTGGCAAAAAATTTGCATGTAATTATGTTTGGTATTTTTTGTCAAAATACACAACAGCAACGATGCACGTGTGAGTTTATTATGCTATATTAAATTGGTAGCCGGTTTCTTTGGACAACAAGAAAACTCAGCATAAGTGCAAGTTAAATGGAATTCTGAAAACGTTCTGCTTAAAGATCTGCTACTGTTTTTGACGTTGTTCATTTCTTAAAGGTTGTCAGTTAAGAGTACTGAACTTCTTAGACCCCCTTTTTTTTACAAATAAAACTCAAATCATAAGAGACGGAAATTTTATTTCATTTTTAAACGTTCTTTGTTGCGTTAAAAAGGGTAGCTGGATACAGTGCAAGAAGCACGCAGTTTGGACCACGCGAACTTGAATAACAAATATTTTAGAAACTTTTTTAGAGCCTTTCGTTGTTTATTTTTCAGTTGGTGAGATGCGAATGAATGAATTAATGAGCCATATGAACCAGTTAATAGATAAAATGCTTTAATAATTCCACAAGAATAAGATTGAAAATTTTGTCTATTTCAAATCTGGAAAACATAAGTGTGAACAACGAAAAATACATATCACTTTTTTTCAACACTGACACATATTTTTCAGAATTAGAAAAAATCCTAATCACGACTGAAAAAGCTTTCACATGAAGCAGCATATTACCTCAAAGCACTTTACGTCAAAGCACTTTACGTCAAAATCGGCTGCAAAAAAAAACAGACCTTATGCCACAGGTCCTTCAAACTTCGTAAAGTGGTCGTAACAAAAACGAGAAATTTTCTCTCGAATACTGGACTCAGAACTATTTGTGGGAAATTCACAGCTGGATTAATTTCAGCTGCGCGTGACCTGATTGGAATCATGCTTCGACCCAATCCAGCTCAGAGAGGTACAATTCAAGACATAGCTCACCACTGGTGGATGAATGTGAGCTACAACCTACCAGTGACACACCTACCAGAAAACAGTCCAGCTAACATACTAAGCGGAGCCTACACCACCAACAACAACAACACAGTCTCCTCGTCATCTTCATCATCATCAAACCAGAACATTGTGACGTCTGCAGGCGGAGCTGTGAGTCAATTGCCGGCCAAGTCAAATGGAATTAAGACGCAGTCAATGTTTACACGGCCAAGGTCAGTGACAAACGTTTCTAGTTGTTATATGATTAGAAAAAAATTAGGACAAAATTTCCAGCATTGATGAAAATCAAGTTACCCTCTTATCATTAAAATACCCGCAGTATCTTTTAAAAAATACCCTAACGACTTCTGCCTGTGTTGCTTTGTTCTGAGCTGAAATGAAAACTGTTTCAACGCCGTAAGCAATAAGCACGGCTGCTCATGGTGGGATTTCGAAAGACGAGTTTCTTGATTCCGGTCCACTTAATTCACAACCGCCTCTCAAAATAAATGAAATTGATTTAATTTTAGGGGAGACGCCGCAGACCGACGAGGCTCTTACAAACGCCGGGCAAGTCAGAAATCAACTTCAGTATCATCCTATACTCAAATTTTCCCGAACCTTGTCAGTATTTACAAGGCCGAAACTATCGACTTCTCGGAACAAGTTTCCATATTAGGAAATGCGCTTCCACGTCTCGAGAACTCGTTGCGAGTGATGGAACCCGACTCTGATATCGTGAACAAGCGAGGAATAGTGAAGCGAAGGACAAAGCACAAATATGAAGGCAATGATTCGGGATGCGTTTTGGAAGAGGAAGAAGAACCGAATGCGTCAATGTATCCAAGGTCAAACTTGCTGCAAACAACGCAACCGGTGGATATGTGCATGGCGCCGAGGAGTGACGGGTCATCGTTGAGGAACTCAAACCACGGCATGGGTTCTGGAACCCCAACGTCAGCAAGTTTGAGTTCCGGTACTTCTCAGAGACGCCAACCTAGAGGGATTAGGAACGTGACGATGTCATCATCTGCAATAAAAAACAGTGCCATGGAAACTTCGTCGTTACCGGGATGCAAAACAGGGGTTTCAGGATCTTCCAGAAGATCCACATGCGCTGCTGCATTGACAACATCGAGTAGGTCAGAAAGAGAAAGACGGGGATCTTTTTCGAGTGTAATGTCAGCTTTGGACAGCAAGCAGTACAATTCTTCTGGCCATAGCTTAATACATAGTGGTGCTAGTTCAATATCGAGTCAGAGATCGGTTTCATCTTCAAGACGAAGTTCGTTTTCGAGACAGAAAACAGTGCCTCCGGGTTATACCGGAATCTCAAACATAACAAACTCAAATAACAACCAATATCAATTAAGTAATGATGTCGCACTATCAACAATTGCAACGTTACGACGCAGGTCGAGTTTGTACAATTTAGATCGAGCGCAATCCTCGCAGGTGAATTCACCTTTAATGTCTCTAAACTCAAAAAGCTCTCGAACACGCGAACAAAGCTTGAGCAAAAACTCTAACTCCAGCCTGGCAGGATCAGTACATAGCAGTGGAAGAAAATCAATGGCTATAAATCGATACGAATTGACAAATAAGACGAGGTCTTCTAAATTCACAGACGATGAGTCTGATTACTACTCAAGCTCAGATGTGCCATACTCGGGACGCGAACGGGAAATGGGAATAAGCGACATTCACGAGCGACGACCGCTCTCGCGACGAACAAGCTTTCGGCGAGCTGCTCAGCCTCCGGATGAAAGCGCGACTGACGATGGATCCCACGAGGACCTTAGACGGTATCCAGGAACTGCAAACGGGGCCGGATCCCAACCGAAATCCTCATCCGGCATGAATCGTCGGCCCGTGAACTTCAGTCAGTCGGTTAAAGTTCGAGAAACAAATATTACGTCGGATGAAGAATCGACAGACGAATTGCGCCACTCGATCCAGCGTGCATTGAGCATGGCCACAAAACCAGAGACTAAAAACTACTTTTCATCAAAGCGATGACTGAAAATACCTGCACAAAAAAATCTTCCAAAACCATTTAGTGCCTTAAAATTCAATCAAATTGACGCATAAAGTTCCAAATTCTAGAAAAAAAGCACAAGAGAAATTTAAACTTCTGAAACCTTCAATGAAAAAAGAAATAGCAGAAAAAATTAGCCGAGTAGTTCCGAGCTTGTCTGACTTTCGACTTTTTGCTTATCACTTATATGCCTGCCGAGTTAAAAAAAAAACTAACGAGAGATAAAAACAAGCAACAATTATCACGGCTAAATTTGATAAAAAATTAATGACGCAAATTATCTTTTCAATTCGCTGGAACTTTTTGTCTGAATTAATTATCGTACCATAAAACAAAAAAACCGACGCTAAGATCTTTAGTAACAGTAAACCGAATATAAAAATTGTAAATCTACTGGGCAGTAATTTCTCACATCTGGATCTCAAACATCTATCAACTAAAGTCAGCTTTTCCCAAAAAGACAAGCCACGATCGTTTCATCCCTTCCCAATCCAAAATCACTTAGCCTCATCCTGCCTCCTGGCCAATTTATAAAATTGCGCTAAAATGCTCCCGAGCCTCGAAATAACCTGTTGATAAATTGGTTTTGTGTTCTTATGTAACTATTTCAGATTTCATTTGTATATTTAAGAGTTCATTTATTCTCTGATGATGCATTTCTATTACTCTAACCTAGTCTTCTGTCTGATATAAGTAATATTGCAGCACTAACCTTACCGCTCATCTGAAATTCAGTGCCAAATGGCGACATGAGCCTACGTTGTGGTAAAAATCTCAACAAACGAACCCTGTAGTTCCAAACCCCATAACCATCCCCGTATGGCGCCATATTTCGACTCCCCTCCCCTTCCCTCCTTCGCAATTCCTTACCAACCAATGCGATCCACGCGTGTGCAGTAGCAAGATACCAAGTCATGTACGGTCTGGATCAAGCGGTACCTGCGATTTCTTTTAATAACAGCGATTTCTTTTAATAACCAATTCGAGTGTCTTGAACTTGGATCAAAAATTAGACGCTAAACGAGAATTAACATCATCTGCCTATGTATGAGAAAAATAACCGTTCATTGCAAGATTGATCTGTTGTTTACGAAAACTCATGCTATTTAGCCATATGTTACCCGGTAGATGCAACGGTCAGGAACTACCTCATTAACAAACAGCTAATGAATCAACACCGCATCACTACCTGCAATCAAGTTTGCCTTTGGAGTTCGAATAATGGTTTTGCCCGGTCAATTAATCTAAATTAGGATCATTTGAATTATGTAAGAATAGCTACCGAACAGGTAGATAGTTTGTTACAGTCTAGTCAGCTCAGTATGATTTCTAATTTTTTAACTTGAGAAATTTTAGTTAGCACAGATCATTTGTAATAAAAATTTAACCATAATAAAAATAAATGCTTGTACTAAAAACGTTTTGTTGAGGAACCAAGAAAAGAATTTTGCGGGCGTAATTGGTAATCTAATTTTCAAAAAAAAAAAATTTACTGTGCTGACCGAACATAATTCTGACATTATAAGTGAAAACTAATTATAGTATCGTGACATGCTAAGTTTTGACATAACATTAACACAGTTTTGTCAAAAATTTATAGGGTCGATCTTATTCATTTTTACTACGCTCTTTTCAAACCACAAAAAATAAATTTTCGTTAGAAAGTTTTCGACAGCGAGTCAACATTTTAAATGAGAAAATGTGCCAAATCTTCTGCGCCTTCAAGAATAAATTAAGCATCAACCATCAATAACAAATACCATACAAAACATCACAAATAAGCACCCTTTAAAATACTCGACGGATGTTCAACAAACCAACATATCTTGGAGCCAAAATTTCATCAAAATTACATAACAACAGCGTCACTCTGTTGTTATGTTGCATAACAATATAAAATTTCGGCTAACCTTATTATCGAATGGTAATCTTATTTCCAGTTTGTTGGCCTTCCACCGGTTGTTCACGTTTTTAATTTCGTAACATCGGTCGATAACTTTTATTTTCAATTTCTCTGGCCGTATTTTCATTCCACTCCAAGTCATCCTACTCAATAAGCATTACTACTCTTTGTGATCTACCTTAAAGCGTTTGTGGTCTACCTTAAAATTGAGATGCGAGTAGCTGTTAAAAAATTCAAATTCCCAAAACTTTTCCGAATAATTATCGCAGATAAAAAACTATCTCAAGGAGTCAATTAAATTTATAAAAAATGAAAAATGAAAGTTTTTTCAGAGAGTCATTATAAAGAAGCGAAGCGGAGCAATTTATATAGAAATACATCCACAAAAACTTGAAATTAGCCACGCGTTGAAGCAAAATTAGAACTAAGATTGACAAACGCATTTATAACAAGGATAGCCGGTTACTGTACAAGTAGCACAGAATGTTCCAACAAAACTCTATAAAAAACTACAAAAACTATATATTTTTTCAAATTCCTTTAATGTGTTCTTCGTGATGAGCTAAAAAAAATCGGACATAAAATTATAATTTAGTCATATTCGACGGTCATAAGACCATAAGCAAATTGGACTGAAATTTTTGCAGAAAAATGACTAGCAAAACAAAAAATCAATTTTTTGCAGAAATGTTTTGAAGTTCTTGGTTCACAAAAGGGAACTACAAACTCCAAAAACTAATTTTAATTGCTTAAAAATAAGTTTTCAGGGCTTAAATTGAGCATAAATAAGCTTGCTCGCTCGCTCGCTCTATTCGCTCAAAACGTCTGGGTATTGCAAACTTTTTGAAATTTTTTTAATGTCGTTCGAACCACGACTGAAAGGGCTTCAATTTGGTATATCACTCGGCCTGTTGCGACAATTATTTGTGTTATCTGATTTTGCGTGGAAAACAAAAAAAAAAGAAAAACAAGTATAGTTGGTTGCTGTGCAAGTAGCACAGAATGTTCCGACCACATTCTGGGAATTTTGTTTTTTCTGGGAAGTTAGTGTCTTTTCTTGCACGCCGTGTGACAATAGAGCTATACAAAAGCGTATAATTTTAGCGAATTAGGCACAAAATACTACAACCGTCTTCAAAGCAATAAGCAAACAAAAAAGATAATTTTTTTTCAATTTATGCACTAAAAATTTCAAATTTTTTCGAAAGATTTTTTAGCCAGAAATAAAATTTTTAACCGGTTTGTCTCGACAGTGGTAATTTTTTGATACTTTTTTAGTGTAGTTCGACTCCCGACTGAAAAGGCTTGAATATGATATATCACTCATCCCAGTCCGATGATTATTTGTAGTACCTCATTTTTCGAATGGTCGGAACAAAAACCAATGATCCCAGTGTTTGGATTTAAATGAACCCATTAGTCAAAAATACTCCATTAGCATCTACTACTAAAGTGTTCAAAAACAAGTCAAATGTACCATTACAAGACATTGCAGAAAATCGAATTGAATATTTCTACCTCGAAAGTCTAATTTTGAGAGTTCACAAAAGTCTAATTTTGAGAGCTTTTGAAAAAATATTGAGGTACATAATTCACAGTTTACCTAATGTTGTGAACCAATCCACAATTCAGCTTACATAATGCTTCTACTCAACCGCAAATACATGCAAACTGCATTACTTATTTTCCTGTTGTCCTTTTTCTAGTACAGGGCTATTGAATTACCTTCATGAGACAACATGATAGATTAACTAATGAGCAATCCGCAGTAAAATTATTTTGAGAGCTCATTTACAAAGTATTCTCACCAATTCAATTGTAAATTTTGAGCCATTTAGTCAGAAAATTGGAAACTTTCAGACATTTTATCGACAATGTGACAACTTTTTTTGCAATTGGAATAAGCGACCAATAAGGCTTTAATGTGGCACCACTCTTGATCCCCGGGAGCTTTCCTTGAGGTACCAAAATTAGGGCGAAAATAAACACTAGCTAATCCAGTTCCTTCCCGTCAATAAAGTGAGTGGTCGGAACAATGAACACACAAGCGAACCTGCGCTTCGGCCAGACCAGCAAAAAGGAAAGCTAAAATGGCAACAAGATACAAGAAAATACATTCAAGCCTTGAAGAAACTTCAAAACTGCACCCTGGACCACTCATCCAAGAGCCACGTGGCCATGAGCTCTATGTAAAATGGGAACTAATCGAAACTCTTCAACAGCAGGTACCACTCCGCCTGAGACCGCTATATGACTATTCGTAGATTTACCGAATTTAACACGAATTTAATGTTATGCAGATCCAAAGTTGAAGCAGACGAGGAATGCTGGCAAGTTTTAAACAAGGGGGTGTTTAACAGCTTATGGAGGCATCTTATAAAGGCTCTGATCAGCATTGCACCTTCGTTGCACAGTTCGATGAGCTTTGCGCATTCAGAATTGCTCAATAGACTAGCACCGGAGAATATGGGGAAGCTAGCCTTCTGCCTACGAGCGCTTAACGAAAGGAAATGTATTTTTTTTCGTACTTCCAGTTTTTACCGTTTGAAACTGTTATTAAGTTCTAAAACAGTGTTTTGAGACTATATGGTGCTTTGAACACGTTTAAAACTTACAAACCATTTTTTTCTGGAAATAATACACTACTTTTCCAACACTGAATGTTAGTTATGCAGTACCGAAACTTACTCCAGCGTCAATAACAAATCATAATAATAATGAATTCATAGCAAAGACAAACACAAGTATTTGTTGAAAAATATTTATAACCGCAAGTGTTTATAATTGAAATATTTATATACAAGCGAACATCTAACTTTTTAAACAATATCTTTTCATAATTTATTCATAGATTCAAAATGTAGAACAATGAATGTTCGCTTGTTTCGCAACATCTGATAACAACCAATTTTAAAAAGGCACTTTTTGATAACCTGATCACTTGGTGACCAGTGCAGGCATAGCAAAAACCAAAATGATGGCTTTCTGAACAATTTGTAACATCAACCATTCAAGTCAAAACATGCCTACTAATCAATTTTAATCTCTCAATGAAACCATTAGGCCATATACTATCAAATAATTATATCAGTATTTATATTTTTACTGCCTCGAAACTTGCTTTGCAAGATGAACAAAAGCTTATACGAAAATGAGTTATTTTGTAAGATTACAAACATTTTTCAATCAGAGGATTATCTAATTGCTTGATGACTGGTAAAACTTGATCCAAACCATTTTTTTGCGTATCTTAGGCTTCTGCTTCGGGCTTTTCCGACGATTTTCCTTTGCCATCATCTAATTCCAACGTCTTATCTTCGACTTCGTTGTACGTAGAAGGCGCAACCATGAACAGATACTGGAAAAACTTCACTAACGGCGTCATGAATGAGCAATTGTATCCACAGTACACTACAGGTAGGTAGTACACAACCAGACCCAACAGAATGAACCCTGCGGCCCCAACGTAAGCCCACTCGAAGTTATTAACTAGGGGCGCTACAACCAAGTACGCTGCAATGAGCACAAATATAGCTGGGATGACTATCGGCACTTTGATCGGCCGTTCCGCGTCTGGCTGCGTGAATCGCATTAGAATAACTCCAAACACTGTTAAACCGTAGAAGAGCCAGGCTGCGAAACTAAAATAGTTAAGCAGCGCGGAGAAATCACCAGGTATGACATAGACACAAGAGAGGAAAGTTAGAAAGTACAGAGCAGTTGAGGGTGTCTTTTTGTTGACGTCGCAGAACGAGAGAGTGGTCATCAGGTGTCCCTCTCTGGCGGCGGCGAACGTGAGTCGTGCAGCTCCGAACATTGTTCCGTTTGTGGCTCCGAGGGTTGAGAAACAGACGCACACTGGGATTATCCACTGGATCCACTTGGGAATCGTCTTCTCACCTGTAAAAGCTAAACTTTTTAAAATGACACCACAAATCAGACACACCGAAATGCAAGCAATATTGGAACCTAAAAAAATATTTAGAAAAAGAAAAACCCAAATTTCGGGCAAAATTTATTTTGATAACACGACCTGTTCCTGTAATAATTTCAACAAAAACGAAGTCGGTAACTACAGAAAGACTTGTCAGTAATAATTTTGCGAATAAAATGTCTGTATGATGCACTTGCCAAGCAGAATAGCGACAGCTAGAGAACTGGTCAGTTCATTTGTATTCAACACAGTGAAGTAAGCCAGATTAGTTAGCAGGTAGCACACCATGACTAGAGGGATTCCGATCAACAGAGCCCTGGGAAGGTTCTTCTGAGGGTCCTTCATCTCCTCGGCCCCGTAGACAGCAGTGTTCCAGCAGTCATAGGCCCACAGGGCATTGTAGAAAGCCAGACTGATCGTGAATGGGTTCGTCTCACTGTTCTCGAAACCCTTGCCTAAGTCACGACAAATTTTATGCTTTCATCTCTTTCATAGAAGTATCCTGTTCTGTTTGCGGGATACATATAAGATTTTAAAAAGTTTTGCTAAATAAAATAGACGAAAGCTTCCAAGTTGAGCTTAATTAACGAGAAATTTTCATGGAAAGATATAATGTTTCTTTCAAAATAACATCAAACGGGTTCAAATACTAAAAGGTCTCCATCGGAACGTTTTTCAGCTGATATTCCCCATTGCAGCGCATATAAGTGGTATTAACCTCGACAGATATTTTTTTATTTTAAAAAGAATCTTCTCACTGAGATGTTCCGTAGTTCCAGTTGCCAGCTCTATCAAGCCGATGACCACAATGAAGGCAATGGCAAACAATTTGGCAGCCAGACATACGTTCTGCAGATATGCTCCCCACTTGGCACTCATCACATTCACAAATGCCACTATGAGAATGATCGCCAGGGCAAAGCACTTCTCAGCCCACACCATGTCACAGCCCTCCTCCACCCCCATCGCATCTGTGACTGCCCGCACTAAACAGAAGAAACTCACCCTCTCTCTCTCTCTCCCTCTCCTCAAAATAAGTATATATTAGCGTCGAAGGTGCTCAAAAAAACCCAACGGCTGATCCACCAAAAATTGATGCCAAAAATAGTACAAAAAGCAGCCTTTTTATAAATGGGGGGAGTCCCCAAGCAGGAACGTCCTCCTTCAAATCCGCTACTGGGGATGACAAATTTTTGGGCAATACCTTGCCATACCTCACCAAAATTCAGGGCTTATCACAAGGTTCAGGGGTGATACGTTACAATATGTGGTAATTTTGAGTGTAGTGCATGTATTAAATTTGAGAACTATTATGCATAAAATAGTCATTTCATTTTCATTCAATTATACTACTACGAAGATAGTTTTTGTAAATGCATTACACTGCCAGATGAAAGGCTATTCAAAAATTCAAAATTTACACTTTGCTGCTTGCAATAAGCAACTTAGTGGAATGAAAAATGAAATGGAAATTAATAAACCGCCAAAAAACTGATTTAAACCAACAAAGATTGTTTTAAATGTTTGATTTAATCTACGCGGGGTTTATCCCCTTTTTATGTAATGCAATTTTATATCGAATTATCGAAATTTTTACAGCAGCTTGTAAAATTGATCCACATTAAGAAGCAGCAGTTGGGTGAGCCTTGTGACTCTGGTTTAGACAGATTGAGACCGGATCGGGGCTCATTGTACAAACTCAACGAGTAAAAAAATTGTGAATATTGCAATACAACGTTTTAGAGGTCTTGTTTTGTAATTCTAGAATTGAATACTCGCTGCAGGCACAAGCCAAAAACCTATTGAAGTTATATTGACACTTGCAAGACTTTTCTTCTTAAATAAAAGATGTTCAACTTCAATGTCTTGGTATACACAATGAAGCAGGTATAAGCTGTTCCCTCCCTCTGATATAAAGTCATATGATTGGTTGAATCAAAAAGAAAGTAAAATCTCAGCTACGTCAAGCTGAGTTGGTCCGCTATTGAAAAGTTTTAGGCTTCGGCGAGAAAACACATTTTTTTTGCCAAAAAAACTTAGCTTTCGAAACAAATCATAAACAATGTGCGAAGTATAACAAAAAGCGATCCAGCAATTCAAATTGAACCTATCACCTATTGTAATATATCACCGGTTTATGTATTTTGAATTGTTAGTAATATCCCAAAATTTGATTTATTAGCTCAAATCTTATTTCGTACGGTCTCGTCGCCAATGAGCAGATTCGCTAATCCGCCCTATTCAAGCGGGTTATACAGCTTCCTTTCTTGTTTTTGCTGATAAATATGTTGATTGTAAAAAGGTAATAGCTCTGTAAAGTTTTTTTCAGAACTAAAGCATCGAAGATTACCAAGAGAACTCTTGCTTTTCCACTTAAATTTCCACTGCTGATGCTCGACTTTTGCACTTAGCTGCAGCTATGACAAGCTTAAGATAACTGAAATTGCACCTATGAAGTGCAATAATAACCGTTCTCTCTTAAATAGGTGTTCTCTCTCAAACTGGATAGCACTGTAATGATTATACTAAAAAAAGCAAAAAAATCAAACCTGTGAATCTCTCGATCAAAACGAGAAATTGCACGATTCGCGATTTAATATGTTTTTTATATGCCTTGTGGTAAGATTATGCTTTATAGAACAGACATTTAGTTCGAAGGAAGAATTTTAGGAAAACGAGATGCTTCTTACCACCGGACGATCTCAATGTCGTAACTAAATGTTATCAATGTGACAAGTTCTCTCCCAAGGTTATAGAATTTGAATACAATAAATTATCATGATAAAAAAGAAAAACTCACCTAGATACGATGCAAATGTAAGAGAAATAGCCGCAGCTTGTGCTGGCCTCAAGATGATAACGGCGGTCCACGAGAACAAGAAAGCAGGAATTGGTCCGTACGCTTGATTCAGATACTGATACTCCCCTCCTGATTTTGTGATCATAGTGCACAATTCACAGTAACTAATAGCCCCGAGAAGAGCTATGAGACCTGAGATGAACCACACGATTAGACTCATGCCCACACTGCCGCTGTACTGCACGACTCCGGGAGCTGAGGCGAAGATCCCCGATCCGATCATGGTTCCCATAGTCAAGCCGATTCCGCTGATCAACCCGACGCTTCGCTCCAGTTTCACTTCGTTGCCTTGACCTGATGCCATTTTATATCTTTCTTTTTTCCACAGCTACGGTCAATCACTATAACTTGACAGCAATAGTAATCGCCAATATCGCAACAGTAAAGGGCTTCTCTATAACTGCAGATCGCAAAAAAAACTGCAACTTACTCAAAGTTGGTACTTGATAACTTTAAATTCTCAGTTAAATCCCGTACAAAATGAAAACTTGAACACGTTTTGATACAATCGAAATGGTAAGTCAATGTCACTTTGATGATCAGTAAGTCGAGAAAAAGACAATCATGTTTGAAGCTGAAGTTTTGCTGCACATTTTCTGAAAGTAAAATGATTAATCAATACAGCAATATAAGAATGCAAATTCAAATAGTCGAAGACTTAGATAGCCAACAAATCAAACTGTAATTTTAATGCTGAAAAAGACTGCAGAAGAGCAATTTGACCCAGATATGTTTTTCCGAAAAAAAACATCTTTCATGCTCATTAGTTTTCCTTCTCAGTATACACTTACGATGAACCATGACAAAGATAGTCGCACAAAATTAATCATTAAAAAAGACGGCACGCAAACTGAGTTTTGTGAAGAAATTCCGTTCTTCTTTTGTCACTTTTGCCTGTTTTTAGGCAGGGAATTTAGAACGTATCCTACAGTTCTTTATCAGTTTCTTTACCATTTTTTCAGGGCTCGTATGAACAAGAATGGCAAGTTGATGCACTACCAGAGCAGTTATTGATGGACAGATTTTATTTTCACTGAAAACTCAGATGGTCTTTTAGGGCGGGGAGAGGGTACTTAAGTGACTACTAATCAAACCAAAGTAGAAAACGTTTGAAAACTTTTTGTCAAATAAGAAAAATAGTTTTTGCACCCTCATTGATTTATCGAAGGCTTTTGATACTGAGAACCATGAAATCCTGCTTCGAAAATGCTCAATGTACGGGTTGAGAGGAAAAACATTTTCGATGCTTAAATCATTTATCAAGAACCGTTACCAATTTGTTCAAATAAATCAAACAAAGAGTACTCAACATAAAATAAAATGCGAGGTTCCTCAGGGATAAATTCTGGGTCCACGTCTATTTCTACTTCACATCAACGATCTCTTCGAGATTCCAAAAATAACGCGGTTCTTTTTGCAGATGATACTAATATATATGGCGAAATTTCGGAAGAAAAATATGATCTGGATTTGAATAACATAGAAACATGGATGGCAGCAAATAAATTAACGATGAGCCAAGACAAAACCCAAAAAATTTTGTTCAGTTCAAAGAAATTAACACCATTGATAAAGTTTTGAGGGAATGTCTTAAAAACAGAAAACGAGGTAAGATATTTAGGAATTCAAATTAATAGCAACTTGAGTTTCACTCGAAATATGAAAAATAGATGCGCAAAACTCATTTCGTTTCCCTACCAAATTAGAAATATGTTATCGGGTGAACAACTCATGAGAGTGTATAAAAGCTACATACAACCAATTCATTAATATGGACCACTGATTTATGAATGCACCTCAAAAAAATATCTAGATAAACAACAGAAACAACAATATTTTTTTTAATAAGAATAATCAACAGGAAAAAAGTTCGATTAAGTAAGATCGACGAGACGAAACACAGAGTTCATTCGATATATGAGCTACATACATACGAAGTCTTAAAAAAACTAACAAAAGTAATAAGAAAAGAACATGCAAGTAAAGATGCTTACTTATTTCTTTTGATGTTATGAAATCATTAACATCTTTTAAATGACACACGGATTAGAACATTACAAACTCGATCTGTGAGAAATAAATTTAAGTTAAAAAAAGTAGTTTGCGATTTAGACTTCTTTTCAATAAGATTGGCAAACTAGACTACGAGATTTTGTCAAAGATAACGCAATGACCAGCCACTAAATTAGAGTTTTATTCATAAACTCAGAGACCTTTATCTACATGATACTGATTTCTGTGCAAAAATTTTTTGGTAAAAACTGGGTTAACTTTTTTTGACGAGTAACTAGTTTGTTTCATTAAAAAATCATGAATAAAACTTCTTGGTCTTTCTGAATTAGATCTACATCAACAAATACGGACAGTTGATGCGAAATTTTAGGTTTCAATCGGATAGAAACAAAAAATATGGATTCTGAGCTTCCAAGTTGATCTCAAATGGCACCTGCAACCA
Source organism: Symsagittifera roscoffensis (assembly GCF_963678635.1). Lineage (NCBI taxonomy): Eukaryota > Metazoa > Xenacoelomorpha > Acoela > Convolutidae > Symsagittifera > Symsagittifera roscoffensis. Next base: position 51,401,314 of record NC_087063.1, on the reverse strand, counting down.
GGCTTGCAGCCTTACGGTCACCATTCGAATCGGCCCTACCAAAATTGTGCATTTGTATTAAATAAATTCTGTTGTGCCTGATTCGTAAACGAATTTATTATTATTATTTTAATTACTATTAGCTTTAACTATCAAATTATTGTTTAACTATTCTTGCTTAAATTGACGTCTCATTTATTAACAAAAATTCCCTTCCGATATCCATTTAACCTAACACCCCAAGTCATAAGCAAAATTAGAATCTTAACTCTTCACGTGAATGACGAGTATAAAGTAGAATTAGAGACATCAAAATCGCAGGCAGAATGCTACATGAGAGGGGGGGGGGGGGAGGTAGTTCAATAAATCCAAATTTCGAAAGCGACACCAAAAACAAGGATTAGATAAAAAAATTATGTAAAGCGCGCTTGTTGCTCAACTAAGATGGGATGCCCTCATAGTTAAAATTGAAAGGAAAATGCTTACGTTGCCTCACTCGACTATCCACCCAACCACTAGCAATTTTCTGTTAAAGCTTGCTTTCAAGATTTGGCAGAAGTTTTTTCTTCAGATTGGCTTTTATTTCAGTGGCGCTTCAGGGGGTCTGCAAAAAACAAGAGACAAAAAAAAGTTTCTGCATCGTCAGCCAATTTTTAGATAAAATTTAGATCAATCTAAAAATCACCAGAAAATATTGATCCAACCCGTGCGACCCAACATCAAGCAAAACCATGAGTTCAAATTCTTGGCAAAAAAAATTGATCCCCGCGCACTGTAACATGACACCTTAACATCTAAAAGTCTGTCGAGCTGAGATGTCCAGTTAGTGATTCAAGTCACCCACCTTACCGTAAGAAACCCCAATATGACTAATATAATAGAGCAGTCGAATCTGAGAGAAAGCGTAATAAATTATGTCAAATAAAAATGAATCAACTTGTATGCAATTAAATTATAAATCAACGCCTATGATCAATGGCAGAGCGGCTAACTAAGATGTGTTCCAAACTATCACACTAATCCAGTTCGATCTCAGTAAATGTAATAAATATCTCATTCTAAAGCGCAGCGAAGCTGAAGAAGATACTGACTATCTTAGCTCCATTTGTAAACATAACACAGTTTAATCCATATCTGATAGAACGCGGGTGTTTGATTGACTCGATTTTCCTTTGATGACGATAAATTTAATTAAATTTCACGACAGATCATTCAATTCGAAACTAGCGAGAAAACATGGCGACCGTGAATATTATCTTAAACTAACAATGCTTAAAAGAAAGGCGGAATTTGAAAAAAAAAAAACACTTGAATCAGTTTGAGTTTCATTTTTTTTATAATGCCAACGATAAAAACTTGCTCAACTGGCTACAACACTAGTTGTAAAACAAATTTAAAATAACATATGCGTGGAGCTAACAAACATTAATGTTCGTATAAAGTGGCTTTTCTGGATAGTCAATTCAGTAGTCATTTGCATCAGCGTAAAAAAAATTTTTTGCGACAATTCTATTGCTATAAGAAGCATGGCAGAAATAGAAGAACAAAGAAATCAATTTACAAAGACCTCAAAGCACATACCAGAATGGGAAAACAAAGTTAAATATTTCAATTAAATCGCATTTTTTTAGAGTGACACAGAGCTTTAGGTGACACACCATAGGATTTGATGCAGTGATATGTTCCATCAACTTTTAAACCATCGCTTTCACTCATTCCTAGATAGATTCAATAACAAACTGCAGCTGATGTTGTTTCTTCTTACGCTTTTTAAAGGTGGTCGAATTTTTACAAGTATAATAGTACTACTACTGTATCCTGTACCGGATCATTAGGAGTCGGTCTCAATGTGGACGTCCCCACGTACTGCAAAACCGAAATAAACTGTTCTTTCCGAAATAAATTGGAACCAATAAAAGTTTGATATTAAATGGTTTTTTAAACTAGCTTGATCGATTGAATCTACTTATGCCAAATCAGTGTTTATTATTGGTAAAATTGAGAAACTACACCGAACTTGAACCAAAATTTTGAAAAGAATAGTAAATATTTACGAAATTTTTTTCAATTATATTTAGTTTGCTATGCAAGGTTTTAAAATGTCTTTTTTCTGAAGCTTCCTTTAAAATGTAAGGATTGATTATAGGCGAAGCTCAGAAGCTTCTTTTTGTAGCTCTCTTTCTGAGGAGCCCCACTGCAGAAATCCCGATACCGGTTATTAAAATTCGGGTGAGCTATGATCAGTGTCATCGTATGCTTTGGCCCACTCGGGGTCCAATGTATATTTTGTAAAGATGGTTTTACTTAAATATATCCATTCGAAAAAAGAAATCGTCTCGAATCATAGAAAGTTAATGCCATTAATGTTTGAAACTATATTGTAATTGTATGCTCTCATCTCTGTCTTTCCCAGTGAGCAAATTTGTCCCTAAAAAATTGAACTAATTACCACCGTGCACTCCGTTTTCCGCTGAAATTTTGTTCGTTACGTAAACACAGACAAATGTAATATATTTTTCCAATTGACTTGCAAGCGAGAGTTGAAACCAAAAATTTATTGTTTTGTCGTCAAAGATCAATGTTGTAAGACTCCAAAACATTTAAAGACACGTAATGATGATCTGGAAAAGAGCAAGGTTCTAAGCATACAAAAGCTTTCAGTTAATTCAACGTTTATGCAAGTGTATAATAATGAATAAATCAGCTACATGCCTCTAGTTCATTGTAATAAAGTGGGGACCAGATAGTGGTGGCGTTGGTTTTTTCTTATAAAACCGGTGGAAGGGGGTCTTAAGTAGGAAATTTCACTCACCAAGTTCAGTTTAAGGTGTATGAATTCTCTGAACGTCTTGCCGTCACTCGTCCTCAAACTTTTAATTGTATTGCAAGGGAACTGCCCTAATCGTTATTACTGAAATCGAACTCGGCTTTGTTTTCGTTAAGTCGCGGTAGACGTCATCAGTTTTTATATCGTAAATTAAACGATCACTTTTCGAAGCACAGCAGTTCCAGGTTTAGATTCGGCATCAAATTTTGGTAATTGAAACATGAAAGGCTTAACCAAACTTAAGATGGTCGCGCCGCCCAACAATCTTTTCTGAAAAGCTGACTGTGGCTGAATGACTTTTAATAATTTGAAAACTTTTCATTGAGTTCAGAGCTAATTTTTGAGGAAAATTCCTCTCAACCTTTAATACCTCCAACTTGCTAACTTAGACTCCAATATCTTCCCAATTGCTGTCTTGACGATCAGCTTGTAAAACTTTTCTTAGTATTGAGTTATCGCGGCTTTTCGGTGGCGGATGTTGACGTTGACGAAGGGTGTCACCCAGTAACTCTGTCGATGAATTTTTTTCTGATGAATTTTTTCGAGGCGAGGTATCTTATTCCAAGATCGTGTTAAAACTTTAGGGCAAAGTGAAGCAAAACATAACCCTCTTTAGTTCTAATTTTGTCCTGAAGTTCATAACCTTCTAAGTTAATTTCAGTTTCTCTAACGCATTTGGACAGCCTTTCAGAACAAATTTGCGTAGCTCTCAAGCATGATTGAGGCAATTTTACGAAAAACAAATCAGGAGACGGTTGTTGCTTTCCGTTCGCTCATCTTAGAAGCGTAAAGGCTCCAGAAATCATTCAGGCAAAAAAACGCCGGTACTGTCTAAAGTTGAACTGAGTCGATTTTGTCTGAATTTTTGTCATCGAAAAATTTTTCAGTATTCCAGATTCAGAAAGTTATGGTAAAAAATTGAGAGAGCTTAGCTGACAAGAATTTCTAACATGGCGATCGATATAAAAAAAACATTGCGTCCATAACGCATTCTGACTTGCATTTATTTTACAGGATCTAAAGCGTTGTTCCTAATGATGGTTTCAGTTTAACATTACCCTCTATAAAAAACATAAAGCATTTGTTTCGTTTTAACAATGAATAGACGCAAACACCACATGTCCGACTACGACCAATTAAGAAAATGCGTTATTTTAACTGTTTCATGCCGGCAAGTTCTATGACTTTTACGTAGCATTAATAATACGACGCATGGTCAACATGGGCGCACTCTTCCGACTTGAAAAAAACTCCTTTACTTTTGGAACTCATAACATTTACCCTCAAACTGGAGTCTCACACAAATAGATGGATGCTAACAGAAACATTAGTTTTAGAAAAGGTGGCAAGAAAACCACTAAGCACTTCTTGTAGAGATGCGTTAAAAATTTAGATAGTCCTGGTTCAAACAAATCTTATATCTGAATAACAGAAACTCATAAACCACCAATAACACCAAAACTACAAAAATGCGCTCAGCATTGTGGATAATACAAAAGAAGAGGTCGACAACGCGATATCAAAAACATTGCTAAACATTCAATCATCTTTCAAAGCCATCATAAGCAAAGCAAAGTAGACGAAGATTGTAGATAAAAATAAAAATGAGGAGAATTCTTTTAAATATATTGCAGTGCATTTTTATGCTTCCTGCTCATTCGGTTTCTCATCCATCTCCACTGCATTTCCATCAATTTCATTCTCATCGGTCGCGTCTGCCGGTGGAGAAACATTGAGCACATATTGCAGAAATGTGATGACCTTTTCCAAGAATTTCGGCTGACGCAACTTGAAATAAACAAATGGCAGATAGTACACTGGAAGTCCCGAAAAGATGAAGATAGCTGCGTACAGGTAGGGCCATTCTGGTTTGTTTATGATCGGCGCGACGACTAGATACGCTGCAATGATAACGAAGATTATCGGAATGATCAACGGGACCTTGATTGGTCTAAGTCTATCAGGCTGAGTGAACCGCATGAAGAGCACACTGAAGACTGTCAGACCGTAGAAGATCCAAGCAGAGAAACTGAAATAGTTGACCAAAGTTGTGAAATCACTGGGTAGAACGTAGATACACGAAAGACCGGTTAGAAAAAAGATCGCGACCGAGGGTGTTTTTCGTGTGACGTTGCAGTACGATAGAATAGTCATCAGATGACCTTCACGCGCGGCTGCGAAGGTGAGTCGAGAAGCTGCAAACAAGCATCCGTTCGTTGCGCCGAAGGTCGAGAAGCACACAGCCAATGGGATCACCCAAATGAAATACTCCGGGATAGTCTTTTCGCCTAGCAGAATAGCCACTGCTTGGGTGTGTACGATCTCACTTTTGCTGATCACTGAGAAATATGCAATGTTGGTTAAAAGGTAGCAAATGGTGACTAGAGGGATTCCAATCAACAAAGCTCTCGGGAGGTTTTTCTGTGGGTTCTTGATTTCTTCGGTGATGTAGGTAGCGGTGTTCCAGCTGTCGTATGCCCACAGGCCGCTGTAGAAAGCAATTCCAAGCTTGAATGGGTTGTACTCGCTGCCTTCGAATCCAGTAGCTAAAAAATTCGAGCAGCTACTATTCTGATGATAGATTGCTTAATGCAAAATAAAGTAGTTGGTAAAAAAAAATTAGTTGGAAGCCATTAGCATTAATTTTTCAAGTCAGTGATAAGACTATAAGAGGATCTATGTCAAACTCAATTTTTGAATTTCCAGCGAACTTTAGTTTCATTTTTATCTCTAGCAAAAAAAGGTTGCCCAAACTTATCCAACGCCAGCAAAATGCAACTGGAACCAGAAAAATGGGAAGTTTCAAATTTGTTATATCTACTAGTAAGAAATATTGGGTATTTTGCTGGTTTGCCAAAAACTTTTTTCAATTCAACTTACCCAGAATGTCAGTATGTCCGGAGAATATTTCGATGAAGCCAATGATGACAATGAACACAATAGCTAGCAGTTTGGCACCAGTGAAGAAGTTCTGCACCTTGGCGGCCCATGAGGAACTCATGACATTGACGAATGCGATGGTGAGGATGACTGCTATTGCGAACAGCTTCAAAGGCCACTCTCCCAAGTTACAGTCATCCAGGGGAAGAGCTTTGACTGTGAACACGTTTGAAATTCAACTAGTCACGGGACAGAAACAGCAAGTTTTAGTTTTCAGGCGATGAAAATAACTGTTTTTTCACGTTTCTGCTGTGTACTCTACAATTACCAGAGATTCACGGCTAAAAGTATAACATATGTTGGATGAATTGTTTATCAGAATACTCTGTTTACGGTTTCCGCTGTTTACGGTTTTTTGGCACTAAGAACACCTCTCTGACGCCCTCTAACTAAATGAATTCGCCTTGAAAACAAACTTTCACGATTTTTATCCAGCTATACTCTCAAAACAGTTTCATTTGTCATATGTCAAAAACTCAACCGTGAATCTCTAGTAACGGCAGAAAAAACGGCAGCAAATTGAAAAAACGTCCATATTCCATCGCTTGAAAATTCAAGTTTCCTCGTTTCATTTTCTATATCCCGCAACTGTAGTACCCAATTGCAACGCCCTTGACTATAGCAAGGGTAACAAGGACAAGCGGTTACTGTTCAGGTTGCAGAATGATCTAGCAATATCATTAAGTCAAAAACATTTAAAAATAAGGGAAAAATCAAAGTTAAGAAGAAAATTACTTTTCTTCTTGTTGGTTATTTTTTCTTTTGAGTACAAAGCAATCAAATTAGGCTAAACCAGCTAAAGGTAAGATAAGCATATCTGAAAAAAAAACAGTTGTAGTAGAAGTAAACTGTGCGTCATCAAAATTGAACATATTTCGTGAAAGTTGGTCTGACAAACACAATATGGACCAATTTATCAAGACACTGAGACAAACTTTTGATTTTTTAAACTGAAATTCAAATCATTCTTGGAGGTAGTCACAACCGGGTGGAAAAAAACCACATAATTATGCATAGTTCCTTCCTTCACTTTATGAAATGGTAGGAACATGGAAATATTTCAATACTACAACTAAATGTCGTCGGATTCCGAAGGCATATACAGCTACCGCAAAATGCCATTAAATGCTAGCCAATTTACTCAGTTGCTAAGTAAACGGTACATAACAACAGTCGACTCTCGCAATTAGAAGAGAAATCCAAAACAAAACCACGTTATATAATTTTTGTTCAAACACTATTCTATCACTATGAAAAATTGAAATTAGTACAAACTTTTACTGCGCAAAAATTCGGTTAAAATTACCAACCCAAGTATGTAGAGAACGTCAACGCAATTGCGGCAACAGTAGCTGGTCGCAAAACCACGACTGCAGTCCAACAAAACAAGAAGGCCGGAATGGGTCCGAAAGCCTCATAGAGATACTGATACTCGCCTCCTGATTTTGTTATCATAGTACACAATTCACAGTAGCTTATTGCGCCAAAAAGAGCAATCACACCACATAGCAGCCAAATGAGCAAACTGAGCCCGATACTTCCGCTGTCTTTTACAACACCAGGAGCCGTTGCGAAGATTCCAGATCCAATCATGGTTCCCATCGTCAGGCCAATCCCGCTCACTAAGCCCACTGTTCGCTCCAGTTTCACTTTTCCACTTTCATTGTCACCTTCAGCGACCCGTTTCGGCTTAATAGCAGCTTCGGTCATAGTTAAGAAGCAGTGTCAAACACAAAATCCAAAAGTCTGAAAATGAAATAGGAAGTTTTAAAGATAAACTTCTGCTAAAAACGAGTTTAGTAATTTCTGCTCCACATAAAGCAATCAAACAGATTTTACTTTAGATTAGATAAAGTGAATCTCATTAAATACAAACAATTAAGAAAATCGTGACAGAAGAAAACAAGATCTTATTAATCTCCACTTCAAGAAATGATGGCCGAAAATATTAAAGCTTGACCCCGATTGATTGACTAAGTTAGTCAGAAAAGAAGATCGCTAACAAACAAAGATAAGGCTACCTGATAGATAATACCGCCATTTTGGTGGACCTAATTTGGGAATCAGCGCAATGGTTAAGCGTGGAGAAGTATAAGCCGTGAACAAATAAGAGAGGGTTCAAAGTTCAAAAACAAATTTAGGTTGTGATCTTCTGTAAATGATATCAAGAATTAGTAAAAAATTATGAAAGCCTTGCCTTCCAAAATTGGGTTTTAAAAATCGGGTTACATTAAGTTACAACACCCTTTAATGCTCTAAAACAACAGCGCATGGGTAATCTAAAAGTTTTCCGAAATCTTAGTGCTGAGCTGTCATGCACGACGTGCGCGTGGCAGCGCGGGTCAAAAAGTAGAGACGTGATTAAGTAGCAAGCGCACGAAATGCTTTTTTTCTTGATTCTGATTGGCTCACGGCGTCTACTTTCGGGCCTGTCTTATTTTGCTATGTAAGAGTGCGGGTGCAATGTCCTGGGAATGCTGATAATCACATTTTAATTCAAATGAAATATTGGCGCGGACTTGGCTGAACTGATATTGATTAGGGCAGGACACAACTGTGTGAGCTAATGAACATTCAAAAGAAAACAAAAACGGTCGAATTGTGTGCTTCTTACCTTACTAGAAACCGAGCTAACTGAAAGAAAAATGAGAGAGTATAATATTAAGAATTTTAAAAAACTTTAAACAGACGACAATGTATAAATATTATATGAAAAAAAAAACAATAGTAGTGTTACGGTGACGTCCCATTTGTACCAACGGTCATTTGTACCAAAATGAAAAATCGGTCCCATTTGTACCAAAATAATTCAACTCGATTTCTGATTGGTCGAATTGTGAGCCAACGAATTATTACATTAATTTCCTACTGTTCAAACAGAAGAACAGTACTTAATAGTCTTAGGCCAATTGAATATTTTTGGTACTAACGCGATTGATTTTTTATTTTGGTACAAATGGGACTGATTTATCATTTTGGTACTCGTGAATACCCACCGTAGTGTTAGGCTGGAGTGCAGCCAGTATTTAGACAGCCGCGTATTCATACTGGTCAGTATTTAGAAGCCCTGAATGTTCCGACTGCCTTTTAAGGTCTATGGAGCAGTATTAACATGAAAAAAAATATAATATAAAAAATAACAAGACTGCTCATATCAGGGTGAAGCCCTGAATGTTCCGACTGCCTTTAAAGATCTGTGGAGCAAGGATAACATGAAAAATTTAAATGTAAATAAATAAAAATTTTTAAAAAATTTCAGATTTTTTGTGAAAACATCCCCCACACGTCATATTAAGTACAAAGTGGTAGATTTTACTCCTATTAACCAATCAATTAGGCATATAAGCTTCCTTGAACCAATTTGGAACGATTTCTCAGGGGGGTTTAATCTCGCTTACGCGTTAATAGCGCGAAATATATCGCGCGTTAATTGTCCCGAATTGGCCAAAAAGCAATCTTTAAACCTCCATAACTTTACCAAAAATAATCACAGGTGAAATATCTTTTCAATTTCAGTTCAGGACAACAATAGCTTTCGAATGATATTCAAAAACGCCGTCAAAAATAGCTAGTTAAAAAGTCGAAACTTGTCTGAAGAAAAAAACCCACCCGAGCACAAATATTCCGTTACTTTCGTCACGAAAGCCGGAACAATAAAATGAATTTATTTTTAATTTGAGGTTTTTTAAAAAAATCATCTCCCCCCACATGCCATACAAAGTACAAAGTGATAGATTTCGCTCCTAGTAACAAACCAGTTATGGCAAATAAGCTTCTTTCAACCAATGAGGAACGATTTCTAACACGGATTTAATCTCCGCTTAAGCTTTAATAGCGCGAAATATATCGCGCGTTAATTGTCCCGAATTGGCCAAAAAAGCAATCTTTAAACCCCCATAACTTTACCAAAAATAATCACAGGTGAAATATCTTTTCAACTTCAGTTCAGGACAACAATAGCTTTCGAATGATATTAAAAAACTCCGACAAAAATGGCTAGTTAAAAAGTCGAAATTTGTCTGAAGAAAAAAAACCCACCCCGAGCACAAATATTCCGTCACTTTCGTTACGAAAGTCGGAACAATAAAATGAATTTGTTTTTAATTTGAGGTTTTTTTGGAAAAATCATCTCCCCCCACATGCCATACAAAGTACAAAGTGAAAGATTTCGCTCCTAGTAACAAACCAGTTATGGCAAATCAGCTTCTTTCAACCAATGAGGAACGATTTCTAACACGGATTAAATCTCCGCTTAAGCTTTAATAGCGCGAAATATATCGCGCGTTAATTGTCCCGAATTGGCCAAAAAAGCAATCTTTAAACCCCCATAACTTTACCAAAAATAATCACAGGTGAAATATCTTTTCAATTTCAGTTCAGGACAACAATAGCTTTCGAATGATATTAAAAAAACTCCGACAAAAATGGCTAGTTAAAAAGTCGAAATTTGTCTGAAGAAAAAAAACCCACCCCGAGCACAAATATTCCGTTACTTTCGTTACGAAAGTCGGAACAATAAAATGAATTTGTTTTTAATTTGAGGTTTTATTGTAAAAATCATCTCCCCCCACATGCCATACAAAGTATAAAGTGATAAATTTCGCTCCAATCTAACAAACCAATTATGGCAAATAATCTTTCAATCAATGTGGAACGATTTCTAACACGGATTAAATCTCCGTTTAAGCGTTAATAGCGCGAAATATATCGCGCGTTAATTGTCCCAAATTGGCCAAAATTGCAATCTTTAAACCCCATAACTTAACGAAAAATAATCACAGGTGAAATATCTTTTCAAATTTAAGCTTAGGACATCAATACCTTTCGAATGATATGAAAAAAATTCCGTCAAAAATGGCTAGTTAAAAAGTCGAAATTTGTCTGAAGAAAAAAAAACCCACACCGAGCACAAATATTCCGTTACTTTTGCTACGAAAGTCGGAACAAAAAGGGTAGCCGGTTGCTGTGTAATTAGCACAGAATTTTTTGACTACCAGTAATTAAGAGAAAAATTAATCTGCAGTTGAATTCAATTGATTGTAATCAAAATTGAATTGCCAGTGTAACCAAATTTCTTGAAAACTGTACTGAATATCGGAAAACTAGGCAATGAGAAAACGTTTTTTTGACAATGAGAAAATTTTTGAATATTTTTGGGATCTAACTCACGGCTCAAAGGGCTCCAATATGGTTCCACACTTGACCTTGTCAGGCTTCCTTGAGGTAGTCAAAATCAGAAAACAGGCTACGCCTTCCCTTAACAATAAAGTCATAGCTAGAAATACATTTGAGATAGTTAGAAACACATTTGAGATTCTTGGCTCCAAATATTTCACCTTTTATTGGTAAAAGGTACAACTAATCCTCTTAAAATCGTCTGTCAACTGCATTGCCCCTAGTCTGGGGAACTTTCAGAAATCTCTTCGCCTCGATGAACCTGAAATAGACTAAGCTAACCCTTCTTATTGCCACGTAAGAACTCTGACATGGTCTAGCTGAAATCTAAAAGTTACCAACTTTCAACTAAACTTAGTCCCTAGAAATCTTAGATACAAAAAATTGATACAAGCAAACCATTTGAGATTAAAGTTACAAAAAATGAAGTATTTCCTCACCTTTTGTGGACGGGGAGCGGCAAAAACCGAGGTATTCAATAAATGGAATTGAGGTAATTTGGTATTTAAATAATTTTCAAATATCCTTCCCAAAGTAAAAGTTTGATTTGATTAGCCCTCGATTAGGGAAAAGACTAATACAATGCATTTGATTATGCTCAATAATTAAATAAAAGGCTCCAGCTCAGTTTACAATGAAGCGAAACAAAAAGGGGAAAATGAAAGACTATGTTGTTCTCTCCGCCACAAGACTTCCTTTTTAAGAATGTCCCGTGGCTTTTTTCTTATTCTATGCTCTTCTCTGGAAGCCTCGGGGCAATGGTAACAAGATGGAATGCACATTTACGTCACACCATGAAGGCAAACAAGACCACGTGAAATCAACATCCATTCAGTTTTCATTTCCTTTAATGTTATAACACCTCAAGTGATCATACTCTCTTCGTCAACCAGATGACTACACAAAATATTGAATAATTTCGAAATCGGAAAAAATTGTCATCATAACGCAGATGAGGCTGACGTGTTAGATTCCGCTAACCAATATCGCAGTATACAATGTAGAAAGCAATAAATCAGAAAGAAAAATTAATGAAAAATTGATCAATCAGTTCTTCGATAAACCATTAATTCAAACACTTCGATCATTAAGCTTAAAAATGGCCCAGACGATTGAAAAAGAGTCAGTCAATGAACGCTAGGAAACAGAAAAAAACTGACACTTTTTTGATGACATTAACTCATTAACTTTATAATATGAGAACACTGGATCAATAGGCAAAGTTTTTATTCCGGTGAGAAATCTAAAAATTAAAATCCACAAACTAGAAGTCGATACGAAAGGAAATGAGCTGAGCTTAAAATTACATCAAAAGTCAAAGTGCGGAAAATCAAATAATTGTGAACGAATTTTAAGACTTTTCCTGAAATACAATAGAAAGTTGGAACAGAGTCAATGAACGCAAGGAAACAAAATAAATACTAACTTCCGCATTTAGGAGAAAAATATATATGGCTTTACAGCTCTTTGGATTTCAAGAACAATTTATGATTGAAACTTCTCTGATTAAATTATTTCAATGTGAAAAAAAAACTAGATAAATTGGTAAAGTTTAATTTCCTCTGGAAAATCTGAAAATTAAATTACACTTCGAAACTAGAAGTCCATCACATTTGTCGTGACCTTTACACTTTCGTAAATCGAGAGCGCAATTTCTTAAAGGTCAGCAGATGAAATTGAATTGAATTCAAACAGTGCATATAAACCTAGAAGCATTCATAGATGCATTAAAGTTTTTGAACGCACTCTGTAAAAATTAAAATATTTCAGCTGAGAAAAAACCACCGACAGTAATTGGGCTTTAAGTATCGCCAAAGCCAACAACATTAAAGCCAAAAACTTTCAAGTAGACGCCCATTGAGTCGAAAACAAAAAACGTATAAAAATAGTTGTCAGAAAAAACTTCAGTGAATTTGAAATTTTTAGTCCGAATTAATTAAATAGCAGTCAGTTTTTGCTGTTCAAATGATACAAAAAAGTGTTAAATAAGCTGATGAAACAAGAAAATTAACTCTTTCAGTCGTAAAGCAAATTGAAAAAAAAAACATCCAACAGGGTCTCGAACCCCAAAACTAAGGGTGCGAATAAGGTCTTGCTCGGAATTACCAGACACTTTCTCTGGCAAATGTTATCATGAAACTTCAAATCACAAAATCACACAGGCATTGGAATCACATACAAAAAAAATCGGAACTGTTTTTCTCAAATATTGTAATCAGGTAACTTCACACACTTCGCATCACGAAGTGATTTCAGTTCAGTTTAGTCGCCTTTTCCACCTCGTATGAGGTATAGGGGTCACCTATAAAGAACCGCCCGCCTCTGGTTTCGATCGTTGGCAATGATTTCCAGGTGATCTTTCCAGATCGCGTCGAAGACGCGACGGGAGACATTGAGCGGTTTCATTAGTTTTTTTTTCATGACCCTCTCGAGGATGGATCTGGTTTGGCCATAAATAGGATCTTGGGGTATCGACAGGAATCCATGCGCATAACATGCCCGAGATATTTCCACTGTCTGCGCCAAATGGTCCGCGAGAACGTCTCTACTGGATCGCTCTTTCGCAGAACCTCGGCGTTGGATGCCCGGTGTTGCCACCACGTTTTGGTGACTATACGAAGACATTTCATATAGAATACTTCGAAACTATGAAAATCGGCTTGGAGTACGTTCCAGGTTTCACACGCGTAAGAAGCAATTGTGAAGACAATGGCCTTCAGAATCGGATCTTGATCTTTGTATTGATATTTGATTACCACAACTGGGATAACTGGATGAAAGCGAACCAGGCGAGATGTATGCGCCTAGTTACGTCAGCTCCGGCAAAACCGTCTGGGGCAATCTGACTACCAAGGTAGCAGAAATCGTTGACTGTCTCGATTCCCACCCCATTTATGTCGATTGTACCGAATATATCAGCTGTTTTCATGAGCTTCGTTTTCTTAGTTTATATGTAGCCTGAGCTTTGCTGCCTCGTCTGACAGGAGAGGGGTCATCTGACTGACTTTTTCTACAGAGTCTCCGATAATGGCGCTATCATCGGCGAAGGCAAAGTTTTCAATTGTATACTCTGATGGCCAGGTGACAACGCCGAGTTTGTGTGATTCCCCGGTTTTGAGTATATGGTTTACCGCACGAAGGAAAAGAACAGGTGACAGGATCCCGCCCTGTCTTACTCCAGTGAGGACGAGGAAGCTGTCACTCTCCTCGTTGTAAGCCTCGATCTTACAACTAGTGTGAATGAAGTTACATGTTCACCATGACATCGCAGTTGTTTGCTGGGACATCAACCTCTCGGAGTAGTCTCCAGAGAGTCGACCTGTTAATACTGTCAAAAGCAGCTGCGAAGTAGACGAAGCAGATGACAGTAGCTCTTCTAAACTCGTGTCGCTGCTCAGGTATTCGACGGAGGCTATAGATCTGATCGATACAGACTCTAGCCGTCCGAAAAATGGTCATGAATCGATCTCCTCCTCGATGCGGTATGGGGGCGTAAACCTGCATTGTTGCCAGTAGTGTTGGGCGAACGGAGCTCTGGCCCCCCATAAATCCATCTCCACCTCGACGCGGTATCGGGGCGTAAAACTGCGTTGTTGCCAGCAGTGTAGGGCCAACGGAGCTCTGGCCCTTGGACCTGGCGAGTTCTTGATTTATTATAGCCGCTAGACGCCCATGAAGTCGCCTCACGAATTGATACACAACAAGAAACTGCTAAGTCGGAAAAAGTCTGAGCAAAATTCGAAAACAAGAAAAAACTAGATCTATCAAAATGAATCAGACTAGTTTTGAAACAAAAATATGCCAATACAATAAAAAATACCTTAGTGGAAACACTATGCCAAGAAAATCAACAGGACTTCGGCTAACCAAAAGTTTAGGAAGTTCCCCTCGCACTCAAAGCAAACAAACATAAAAATTTATTTGCTTGTCAAATGCCACAAAATTAGGCCACTAAGCCGACATAATATTGGATGAAACCAATCAGGCCGAAAAAAGGGAACAAAAAAGGAACGAAAAATATTGTCATGACAAACTTGAACTTCAAATTCTGCTAAGATTTTGGCAATTTGTGTGACCCCCAGGGGAAATAAAAACTACGTTTCATGTGAAGCGACTCGACATTTGGTTAGTAAACCGATAAAGTAGAAGCCATCATTTGGACAGTACAAAGTTTTAAGCAAAAAAAACAAATTCAAGAAATTAAAACCTGCCGAATTAAACAAAAACACTACCAGAATCTACAATGTAAACTGAGTAATGACACAAAAAACAATTAAAAATTGTTTTTTTTTACTCATCACTACTGGTTGCTTATCGAAAGGGTAATTATAGAAACAAAGACACTTTCAATTACAATAAAATTATCTTACAGCACAAAAAAAGGTAAGAAATTTGGAAACTAAGCAGACAAAACGTAAGCAGGCAACTGTAAGGAAGATAACTTTTCATACTCAATACTTAAGGATTTTTTCAAACATAGCCAATCAAAGATTGGAAAAGAGTGTTTTTACTAACGCAAGTAAGAAAAAAAACTGACTTTCTTGAAAAAATCTCAACTTTCGAACTTCAAAGAGAAAAATAGATGCCCTTTAAGCTCTTTGAATTTCTAGAACAATTTATGATTGGCGCTTTTTTAATAACATGAACCCAACCTGAGACAACTGGAGCAACAGGTAAAGTTTTTATTCCGCAGGGAAATTTTAAAATTAAATTCCACTTTCGAAACTAGATATCGTTAACGTTTTTGAGCGCAATTTTCACGTTCGTATTTAAAGAGTGCTATTAAGGTCACTTTCAGCAGACGAATTTCAATTGAACTCAAAAAGTGCATTATAAAAAAAAACAAAAAACAGCAAGAGCGATATAAGAGTCTTCACTACGTTCCTTACTCTGGTGCTGACAAGATTCGAACCTAGGCCCTGAACCTTCAACTAGTTTTCGTAACCAGTAGTTGAATTTGAATTTTCAAAAACTTGAGCATGTTTGCTGCAGAATCGAATGCCGCACAATCGATTCAGTTATTTTGCTCAACTAGTTGTTAACCCGAAAAAGTCTATATTACGATTTTTAATACTTGCCAATCGCAAGCCTAATCATTTTCGATAGCTCAAAACGTACAGCATCATTGCTTTTTTCTTTTGGAATATCTAAAAACTAAATTCCTCTTTCGAAACTAGAAGGCAATCACATTTTTTGTTTCCTTTACACTTTCCTTATTCGAAAGCGCAAGTTAGCTATTTGTTACCAGAGGAAATTGAATTGAACATCCATAATGCGTATATACATCATTGCATTCATAAGTGCATTAATATGTACGAATGTTCATCTGTAAAACATTAGAATTTTAAGACTTTTCCTAAAGATAAAACAAAAAATCATGACGACCTATCGAAGAGTATGAACTACAATCATTGACTCTTACCAAACGTTCGGTTAGACAAAGAAAACAGACGAGGCGATGCAGTACTACGCTGCTTAACCTAAAACAAAGAAAAACGTTAGCAAAACATTTTCAAACCAGAAATGTAACTGGATCTACTCAAAAGCCAACCAGTTAGCAGAACCCAAGCGGCATCCTATTAATTCCCAAATGCGAAACTGAACTTCGCGTGAGTTAGTTCAACATGCACAAAGATGCAATTTAGAGCTTCTCGCCACGAGCAAAGAAAAATGTATATACTGAAAGAAAAATTAGAATATTTTTAGAACTAATCAATGCCAATCTACTCTTCTTTAAATTCAAAATAAAGATGCGAAGCGAGCTTGAAATCATTTGCGATACAACGCCACCGTAGCATTGCAAGTGAGCGAATAGAAAATGATACGGATATCACAACTAGATTTTTGCAATTGGAAATTTGAGCGTGTACCAACATTTTCTGAACTATTAGATCTATAGAAATTGTTTTATTGTTTCGCCAGTAACTCTAGAAGTTAAATCAACGAAACAATTCATTGAAAAACAATTTATCGAAAAAAAAAGAACTACCAACATTTGCTGAAGAAACCATCTGATATGGTTTTTCTGATAAAATAACAAGATTTGTTGAAACGTTTGCTACTCTGTGAGTTGAACTGTAACGCGCTTTGGAGTTTCAGACGAAGTGCATACTCCAATCGGCCACAGAAGCTTGTGAGAATAATTAAACATATAGTTAAACAAAAAACTCACGAAATTTTTGCATTACTACAAAAAAGATCTGACACAGGGTGCCCAATGAGATTTCGAAAAAAAACGACTTGGTAGCGTTACTCATAAAAAAATTAGATTATTGATCTCTAAGCTCTCCCCAAACACTGTTAAGACCGTATTTTGACCAGTGTAATGACGTATGAAGAAAAAAAAACATATAACTTATGATCGTATAAGCTGACTATCTGATAGCGTATAATCGTATATTTTGGCTTTCGTATAAAACACGTATAATCGTATAACTTGAGATCAAAATCCTTACTCAATTTTAGCAAACGCGCAAGGCGTTTTGGATTGTTTTTGATGCTCGATTCTATTTTTTGCCCGAACACCTCTGATTGCTCTCAGAAAACTTTTTATGTTCGAGTTGTGCTGACGCTATTATCGATCAACTTGCAGTACTCAATGAAAGCATTTTTGTCTCACAAAAAATAGCCAATTATCGGTTTCGTATAATCCTAGAATTAAAGGAATAAATCTGATCTCTCGTATAATTTTTTATAGTATAAATAGTATAAAGCGTATAAAACACGAATTTGACCGAATTTTCTGCACCGCAGTCAAATTTTTGAGAAAACAGGTCAAAAATGTCGTTTTTGGGCACTTTTGGAAAATTTTGATTAAGAACGCGATTGTTTTGGCGCGCGCTCCCTTTCAAAATTATTATAAATTGGCGCCAAAGGCACCTTCAGAAAAATTTCAAGATTGGTTGGAGTGAGAAACGCTAATTGAAATGTATTTTTAAAAAATATCCAAAAAAGCGACAGTAACCGATTTCAGAAAAAACCGCCCAAAACCGACAAGTCGGTCAAAACCGACTTTTTGGGCACCCAGGTCTGACACCATAAGTTTATCGGAAAAACTAGTACAGTGCTGAATTAAATTATCCCGACAAAACGAACAAAACTTGAATTTTCCAACGCGTTTTCTCAGTTTGGGTTAAGATAAGACAAAAAGTGAAGAGAACAAAAGTTGCTTAGAATTTCACCAGAAGTAAAACGATTCAATTTGTTCTCCAAAAATCTCAACCAAAATTTTACCCCAAAAATGACTAATTTTAGCTTTTTTGAATTAATCAAGAATTACGCTAAAACAACTTTGTTAATTGATGAGGAATATATACCACAAGAAGCCTCTTACACAGCGCAACAAAGTTCTTGGAGGGTTTAATCTCCAAAAACCTGTATAAGAGAAAAAAAATTTACTTGATCGTCAATAAAGGTAACTTTTACTATATAAAACCCAGAATCTTTGCGTAAAACTAAATTGTTCACAATTTGCGCAAATTTTTGGAAATTTTACCCTTCTAGAACTTTGTTGGTCTGTGCAAGAGACCTCTTGTGATATATCTTCCTTATCAATAAACAAAGTAGTTTCAGATTAATTCTTGATTAATTGAAAAAAGCCAAAATGAGCCATTTTTGGGTTAAAATTTTGGTTGAGATTTTTGGGGGAAAAATTGTACCATGTTAATTCTGATGAAAATCTAAGCACCTTTTGGTCTCTTCACTTTGCGTCTAATCTTAACCCAAATTGAGAAAAAACGTGTTTGAAAATTCAAGTTTTGTTCATTTTGTCCGGATGATTTAAATCAGCACTGTATCAAAAACTTGATGTGAAAAGCGCTGCTTCGCTACATAACTATGTGCAAAATCGACTTCCTTTTTGTGAATCGATTTCTCCATGATGATTTCTAGATTCTTTTGAATTTCTCAGTCTCAGATCAGATTGACTGCAGTAAAAGAGCAGTCATTTCAAAAACCAGTAAAAACAAAAAAAGTTTATTGAAATAAACCATTTAACACTCATCGATAACTTCATATAGATTGCATTTACTATAACATTTACATTAACTTATAGCTCAAAAACTGATAAAAACAACAAGAAAGTTGCAGAGAGTTGGCTCGGTAGGGTTATTTGACCCGTAGTACGTTGAATAACTGAAGTATGCGTGAGGTCGAAAAGCAAGTTATCAATGATCACTTTTCAGGTAAAAAGAGCCACCATTTACACGATTAACAGCCACACATCGTTTTTGCCGGTCGGTTGCTACAAATGTAGTGCAAAGTAAATCCAGAAAAATATTCGATTCGCACGGGAGTATTTTGAAACCATCAGTTCAAATGCAACAAAAATTAGTGATCGTATCGTTAAAACTAGTAAAACGTGAAGAGGAACACATTTGTCTCTGTGAATAAAAACTCGCAATTTTACACGTCAGTTACGAGAAAAGATGAACCGAAATTTCTGCTGTTGAAATTTAAACTGTTGAGATAAGAAGAACAGCTGAATTGTTCGTGGTTTACGATTGCTTAGAAACAGTTCGAATGGGTAAGTGGAGTAATTCATAACTTATATCAGGTGGTCTTGCTGTAACCATAGACCCTCGAGCTGGTATCGTCATGTCGTCATGTCATGATTTGGGGAAAGCGGTGGTGACAGCGATCCGGTCAAGCTCGGCGGCCTCGGGGGCAAGTGTGTTCCCGAGGTTGAGGTCGACCCACTTTGGTTCGCGGCGTTGTTGGGCGTGGCCGTCAATGCTGAAGAATTCGGCGAGCTGTTACTCGTGGTGCTGGCAGGGGCATTAGGAACGAAAGTATTAGTCGCGAGAGGTGCTGTTGTATTATGCTGAGATGTCTGCTGGCTGTTTTCGTCCGTCCGCCCGTCTAAAAAGTCCCAAATGATGATGGTGTCGTCGTGAGAACTGCTCACGATTTGGAATTCGTCAAATTGCAGACGGAATACACGACCGGTGTGTTGCTAAAACCAAAGAAAATTTGTTAGCTTCTATTCCATTAAAACTATTACTTGGAACTTTTGTATTTGAAGCATTTTTTTCATCTTAATACACTTTACTTTTCATCTTATTGGAGGAACTTTTGCATCAAGACAGTTGTAGCGCGCATGAAATGCTTCGATAACTACTCAAAAAATAAGCATTGTTGGTAGACATCAGATCAAGAAATTGGGCTTGAACTAATCACAAATCAGAACTGAACTTACCTCTAGAGTCTGTAGACACAGTTCGCTTAAGGGTACTCTGGGGTCTAACGCAGCCTTCAGGTCCCACACTTTGATTTTACTGAAACACTTGCAGCATTAGACAGGGAAAGGCGTTTATTGCGCATGTAGCACAGAATGTTCCGACCATAGTGTTCAAAAAAGTACACTGTAGTTTTTTTTCTGCGCGGTGTGATAAAAAGATCTGACGTTACTATATATTAGGCATAATTGACAGTCATAGTAATAAAGGCAAATTGGACAAAATTTGTGACCAAAAAGGCGGTAAAAAATCCAAAAACTAATTTTACCTGCTTTCAGGTCTTAAATTAAATTTTCAGAGCTTAAACTAAGCATAAACAAGCTGTTGCGTATTCACTCGCTTTATTCGCTCAAAATTGAAATAAATATTAAAAACTTGTTAGAAGATTTTCTCAATGAGAAAACTTTTTGAAAATCACGACTGAAATTTGCTGTATCACTCGAACCATTCCGATGATTATTTTTGTTACCTGATTTTGCATGGAAAGAAAATAAAGAAAGAACAAAAAACTAAAACACACCGGAATACAAAATATATTTTCCAATGATCGGAGCAAAAGTCAAACCGCTGGATAAAACATGGAAAATGGAGCAAACAAATCTATTTCAAAATTACTTCTTTTGATTTGTATTGCTCAATTGAGATATGAGAAGTATAATAGCTTCTATATAAGTCTGTTTCAATTGAAAGTTTTCAGTATTAACCAGAATGCTCGTATCAAGGCAAATTCTAAATACCCTTTAAGATATCTGCAGTAGTGTTTTATGCAAAAATAAAGACCATAATTTTTTTTGAAAACTCATTTTTTTGCAGGCTTATGTTTAATCCCCCGAAGGCAAAAAGTCAAGCTCAGAATGATATATTCCTCATTTATTCAACAAAATAAGTGAAACAACTAAGAAGCCTTAACTCAATTTGGAATGATTTAATTCACAGCACACGCTACGCACCAGTAGAAAACTGGTAAATAGCACTCAATAATTATCCCAAATTGGAGAAGTTAGAAAAAAACTAGCGTGTAACGCACCTCCGGTGCTTCCAATTTTTGGTTAACTTAAAAACAGCACATATCGGAAATAAGCTATTGCAAAATTTGCAACCCCTGAGCTTGCCCTGACAGCACCCAACTAGAGTGTTGGGAATTTCCAATTTCGTGAATTTTATTAAACCAAAGTTCCCGAAACATTTTGAAAAAAAATATAAGAAACATCATATGTCAGAAACTAAGAGAGCATTCTAAATTGTGAGTACGCTGACGATAAAGTTTGTTCTAAATTGTGAGTACGCCAGTGAGTAGGCTGACAAAAAACGTTTTCTCACGTTACAGGTAGGTTCTTTGAAATCTTTTGAAAAAATCATTAAAAAATGTCAAATCTCGAAAACTAAAAGCATTTGAGCAGTCGCATTTCAATGAAGGATTTGAAATCACTGATAAGTCAAAAAAAGTGAGAGGTCACTAAGATAATAAAATATAAGCCGAAATCATTTAAGCCGAATAGTTTTTGAGCGAAAAAAAAACAAAACAGCAAGATACACGAAGTCAAGAATAGTTCAATTAAAATTCGCAGGAATTCAAAACACTGAAAGCTATTAAATTGAAAATAACGTACACAAAAACCAAATTTACGATGTGGCAACTAAGCCTAAAAAACGTAAGCATAGAAACTATCGGCCGAAATTTTTTTGAAAACTAATATTTCCAGTTAGAACAAAAAAAACAGTCAGATTCCATGCCGTCCAAGGCCTTTGCTTTCCAAGGCGTAATCTTGCCGCACCACATGCGAAAA
The DNA here is from genome assembly GCF_963678635.1 of Symsagittifera roscoffensis. Classification (NCBI taxonomy): domain Eukaryota; kingdom Metazoa; phylum Xenacoelomorpha; order Acoela; family Convolutidae; genus Symsagittifera; species Symsagittifera roscoffensis. The sequence continues at coordinate 51,379,370 of NC_087063.1, read as the reverse complement.
AATCTGAATTCATTGTGAACCAAGACACAAGTGATTCTGTTAAAACATAGCTAATCGAAGATTAGAAAAGAGCAATGAACGCAAGTAAACATTAAAAGACACTTTGTTAAAAAAATCAAAACTTTCGAATTTCAAAGAAAAAAGGAGATTCTCTTTAAGCTCTTTGAATTTCTAGAGCGATTTGTGATCGGCGCTTTTTTGATAAAGATAACCCAACTTTAGAAAATTGGATCAACAGGCAAAGTTTTCATTCCGCTTAAAATCTGAAAAGCAAATTCCACTTTCAAAACTAGAAACAGTTCGTTTTTCGCGCCATTTCCACGTTCGTATTTAAAGAGTGCTATTTACGTGACCTAGAAGCAGATGAATTTCAATTGAACTCAAAACGTGCATTTATACCTAAGTGCATTCATTAATGCATCAATATGTATGAATGCACATCTGTAATTATTAGAGCGTTTTGAATTTTTCCTGAAAAAAAATCACCAAGACCTATATAAGAGTCTTCAGAACGTTCAATACTCTTAACAAAATTTTCCCCCGAAAAAAGCGTTAAAATAGTCTATTTAGGACATTTCAAGCTCACTGCTCACTAGTTTTCTATTAACACAGCGTGTGCGGTGAATTAAATTAACTGAAATTTAATTAACAATTTCTTGATTCAAATAACTTGTTACTAGATGCAAAAAATATCAATTTAAACATGCCAGCGCTTGTAGAGGAAAATTTAACAACTACAGAGCCAGTATACAATTGGAAAAGTTTCAATAAATTCAAGGAAGCGGGATAAAGTGATTTACTTGTTTTGATCATTTGTAATTTGTCGAAAAACGGAGAAACACTATATCACTTAAAGCTCTTTGAATTTCAAAAATCTGTTGTGATTGACTACTTGTTCAAAAAAAACTTGTCTAATAAAAAATAACTGGGTTACTAAATAATTTTGTTATTCCGGTAAGAATATGAAAAAAAAATTCCTTCCTTTGTCGCAACTTTTCTTCATTTTTCGCAATATATAAACAAACGGTAAATATGCATCGTAACAAAAATTACGTAGCGATAACAACCCACGAATGCTTAATGCGAGAATAAAAATCGCATACTTAACAAGTCCGTGCTAATTGACCGACAAAGCAAACATTTTTGAAAAGTTAGAAAAAAATTTATTTGCATTGAAAAAATGCAACAACATATTCGCAAAAAATAGCTCATTTATTTCCACTGATGGCCTTCTGAAATTAGAATCTGATAAAAAATATTAATTGGCAACTCTTAAGGTAAACACAAGGCCAATACAGTAACTATGCTTTTAATTATTCATGTGTATAAACCAATGGTATAAAACATACTGATTACCACCATTTCTTAGTTTGACCTATCTGTTGACAAAGTTACTTACGGGAAAAAAGTCTAGTACCCGATTGCAATACCCTTGCTGATCGCAAGGGTTATGAACTTTCAAAATGATAAAATTTCAACCAGCGAGAATTGAATTTTAGCGTCTTTTTCCTAAAAAAACAGCAAAACCAAATGAAGATAAATATCATCGTTCATTGACACTTAAAAATCACAAAATTTTGAAACTGTCAATTTTTAAAAGAGATATCTTATGGGGCAATGAAAATATTCAGGGGTTCACCGTGATTCGAGCAGTCTTCTTTAGTTCAGTTGCAAGAAATTACTACAAAAAGTGCTCAATGCTATAAATGCTCAGCAATGAGCACATTTCTTTTTAACGTATTTATGACGAGATCGCAAAACTTTCCTAAAAATACTCATTCGATGCACTTGGACAGCGCCTATGCTCAAAATCGTAACCATTCCGGATTGTGAGACAATATGTTTCACTCACCCGTCGTAAGCACCGGATACGATTCTGTAGTTGTCGAATCGGATACATCTCACTAGTTCTTCGTGGCCACTCAGAGTGCGAATGCAGGCGCCGTTCTCTATGTCCCACAGTCGGATGTCGTTGTCCGAGGATCCCGACACCACTAGGTTGTCCCGGTACTGCAGACAGGCGATGCCTCTTTTGTGGCCATTGAGCGTGCGCACAAACTCACAGGTAGAGGTGGCCCACACCTGAAGTGAACTGAAAACCTTGTAGCATCCATGCAAACTATATAGCTCTTAAAGATGAAAACTGCAAAAGCGTCAAGTTTAATGTGATGTCCAAATTTCACAAAGATTAATTTATAGAAACCAGACGTGATCTCATGCGTTGCGATATCAAATTGAAAACAAGTTGGAATTCAATACTTTATTTAGAAGATTGAATTTAGATTTTCTCTTTTCTTTGTTTTCTTATGTACTGAGAGATAGATCGTTGTTAAGTACTCTGATCTCTCACTTAGTCTCAGTGTCATCACTTATGTATGACCTTGAGCGTACCATAAAATAATGATTTAACACCAGAGGTTGGCTGTACATCCGTATAGTGAGTACTGCTTAGCGGTATGACACACCCCCCTCGGTGAAAGAAATAAATTATACAACATCAGTAGGATAATTTATTTAAAAGAGTTTTAATTTACTCAGTTCGGAAGAAAGTTCTTAAGATGAATGACAGTTTTTGGATTATGTAGATTTCAGTTTTCCTCTAGCTCAATTTCCCAACTCGGGTTCCAATCTACTCCTTCATCTAAAGTGGCATATCCGAATTTTCGCATAAATAAATGTCTTTCGAGTCGCCGCACTTTTGATTCCAAAGGTCTGTCTTCCCGATCTTTGAACTCTCTCAGCTGGTTTCTGTATTCTTTAAGTGCCTCCTTCAAAAGACTTCTGCCTGTAAGATTTTCGGATATTTCTTTGATTGAATGTTTTATCGGATCTCCGAAACGTTTGGGTTCTTTATTTTTTGTTTGTCTTGAACTCCTTCGAACACCTGACTCTTCCGCACTTGATTCGTCCGAGAATCCTTGTGGTGGTTCGAAATTCGTATCCAATTCTGAGCCTTTTTGAGGATTTTCTCTAAGTTCATCCGCAACTCGCTGCACTCCTCTTTTTAATAATTGGTCCGCGTACTTTTCCCAGTCAGATGGTGCCAAATTTCTATTGTGAAAAGTCTCCACTATATCTTCAAGAGGGGTGTGCGCGTCAATGCCCTTCAGTTTCGGACGCTGTTTGGTTTTCGGCGTAGAACTCGACTGGATTTTGGTATCTACTGTGACCGAATCCGGCTTAGATATTGCTTGCTCTTGTTCCGAGTTGACTGCAGTCGCAGTTTGGTTTGCGTTTGTCCCCTGTTGTTGTTTGCTTCGGCCTTTCTTCTCTTTTCCGCTTTTTTCCGGCTTGTTCGTGATTATTTCCTCTGATGATTTTGGTCCCGCCAAATTTGGTTTTGCTCTTTTTATAGCAAGATTCAATCCTCCCCCGGCTTCTGTGTCCTTAGAAGTGACGATTGTTTGGCTCTTCTGAAAGCGCTCTATTGGGTCCATTTCATTTGCGATTTCCATTTCTCCTTGGAGTTCGTCCTCCGATTCCAACTCCTCTAGTAGTTCTGGAGAACTGACTCGTTTGAACTTTTTTGTAGGTTCCGACGATGGACTTTTACTTGTGCTTCTCTGTTTTTCTTGTGTAAGTACGGTTTTTGATTGAGCTATGTCCGATTTTCTATAGATCGAACCGGCCGATGTCTTAATTGTTGATTCCGTTTCTGAAGCTATTTTCCCCTTTAGTGGTCTGGTTAGGGCTTGTCCGCTTTTCCTTCGGGGGTCCTTTCTAAGTATTGTCTTGGGTGGTGACTTGCATTGGTTTTCTACTTTATCTTCCACAAATCCTTTTTCCCAAGAGTAAATCATTTCTTTTCGAAGGTCGGGATTGAGTTGACCTGTCTCGTCCACTAATTTCCTGATGTCATTTTTAGCTGCGTCCCTTCTTTCGTAGTTCCAGCGGGCGTTCGCTTCCAACAATTCCTTTAGGGCTTTGGCTCTTTCTTTGTCTCTGTCCGATGTTATCTGCTGCTTGTGCAGTGGGCTTGTATCCCTGCTCAGTTGTCCCTTGCGCACTATCTTGAGATTCTCTCTTGACTGGTCAATCCTCCTTTTCATTTGAGACGCAGTCAGTGCTGAGCGTTCCAAGTGTTGTTTGTCTAAAGAATCAGAATTATTTAAAAACCTATCCCTCACAATTTTAAATTCTGTTTTTGGTAGTCTGCCGAAATGTGCTTGGAACGGGGATACTTGAATTGTTTTCTGCTTGTTCCATCGTAAATCTCGCATTATAATACTGAGACATAATTTGATTGATTTATTATTTTCATCGAGCATCATCACTCCCAGTCTTCTCTTTATTGTTTGAATTGTACGTTCAACCAACCCACAACCTCTGTGATCCCCCACCGGACAGAATTTTTGCTCGATATTGAGTTCCGAACAAAATTTTTTTAGAGTTTTTCCCTTAAAGCCTGAAAATTGATCCGAACGAATTGATTCAGGGACTCCATGAGTGTCGATATATGATCTCAAGAATTTTACTGTGCTTTTTCCGCTTGTCGATTTTGTAACCTTCACAGATGGAAATTTTGAGAATCGATCAATAGCTACTAAAAGATAGATTTTTTTTCCTTTTTGATTTTCTATAGGCCCCGCATAATCTAGTTGTACCTCCTGTCCCGGCTGCGTGAGCAGTGGTAGTGGTTTTGACGAATTTTTCGAAATAAGGTATTTTACATTCTTACCATATCTGGTACAACTACGGCACTCCTCTGCCAAATTCACGATGTCCTTATTCATGTGTGGCCACCACAGATATTGCGCTGCTCCCAACATCGCTTCCTGTCCTGGGTGTCCCCGATGTATTCGTTTCAGGACAGCTTGTCGTAGTTGAACTGGTACTGCTAGCCGATTATTCACCAAGATGCAGTCGTCCTGAACTGCCATCTGCGACCACAACGGATTTGTATAGGGTCCCATCAGTTCGAATCCTTGTTTGTCCCCTCTCTCTATCACTCTCCTGAGGCGGTCCATCCACGTGTCTTCTGTGGTCAGTTCTGCTAGTAAGTTTTTGTCGAAGTTTTGCGAGGTTGTCCAGAGTCTCTACTTGTTGCTGCTTTTGCAGCCTTAACTTTCCTAGACCCTTTGGCGGTTGGATTGAGCACACTTCCTCCTCACTCTCCGCCTCTTCTGTGGTTGTTAGGTCGACTTCTATTACGTTCACCTCACTGAGTTTTCGTTCTGTCGATGCGATCGGTTTTGACGATGTTGGATTGAATTCGTCTTCCAGATTTTCTCTGACTTCTTGAGTATCGGCCACCAGTTCTCGATTTTCCTGAACATTGTTTTCTCCGCCTATTAATTGCCAGAAAGAGAGCAGTCTTTGGTCCGCTATTCGTTGTTGTTCCGGTTCCAGCGACCATTTTACTCGTTGTTGTTGACGTGTTTCGCTGTCTGAGCTGTCCCTATTTTTTCTTCCTCCTCGTATAATCTTTCTTGTACGTTGTACTGTCTCTGTGATTTCCTCTTCTCCCGAGAGTTCGTTGTTGGTGGAAAATGATCGGTTCCACTTTGGGTCCATTAAGCTTTCTTCACGCTCCTCATTCCGCCAATCTTGTGGTGAGCTGGACCACCAGTCGTATGTTTTGTTTGTATTTTCTGACATCTCGATTCTTGAGTCTGTTTTTTCTATTTTTTTCGGTACTGGTCGTTTTTTTATTTTGCAATTTTTTGAGACTGACTGTTTGCTGGGTTGATTTGACGAAAAAGTGATTTGTTTCTGTTGAACTGTTGTGTTTAGCTGTTTTTGCAGTCGTGGAAACTTTTTTCTCTCGTTCCGGTCGAGCTTTGTTCGGTTTTGACCGTTTTGGTTGCTATAGCAACCATTACTTGATGACTGTTTCCTAACATTCCTTCTAGAACATTCTAGAACGTTTTCGTTCCGGTTGAGCGCACTTGAATCTTTAAGCCTACTGTTCCAGCAGTCGAACGCTTCATGAAAGGAGTTTATCGTAGCTACTACAAACTTTTCGTCTAATTCTGATTCGGGCCAGGGATCATTGAAAGGATCACGCGATAAATAATCAACTATGCCCATGTCCCTCCCCGGAATGTGAACTATGTTGAACTGATACGGCAGTAACCGGTCAACCCACCGGGTTAAGCGTGACTGATAGGTCTTGTTTGATTGATTAACATCCAATGCTGTTGTAAGAGCTTTATGGTCAGTTGCGATGGTAAATGGTTTCCCCAGAAGATAGTGTTTATATCTGTCTACTGCCCAAACAACTGCCAATAGTTCCAACTCATTTGTTGAATATTTTTTTTCTTGAGCATTTAGGTATCGAGATGCGAACGAAATTGGGACCCACAACCCTTCATCATTTTGTTGTTCTAAAGTGGACCCTAGTCCATCATGGCTAGCATCGCACTTAACTCGTGTTTGTCGATTTGCATCATAATAATGCACTTTCGTAATATTTGCCACAGCTCCTTTTATAGCATTAAATGCTTCTGTGTGAACATCCCCCCACTCGAATTTTTTCACCGGGAGTTTCATGTTTTTTAACTTTTTCTTTTGATTTTCTTCTTTAAGAAGAGGTCTTAATTTTTCTGTCAGACTTGCTACGTTAGGTATAAATTTAGCTAGATGATTTATGCTTCCTAGAAATGACCTTAGTTGTTTTAGGGATTTCGGCGGGTTCAAGTTTACTACCGCTTCCGTTTTAGTGATCTTCGGTCTAACTCCTTCTTCTGAGAGATGATGACCCAACCAATTCACTTCTTGTTTAAAAAATTCACATTTTGATAGTTTCAGTGCCAAATTTTCCGCATCCAATTTCTTTAATACTGCTTCTACTAGGTTGGCATGTTCGGTTTCACTTCCCTTTGACACAATAAGTATGTCATCCAGGAAACAGAATGTGTTTTTAGCATGATTGATGGTTCTATCCATAGCCTTTTGAAATTCAGCTGGCATATCTGCTAGTCCGTAGAATCCTGTCAAGAATCTGTAAGTTCCGGTTGCTTTTCCGCCCACAATGTTAAAATTACATTGCCTAGCTGTATCCGCAGCCAATTTTAGTTGACTGTACGCATATTTTAAATCTAACACCGAAAAATATAGCGTACCCTTTTTGTTTTCGGTTACAATCTGGCTTACCCCGTCAATAAGTTCGTCTACGTTCGGCATTTGGTATTTGTTTTTAAACAATTGTCTATTTATTGGTTTCGCGTCCATTGCCAATTTTATTGAGTCGTCCTTCTTTACTGTTATCACAATCGGGGCGATAAAGCAATCACTTGTACACTTATCAAGTTTTGTTATATGACCTTCTGTCAATAACTTCTCGATTTCTTTTTCGACTTTATCTTGTATATGAATTGGGATTCTTCTCCCCTTTTCTTGTATCGGACATAGTGGGTATTTGAATTTTGAACTGGCGATGTGGTTTTTAGAAATGCCTTGCCTTTCAAATAAGTTCTTAAATTTATTGAAAAATTTTTCTTTCCAACCTTCCGACTGCTCGCACATGAGCACGTCAAACCTGGTGAGTTCTTTTGGCGCTGTTCTTTGTGTAGTCACTATTCCCACTTGTCCTTGCAAGTCTAATCCCATGATGCATCTAGTTTTTCGCTCTGATACCAGAAAGGTTGCGCCCTTAACTTCCCAGCCCGCTGACCTCAGATTGGTTTTTAGGGCTCCCAGGATACTGATCGGTTGTTTGTTGTAGTCCACAAATTTGGTTTGTAAATTCAATTTGTCGGACGGTATGAATCTCACTTTGTTTGATTTTTCCATGATTTCTTTTGTCGTTGCCCAGTTAAGAAATGAAACAGGACTACCAGTATCCACTGTTAGTTGAATAATCTGGTTATCTATTCGTACCATAGCCTTTAGTGACTTTACGCGGTTCAATGTTGGATCTCGAATAGAGTCTATTTTCTGAACTCTAACCACTTTTCCGTTTGTTTCTTTTCTCATTTCATTGATTCGATCTTTCACATATTTTGAAACTCGTTCATTTTCCGGTAAATGGGTATGTATCAACATGACTTCAAATTCACTACATGACCCAACACCTTCACTGATCTGGTCGCATTCCACTATCGATTCTTCCGAATCTTCCGCAATTTCACTTACTTGTTGTGATCTGCACATTTTAGCGAAATGATTCGGTTTACCACAGTTTTTGCAGTCCTTTCCCATCGCTGGACAGTTTTTTAGGTGTCCTTGTTCAAACATCCTTCCACATCTATTACATGGTTTCGTTTTCGTGTTTTGATTTTTGTTATTATTCTGTCTGTTATTATTTTCTCTTCTATTTGGAGTTTTGGTTTTCCCCCCCAAATTTCGTACTGCCATTACAGGTTCCTGTTTTATTCTTACACCCGATGTGTAATTGCTACTTGATCCTCCTGCAGCCGCAGCATTAGTCTTTTGAAATCCATTGTGGTTAACTTGCTATGTTCGAATTTTATAGCTCTTTTTAGAACTTCCTCTGGATCCAGAGTTTCGAATGTCAACGTATCCTGTAATGTCATGTTCTTCATCTTCGAGATGAATAAGTCTCGCACTATTTCATTTTCCAATGTTCCTAGTTCTGATCTGGCTGCCTGAGCAGTTAACGCTGCGTGAAATGATTCTAGAGATTCTCCAGATTCTTGCATTCTCGTAAATAACTTGTATCTCTCGTAGGTTACACATTTCACTTTTTGAAACGAGACTTCTGCCAGATCTGTTACTTCTCTGAACGTCATTTTTGATATTTCTGCGTGCGGATTCTTCTGTAGGAATCTTTTCTTTCCCTCAGTGCCCAAAGATAGAAATAGTCGTGACACCAGTTTCTTTTGTACTTCGTTGTAGAAGACATTGTGTCCAACTCTTGGGCCTCTTGTTCTTTTCTCTTCGTTCTCCAATGCTACTCTGTCTCTTGCTAGTTTATCTCTAAGGATTCTAGCGTTCCTCGCATCTTCGTTCTCCCCATCCCTGGGCGTTTCCGGGCGTGGTGGTGGTTCCTCTAATATGTCTTTTGGTTCTTCCAAAATAATCTCTGGGTTCACATTTTCTTTTACCGTAACCGCCATGAGAAATTGTTCGAACCAAATTTTAAATTGCCACGGAGGGTCTAAATTCGCTGATGCCCAAAATACCGGGATTCCCATATCCGTTCTGTTGTCTTGAGCTGCGAATCCTGCTGGGTGCGCCATGTGATATGCGTTGCGATATCAAATTGAAAACAAGTTGGAATTCAATACTTTATTTAGAAGATTGAATTTAGATTTTCTCTTTTCTTTGTTTTCTTATGTACTGAGAGATAGATCGTTGTTAAGTACTCTGATCTCTCACTTAGTCTCAGTGTCATCACTTATGTATGACCTTGAGCGTACCATAAAATAATGATTTAACACCAGAGGTTGGCTGTACATCCGTATAGTGAGTACTGCTACTGCAGTAGCGGTATGACAGTGCCAATTAAGGTAAATTAATTGGCACGTCACAACTTCCTGAATCTATCAAACCAGATGATATACTATCAACGGATTTCCAGCTTCAAATGAGAATATCTAACTTTCTTTTTACACAAGCTAGCACTAAAATTAGGAAAAATCAAAACATTGACTTCGATGACACGTTTCATTGACAGTTGGGAAAGCGCTAATGATCTCAGAAAATCAAAAAGCCGCCAATTGTTTCCTTATTTACATTTTAAAGAACAGATTACATCCTTTCATAGCGTTTCATCTTAGACATACTTTTTCTGGACATTTTTTACCAAAAGAACTAGCCCAATTTAAAATCCCTGGTCCGAGGTAAAAGTTTCATTCCGCTACTTCATTTTAGAAATTTCGTTTAGTTAGAGCTGATTTAAACTAATGAACTAAATCAAAATTAATTCGGAACAATAGGAAGACATTTTAATCTGTTAAATAGCTTTAACAGATAAATGTCATTTTTTCAGTATTTCTGAAGCTTTTACGTGACCTTAGATTGGATTTGAAAATAAATAAATTCCAATTCTGGATTAGGATAACCTCAAATCTTGAAATACTCGAATAAATAGTCAGCAATTGAGTTAAGCAGCTCCCATTGTGATAGCGACTATTGCAGACTCGATGCTATTCACTATCTCAATAAGGCAGCAAAGCTAAATAAGGCGTCCCTGTTGACGATTCATTCGAGATATAAAGGTTCGAGCTTATTCATAATCGAAAAGTACTGAGTTTTTAGCTTGGATTGAATGATAACCTAGACTGACTGACCTTGATTGTTCTGTCTCCGGAGGCGGATACGATGTACCTCTGGTCGAAGTCAACCACATTTACAGCTGCCCTGTGCCCCACCAGCACTCGTCTGATGTTGATCTCTCCAGGGTTCACCATGTCCCAAACTGCGATCGAACGGTCCTACACAACGCCACCAACATATCATACATACCAACATTACACTAAGAGCCATTATTAACTATAACGATGAGTAAAAACTCTCATTCCCTCACTTACTTTTCCGGTAGCACAGAATTTTCCGCCTACAGCTTCGTGATTGTCAAATATTTGCTTCATAAACTTTTTAAAAAGAAATATTCATGTTTTTGCATTAAAATAACTAACCCAAGGGTTATTTGAGACAACATATTTGCCAAGACTCTCTTAAAGTTGAACATTTTTTTTCATAATCTTAGTTAAAAAAAGCCATAAGAAATTGTCGTCATTAAACTTTGAACTTTTACAACCCGAATTAATTTAAAAAATATCCAATTTTTGCCCTTCAAACGAAACAATATAGCTTGACTATGCTGATACAACATAAGCCGAAACCATGTGGGCCGAATTAAGCAAGTAAAATAGGGAAATATGCAAGGCCTATGTTAGTAAACTTTAAATTAAAGGAGAACATCAACAAAACTTCAATTACAGGGAAAAGGGCTTCCAGCACAAGAAAAATCAGTGATGCCTCAACAAAACCGACAAAACATAAGCTGACAAGAAATAGGCCGGTCATGCAACTTTTCCCAGAAAAAATTCAGATTCGTATATACTTGAGCCCAAGATTATAGGATTCCAATTCAACTGAATTACACCCAGACCAAGTCAGAAGGAGACTGGAAGGTTCACCAATTAAGCATAGCTTTAAACAAAACATTTAAAATGCAAGAAGCGAAAAAAAGGATGACTGGTTGCTGTGAAAGAAACACCGTATGTTACGACCACATTCATAAGAAAACTACACAAAAATAGATTTTTTTTCAAACTAGTGTCATTTTAGATGTAATGAGTGAAAATACGAACGCGAAGTAGACATGGTCGACAATTGTTTTCTTTGAATAGTAAACAAATCAAAAAGGAAAAAAATCAGACAACTTGGTTAAAAGTCATTTTTAAATTTTTTTTACTTAGCTCAATTTTCTAACTTGCTAAATGAATCTGAAAAAAAAAGTTTTCCTAGGTAAAATTTTTTAAATTTTGCAGCTTAAAATAATTTACAAGAGTCTTACTCGCTCTCTTTACACGCTCAAAATTACACTAAATTGCTGACCGGTTTTTCTCGACACTGGGAAAACATTTGAAATTTTTTGATGCCGTTCTAATCACAGCTTACAGGACTTCAATACGATATATCACTCGAACCATTCCCAAAAATTTTCGTGGTACGTGATTTCGGGTGGAAAAACTAAAACCAACCGAAAGACATTTTCCTCACCAATTTTAATAGTCGAAAACGAAATCAGAGGCACGCGGAGTACATCATTGCATATAAACCTAACGATTAAACTTAAAAAAACTCCACACGAGCACTTGCAGCAAGAGAAACCCAGTAAAAACTTAAAATGTTGTTCGAACTCAATTGAACAAATTGCACACAGAGGCTAAGCGGAGCTTCGCACCACTTGCGATATAATACAAACATTGTGTTTCTACTAAAATAATTGAGAAGAGTAATAAATTTCAAGATAATCAGTTTTCCCAAAAGATAACATTTTTCCTACAAAAAAAACTAAGGACCACTGCTTCTACAGGAACAATTATCGCAAGCCGCTCTTTCAAGGGAACTTTTCATCTCAGATTTGATAATGAAAACTTCAAGAAAACTCAAAAAAGTTTCAAAAAAGCGGTCGGAAGTTCTTAAGAATGTACAAAAGACTTTTCAAAATCCATTAAGTTTTTCTGCAAAAAGCAGGTTATGGCCTCTGAAGCAGAGATAATTTCCGAAGCCGGGTTTCTCGATTGCACACAACCCGAAAATTGACCCGGTATATTTCGCGTAAAACGAGTAAGTTCCTAAAAAAAAGGTGAAAATTCCAAAACTTTGACTTGTTTGAAGGCCATAACTTTTATATAAGCAAATTGGGCATCGCTTATTTGAAAATTAGACTTTCAAGAACCTGTTCATTCGATTAAACCTATAATATCAGATTTGGCAGGATAGTTAGCGAGAAAAATCAAAAAACTGTCAACGAATTACAAATTTGACGATTCCGAAAATCATAGCTTTTTGTGAGAAAAAATCATGCAAAAACGTTATTCAGAAGCGATTAGCGCGATCTGTAATTTCGATTGAACCCAAAAACTCAGATGACAGGGCAAAAAAACGGTCAAAAAAACAAAAAATGTGACTTTTCAGAGGGCGATAACTTCTTGTGTAAAATTATCCCACTTATGCAGGTGAGCTTTTCAAAACAGTTCTATCCATTAAAACTAATAACTTATAATTGAGAGAGGTAGTTTTCGAGAAAAAAGTCAAAAATATGGGGTCAAACATTCCGTCACACTTTTTCGATGCCTGTAGACAGAAGGGTCAAGTAGAAAAAAAAGACTCTAGGGGAGTATGCAGGCACACAGAAGAATAAGCGGTCTTGCAATTAATACTCCCTGTTTGAAAATCACGATAAGTTTCTGAGAAAAACAAAAAAATTTTGCAAAAAATGAATAAAAACTTCCAAAACGAAAAAAAAAAAATTTTGACAAACAGATTGGTAAGCAAACAAACAACCAACTTGAAAAGGGGGAGGGAAAATTGCTTTGATGATGAAACGTCCCAAATTAGTTCATTAAGCCGATGAAAAAATAGAAACACTAAAAACAACATTACAAAATGTGCATAGAAACACAAATAATTCCAAGATGTGACAACTAAGCCGACAACAGATAAGCAGACTAATTGATCGACAATTTTTTTGAAACAGATTATTTCCCATTGAAAAAAAAGGTCGTGGTAAAACTCGAACCCGGGACCTTTACGGCCCCAGGCATATTCGTTACCTCGAGGCTAAGCTGGTCAGGAACGCTAAGAAAATTGAATACATAATGAAGCAAGGTAGAGATGAGTCCAGAAGTCCAGATGAGTCCTGTGGACAAAGTTGTTAACGGGAAAAAGTCTAGTACCCGGTCGCAATACCTTGCTTATCGCAAGGGTAACAAAATGAAAGCCTTTTTAAATTAAGAAACTAAGAAGATTTCAATTTTTTTGATAAGAACTAGCAATATTCAGAAAACACCTGTAACTTTTATTCTTCCAGAAAATTCTACATAGATGCAAAACTGCATTTAGCTATCACAAGACAGACACAGCGAACTGGCTTTGAAAAGGTCGCGAAAAAGCACCAAAAACACTAAATTATTATTTGAAAGGAAATCAACTACACTTTCAATGCAGTCGAATACAAGGCCCTGAAAAATATACCTTTACTTCAAAACCAATTAAAACGTTTTGTTGGCTAAAAAAATGTTGAAAAACTTTTAAAATGTCAAATTAAGTTTTTTTTCCATTTTTTTTTCAATTTCTCACCTTACAAGCTTATGTTAACTGAATAGGGATGTATTTAGCGTCTCGTATTCTACTAATAAACCAAATGACCTGCATCAATTCATTTGGAACATATCAATCAGCCGAGATCTATTGATCAAGTTTATTTCCAATTGCGTTACTTTATTTCGAAAAATTGAAAGGTCTTGAAATTCAAAGAGCCTTACATAAGGTTTTCAAAACCATCAGAGTGCTGAAAAAGTGTCAATAAAGTCGAGGCAACCGTACAAGCGACTGATTGTTTTTAAAAATTTATAAAGAAAACAATAGCCAACAGGCAGTTATAAAAAAAAGCTTCAGAATCTCAGGGAGATAAAAAAAAACGTCGAACTTTCCAGTTCCAAACAAGAAATATCACCGACAAGCTTTGAATATCACGGTTTTTTTGTTTATTTTTGGACAAAACTAACCCAATTTAAAAAACTTTATATCGCAAAAAAAATCAGATTTGAGAGCGATCAAATTTTAGGACGCATCCTTGAAAAAATCAACCGGGCCTATGTAAGTGTCTTCACTGAACTTATTGAGCTTCAAACATATGTGACCTTAAGCCTCTTCGAATTTTTTATGATTGAAAAAGTTTACAGAACAATAACCTAATTTGAGACACATGCCAAGCTGCGCTTCGCAAACACAAGCGAGAACACAAAAATCAGCTCTATAAAGAGCAACAAAAAAGTGAAATAAGCCTCGAGTAAGTCACAATTCGGCAACATCTCGGATTCGATCTACAACCAAGATATTATGCCTCTCACGCACTAACTACTCAGCCACGTACGCTTAATAAATCACAACCACTAGCCACAAATAAAGAAGAGAACAGATGCTATGAAATTTCCAATGCTACAGATCGTGACCACAGCAAAAATACCACTTAATATGTAAACATTTTTAATGAACACGTATTAATACACTACTCGCAATTTCGAGTGTGTAGACACTATAACAAGAGAAAAACTATTCATTAAACTAGGAACTTTAAAAAATAAAATACACTTTAGAAACTACAAGTGATTCACGGTTTTTTTGCGCCATTATGACCTTAAGGCTCTTTGAATTTTTACGATTGAAAATTTTTACAGAACAATAACCTAAATTGAGACACATGCCAAGCTGCGCTTCGCAAACACTAGCGAGAACACAAAAATCAGCTCTATAAAGAGCAACAAAAAATAGAAATAAGCCTCGAGTAAGTCAAAATTCGGCAACGTCTCGGATTCGATCTGCAACCAAGATAATATGCATCTCACGCACTAACTACTCAGCCACGGACGCTTAATAAATCACAACTGCTAGCAACAAATAAAGAAGAGAACAGATGCTTTGAACTTTCCAATGCTACAGATCGTGACCACAGCGAAAATACCACTTAATATGTGAACATTTTTAACGAACACGTATTAATACACTACTCGCAAGCTCGAGTGTGCAGACACTATAACAAGATAATAACTATTCACTAAACTAGGAACTCTAAAAAATAAAATACACTTTAGAAACTACAAGTCATTGACGTTTTTTTTTGCGCCATTATGACCTTAAGGCTCTTTGAATTTTAACGATTGAAAATTTTATCAAAACAATAACCTAATTTGAGACACATGCCAAGCTACGCGCCGCAAACACTAGCGAGAACACAAAAATCAGCTCTATAAAGAGCAACAAAAAGGTGAAATAAGCCTCGAGGAAGTCAAAATTCGGCAACGTCTCGGATTCGATCTGCAACCAAGATATTATGCATCTCACGCACTAACTACTCAGCCACGGACGCTTAATAAACCACAACCACTAGCCACAAATAAAGAAGAGAACAGATGCTAGGAACTTTCCAATGCTACAGATCGTGACCACAGCAAAAATACCACTTAATATGTAAACATTTTTAATGAACACGTATTAATACACTACTCGCAATTTCGAGTGTGTAGACACTATAACAAGAGAAAAACTATTCATTAAACTAGGAACTTTAAAAAATAAAATACACTTTAGAAACTACAAGTGATTCACGGTTTTTTTGCGCCATTATGACCTTAAGGCTCTTTGAATTTTTACGATTGAAAATTTTTACAGAACAATAACCTAAATTGAGACACATGCCAAGCTGCGCTTCGCAAACACTAGCGAGAACACAAAAATCAGCTCTATAAAGAGCAACAAAAAATAGAAATAAGCCTCGAGTAAGTCAAAATTCGGCAACGTCTCGGATTCGATCTGCAACCAAGATAATATGCATCTCACGCACTAACTACTCAGCCACGGACGCTTAATAAATCACAACTGCTAGCAACAAATAAAGAAGAGAACAGATGCTTTGAACTTTCCAATGCTACAGATCGTGACCACAGCGAAAATACCACTTAATATGTGAACATTTTTAACGAACACGTATTAATACACTACTCGCAAGCTCGAGTGTGCAGACACTATAACAAGATAATAACTATTCACTAAACTAGGAACTCTAAAAAATAAAATACACTTTAGAAACTACAAGTCATTGACGTTTTTTTTTGCGCCATTATGACCTTAAGGCTCTTTGAATTTTAACGATTGAAAATTTTATCAAAACAATAACCTAATTTGAGACACATGCCAAGCTACGCGCCGCAAACACTAGCGAGAACACAAAAATCAGCTCTATAAAGAGCAACAAAAAGGTGAAATAAGCCTCGAGGAAGTCAAAATTCGGCAACGTCTCGGATTCGATCTGCAACCAAGATATTATGCATCTCACGCACTAACTACTCAGCCACGGACGCTTAATAAACCACAACCACTAGCCACAAATAAAGAAGAGAACAGATGCTAGGAACTTTCCAATGCTACAGATCGTGACCACAGCAAAAATACCACTTAATATGTGAACATTTTTTAAGAACACGTATTAATACACTACTCGCAAGCTCGAGTGTGTAGACACTATAACAAGATAACAACTTTTCACTAAACTAGGAACTCTAAAGAATAAAATACACTTTGGAAACTACAAGTCATTCACGTTTGTTTGCGTCATTATGACCTTAAGGCTTTTTGAATTTTTACGATTGAAAATTTTTACAGAACAATAACCTAATTTGAGACGCATGCCAAGCTACGCTTCGCAAACACTAGCGAGAACACAAAAATCAGCTCTATAAAGAGCAACAAAAAAGTGAAATAAGCCTCGAGTAAGTCAAAATTCGGCAACGTCTCGGATTCGATCTGCAACCAAGATAATATGCATCTCACGCACTAACTACTTAGCCACGGACGCTTAATAAATCACAACTGCTAGCAACAAATAAAGAAGAGAACAGATGCTTTGAACTTTCCAATGCTACAGATCGTGACCACAGCGAAAATACCACTTAATATGTGAACATTTTTAACGAACACGTATTAATACACTACTCGCAAGCTCGAGTGTGCAGACACTATAACAAGATAATAACTATTCACTAAACTAGGAACTCTAAAAAATAAAATACACTTTAGAAACTACAAGTCATTGACGTTTTTTTTTGCGCCATTATGACCTTAAGGCTCTTTGAATTTTAACGATTGAAAATTTTATCAAAACAATAACCTAATTTGAGACACATGCCAAGCTACGCGCCGCAAACACTAGCGAGAACACAAAAATCAGCTCTATAAAGAGCAACAAAAAGGTGAAATAAGCCTCGAGTAAGTCAAAATTCGGCAACGTCTCGGATTCGATCTGCAACCAAGATATTATGCATCTCACGCACTAACTACTCAGCCACGGATGCTTAATAAACCACAACCACTAGCCACAAATAAAGAAGAGAACAGATGCTAGGAACTTTCCAATGCTACAGATCGTGACCACAGCAAAAATACCACTTAATATGTGAACATTTTTTAAGAACACGTATTAATACACTACTCGCAAGCTCGAGTGTGTAGACACTATAACAAGATAACAACTTTTCATTAAACTAGGAACTCTAAAGAATAAAATACATTTTGGAAACTACAAGTCATTCACGTTTTTTTGCGTCATTATGACCTTAAGGCTTTTTGAATTTTTACGATTGAAAATTTTTACAGAACAATAACCTAATTTGAGACGCATGCCAAGCTGCGCTTCGCAAACACTAGCGAGAACACAAAAATCAGCTCTATAAAGAGCAACAAAAAAGTGAAATAAGCCTCAAGTAAGTCAAAATTCGGCAACGTCTCGGATTCGATCTGCAACCAAGATATTATGCATCTCACGCACTAACTACTCAGCCACGGACGCCTAATAAATCACAACCACTAGCCACAAATAAAGAAGAGAACAGATGCTATGAAATTTCCAAAGCTACAGATCGTGACCACAGCAAAAATACCACTTAATATGTGAACATTTTTAATGAACACGTATTAATACATAACTCGCAAGCTCGAGTGTTTAGACACTATAACAAGATTATAACTTTTCATTAAACTAGGAAATCTAAAAAATATATATACACTTTAGAAACTACAAGTCATTCACGTTTTTTTGCGCCATTGGCTTGCTCGTTTTAAGAGTGTAATTTGATTAAGCATGAATTTGAATTGAACTTATTGTGAAAAGCAACCCAAAAGACACAGGACCTAAATCAGTGCGTTCCGTTCGCTCAATGTCTCTTACAAATTCTGGAATACACGAACAATTGAAAGACTGCGCAGATGATTTGAAATCAAAAAATTGCGTTTACTAAGATAAAAGTCATTCATTTTACGCCGGAAATCAATACCGTGAGCAACAGAAACTTGGCTGAGACAATATTTGGCTATAATATATAGCATGTTCTAAAAAAACTCAATACTGCAAAAACTATTCAATTGATTTCCAATTAACGTTAAAATTTTAAAGTCTTCAATCAACAGTATGCAATTGTAGCATGCAACGCACGGGTTAAAATTTTTGCATCAAGTTTTCAATTCCTGTAAAAAGAAGACTCATGTGAATGTATTTGAATTAAATCATTCAATTGCAAGAGATTGCAACTACTATTTCTTTCCCATTAGAACTGCGGATGTAGAGTAT
The DNA here is from genome assembly GCF_963678635.1 of Symsagittifera roscoffensis. Taxonomy (NCBI): domain Eukaryota; kingdom Metazoa; phylum Xenacoelomorpha; order Acoela; family Convolutidae; genus Symsagittifera; species Symsagittifera roscoffensis. The sequence continues at coordinate 51,360,610 of NC_087063.1, read as the reverse complement.
TGTCCTATTAGTTATTTATATACACACTAAGGCAATGCAATATTGAACTCCGGGAGAATTTAAGTCAGATCACTCGATGGGCTTTTCATTTCAAATTTGATGCCTGCAGGTAAATTGTAGCAAAAAAAGAGCAAAAAGAAGGGAACTCAGTCCTGTTTCAATTAGTAGTCCTTTCCGCTCGTGCTAGGATCTTTTCTTTCCCTAGTTCTGTAATGAATTAAGACATTCATTGGGATTTGAATAAGTCTTTTAAATAAAAAATATTCAATCAGTTTGCAGCTCTAAAATGGAGCAATAGGAAGAAATTGAGTTCAATGACTGAAAAAAGCAACCTAATATAATACATATTACTAATATCCCACTCACAAACAGTTCACAATTATGTGTTCGATTGTGCATATTTTGCCGCGGCTGTACTTTTACTGCAATTTTTTTACGCTGCGAGAGCTGGAACATTAGTAAAATAAGAAATCGACAATAAGTTGGGAAAAGAGTTATCTTTTAACTTTTTATGATACTACGATGAGAAAAAATTTCGAAAGAACTTTTACTTTAATTAATCAGTTAGAGTGCATTGACGACTATTGTTATTACAGCGTCTTTAACACAGAGGCGAAGCTGCGCTTTGCAAACACTTGCGAGAACAAGACCAAAAAGCAACTCTACAAGTGACACAAGAATGGAAATAAGCCTCAAAATTGCAAAAACTCAAGTCTTAGCAAAAACTCGAATTAGCAAAAATCTGCGAACTAGCAAATTCGAGTCTCACGCACCAACCATTCTGCCAGGGATGCTCGAAATCCCCAAAAACTAGCCACCAATAACGAAGCTATATAGGCTAGTAAATTGCGAATTCGATGCAGCAAAACGAGCATCAAATACAAAGAAACAACTTTGCTTATTGGTTTATTGAAACAACAAAAAGAAACAATAAACCAATAAATCGCAAAAAATGAAGCCACATTATGAAAAATTAGGCATTTCAAAACATTGCGAGATATATTAGGGTAAAAAACCTCTGAAATCGAGATTGTAAGAAATAGTAGATGTTAGCCTCAAAATTGCAAAAACTCAAGGCTTAGCAGAAACTCGAATTAGCAAATATCTGCGACCTAACCATTCAGCCACGGATGATTAAAATTCCAAAAAACTAGCCACCGTAACGAAGCTACATAGGCTAAAAAATTACCATCTTGATGCAGCAAAAGTAGCATCAAACAAAAAGATACAATTTTGCATGCAATAAAACGCAAAAAATAAAAACACATTAAGTATAAATTATGCATTTTAAAAATTGCGAGATGTAATGAATTAGAAAATTTCTGAAATCCAGATTTTATTATTGTTTTGTTGTTTGAAACAAAAAGTTGTCTTCGGTTCACTTGATGCAATCAAATGCATCAACTGTGTAAAGATATAACTATTCGAACGTCAAAGCACATGTTATCAATAAGCTGTGAAGGCGTAAAAAATAAGCTGTCATGCCAAATCGATGCAGCAAAAATGTTGCTACAAAATCTGCGACTTGGTGACATTATTTGCGGCTTACGTTGAAAAAAAGGAAGTTCGTACTATAACACTTTGCTTCGGAAGTGTTAATATGCATTTCAAAAAAACTGCAAGATATATTGAGTTAGAACATTTTTGAAATCGAAACAAATACTTTTCTTCGGTTCAATTGATGAGTTAAAACTGCATCAACTGTGTAAACTTTGAACTATTTGATAAAGGTGCAACAAAAATTTGCCGCAAGAAAAGTCGCAACAGTATTTGCGACTCAAGTCGAAAAAAAAGAAAATTCGTACTATAACTTTTCTTCGCAAGTGTAATTATGCAACTCATAAAAATGCAAATTATACTGAGTTAGAAAAACTTTGAAATCGAGATTTTATTATATTTATGTTGTTGTTGCTTGAAAAAAAACTTTCTTCGGTTCACAACTACATGTAACGAAGCCACCAGTAACGAAGCTACATACGCCAATAAATTGCCAATTGGATGCAGCAAAAAGAGCATCAAATAAAAAAAGATACAATTTTGCACGCAATAAACCGCAAAAAAACAAAGCCACATTATGAAAAACTATGCATTTGAAAAAATTACGATATGCATTGAGTTAGAAAATTTCTGAAATCCAGATTTTATTCTAATAACTATTTGAATCTCAAAGCACATGTTATCAATAAGCTGTAAAGGTGCAACAAATAAGCTGTCAAGTCAATTCGATGAAGCAAATCTTTGCCGCAAGATTCGCAACAGTATTTGCGACTCATACCGAAAAAAAGGAAAAGTCGTACTATAACTTTCCTTCGCAAGTGTAATTATGCAACTCATAAAAACCCAAAATATGTTGAATTAGAAAAACTTTGAAATCGAGATTTTATTATAATTATGTTGTTTGAAAAAAAAGCTCTCTTAGGTTCACAAACACATCTAGGGAAGCCACCAGTAACGAAGCTACATAGGCTAATAAATTGCCAATTCGATGCAGCAAAAAGAGCATCAAATACAAAAAGAAACAACTTTGCTTATTGGTTTATTGAAACAACAAAAAGAAACAATAAACCAATAAATCGCAAAAAATGAAGCCACATTATGAAAAATTAGGCATTTCAAAACATTGCGAGATATATTAGGGTAAAAAACCTCTGAAATCGAGATTGTAAGAAATAGTAGATGTTAGCCTCAAAATTGCAAAAACTCAAGGCTTAGCAGAAACTCGAATTAGCAAATATCTGCGACCTAACCATTCAGCCACGGATGATTAAAATTCCAAAAAACTAGCCACCGTAACGAAGCTACATAGGCTAAAAAATTACCAACTTGATGCAGCAAAAGTAGCATCAAACAAAAAGATACAATTTTGCATGCAATAAAACGCAAAAAATAAAAACACATTAAGTATAAATTATGCATTTTAAAAATTGCGAGATGCAATGAATTAGAAAATTTCTGAAATCCAGATTTTATTATTGTTTTGTTGTTTGAAACAAAAAATTGTCTTCGGTTCACTTGATGCAATCAAATGCATCAACTGTGTAAAGATATAATTATTCGAACGTCAAAGCACATGTTATCAATAAGCTGTGAAGGCGTAACAAATAAGCTGTCATGCCAAATCGATGCAGCAAAAATGTTGCTACAAAATTTGCGACTTGGTGACATTATTTGCGGCTTACGTTGAAAAAAAGGAAGTTCGTACTATAACACTTTGCTTCGCAAATGTAAAAAGCTGTTAAAGTGCAACAAAATGTCAAAACATCTTTTGCCAAATCGAAGCAGCAAATAATGTGGCTTTTAGTTCAGCACTGAACTCGACTGAGTCGCAACAAAATTCCCAACAATATTTGCGACTTAGGTTGAAAAAAAGAAGTTCGTACTATAACACTTTGCTTCGGAAGTGTTAATATGCATTTCAAAAAAACTGCAAGATATATCGAGTTAGATTATTTTTGAAATCGAAACAAATACCTTTCTTCGGTTCAATTGATGAGTTAAAACTGCATCAACTGTGTAAACTTTGAACTATTTGATAAAGGTGCAACAAAAATTTGCCGCAAGAAAAGTCGCAACAGTATTTGCGACTCAAGTCGAAAAAAAAGAAAATTCGTACTATAACTTTTCTTCGCAAGTGTAATTATGCAACTCATAAAAATGCAAATTATACTGAGTTAGAAAAACTTTGAAATCGAGATTTTATTATATTTATGTTGTTGTTGCTTGAAAAAAAACTTTCTTCGGTTCACAACTACATGTAACGAAGCCACCAGTAACGAAGCTACATACGCCAATAAATTGCCAATTGGATGCAGCAAAAAGAGCATCAAATAAAAAAAGATACAATTTTGCACGCAATAAACCGCAAAAAAACAAAGCCACATTATGAAAAACTATGCATTTGAAAAAATTACGATATGCATTGAGTTAGAAAATTTCTGAAATCCAGATTTTATTCTAATAACTATTTGAATCTCAAAGCACATGTTATCAATAAGCTGTAAAGGTGCAACAAATAAGCTGTCAAGTCAATTCGATGAAGCAAATCTTTGCCGCAAGATTCGCAACAGTATTTGCGACTCATACCGAAAAAAAGGAAAAGTCGTACTATAACTTTCCTTCGCAAGTGTAATTATGCAACTCATAAAAATGCAAATTATACTGAGTTAGAAAAACTTTGAAATCGAGATTTTATTATATTTATGTTGTTGTTGCTTGAAAAAAAACTTTCTTCGGTTCACAACTACATGTAACGAAGCCACCAGTAACGAAGCTACATACGCCAATAAATTGCCAATTGGATGCAGCAAAAAGAGCATCAAATAAAAAAGATACAATTTTGCACGCAATAAACCGCAAAAAAACAAAGCCACATTATGAAAAACTATGCATTTGAAAAAATTACGATATGCATTGAGTTAGAAAATTTCTGAAATCCAGATTTTATTCTTATAACTATTTGAATCTCAAAGCACATGTTATCAATAAGCTGTAAAGGTGCAACAAATAAGCTGTCAAGTCAATTCGATGAAGCAAATCTTTGCCGCAAGATTCGCAACAGTATTTGCGACTCATACCGAAAAAAAGGAAAAGTCGTACTATAACTTTCCTTCGCAAGTGTAATTATGCAACTCATAAAAATCCAAAATATGTTGAATTAGAAAAACTTTGAAATCGAGATTTTATTATAATTATGTTGTTTGAAAAAAAAGCTCTCTTAGGTTCACAAACACATGTAGGGAAGCCACCAGTAACGAAGCTACATAGGCTAATAAATTGCCAATTCGATGAAGCAAAAAGAGCATCAAATACCAAAAGATACAATTTTGCACGCAATAAACAGCAAAAAAGGCCCCATTATGAAAAACTTGGCAATTCAAAAAATTGCGAGTTAAATTGGGTTAGAAAACTTCTGAAATCGAGATGGTACTTTTGTTTTTGTTTGAAAAAAAAGTTGTCTTCGGTTCACTTGATGAATTAAAATGCATCAACTGTGTAAGCTTATGAATATTCGAATCTGGAAGCACAGGTTATCAACAGAGGCGAACCTGCGCTTCGCAAACAGTTGCTAGAACACGACCAAACAGGACCTCCATCAAGTGACATATAAAAAAAGTAGAAATAAGCCTCAAAACTGCAAAAACTCAAGACTTAGCAAAAACTCGAATTAGCAAATATCTGCGACCTAGCAAATTTGAGTCTCACTCACTAACCATTTAGCCACGGATGCTTAAATCCCCAAAAACTAGCCACCAGTAACGAAGGTACATAGGCTAATAAATTGCCAATTCGATGCAGCAAAAAGAGCATCAAATAAAAAAAGATACAATTTTGCACGCAATAAACCGCAAAAAAACAAAGCCACATTATGAAAAACTATGCATTTCAAAAAATTGCGAGATGCATTGAGTTAGAAAATTTCTGAAATCCAAACTTTATTCTTATGTTGTTTGAAACAAATAGTTTGTCTTCGGTTCAAATGATCATTTAAAATGCATCAACTGTGAAAAGTTTTAAGTATTCGAATGTCAAAGCACATGTAATGAGCTGTCAAGCCAAATCGATGCAGCAAAATTGTTGCTTTTACTTCCACACTAACTGCCACTGAATCGCAACAAAATTCCCAGCAATATTTGCGACTTAGATTGAAAAAAGGAAGTTCGTACTATAACACATTGCTTCGCAAGTGTTAATATGCATTTCAAAAACTGCAAGATATACTGAGTTAGAACATTTTTGAAATCGAGAAACAAATACCTTTTTTCGGTTCAGTTGATGAGTTAAAACTGAATCAACTGTGTAAACTTTGAAGTATTTGATAAAGGCGAAACAAATAAGCTGTCATGCCAATTCGATGCAGCAAATAATTGACGCAAGAAAAGTCGCAACAGTATTTGCGACTCAAGTCGGAAAAAAAAGAAAATTCGTACTAGAACTTTTTTTGCAACTGCAATTATGCAACTCAAAAAAATGCAAATCATGTTGAGTTAGAAAAACTTTGAAATCGAGATTTTATTATAATTATGTTGTTGCTTGAAAAAAAAGCTTTCTTCGGTTCACAACTACATGTAACGAAGCCACCAGTAACGAAGCTACATAGGCTAGTAAATTGCCAATTGGATGCAGCAAAACGAGCATCAAATAAAAAAGATACAATTTTGCACGCAATAAACTGCAAAAAAAGCCACATTATGAAAAACTATGCATTTCAAAAAATTGCGAGATGCATTGAGTTAGAAAATTTCCGAAATCCAGATTTTATTCTTATGTTGTTTGAAACAAATAGTTTGTCTTCGGTTCAATTGATCATTTAAAATGCATCAACTGTGAAAAGTTTTAAGTATTCGAATGTCAAAGCACATGTAATAAGCTGTCAAGCCAGATCGATGCAGCAAAATTGTTGCTTTTAGTTCCACACTAGCTGACACTGAATCGCAACAAAAATCTCAACAATATTTGCGACTTAGGTTGAAAAAAGGAAGTTCGTACTATAACAATTTGCTTCGCAAGTGTTAATATGCATTTCGAAAACTGCAAGATATATTGAGTTAGAACATTTTTGAAATCGAGAAACAAATACCATTTTTCGGTTCAATTGATGAGTTAAAACTGCATCAACTGTGTAAACTTTGAACTATTTGATAAAGGCGCAACAAATAAGCTGACATGCCAATTCGATGCAGCAAATATTTGCCGCAAGAAAATTCGCAACAGTATTTGCGACTCAAGTCGGAAAAAAAGAAAACTCGTACTATAACTTTTCTTCGCAAGTGTAATTATGCAACTCATAAAAATGCAAATTATCTTGAGTTTTTATTAATTTTGAAAACGAGATTTTATTATAATTATGTTGTTGTGGCTTGAAAAAAGCTTTATTCGGTTTACAACTACATGTAACGAAGCCACCAGTAACGAAGCTACATAGGCTAATAAATTGCCAATTCGATGCAACAAAAAGAGCATCAAATACAAAAGGATAAAACAAATAAATCACAAAGCCACAATATAAAAAAATTAGGCTTTTCAAAAAATTGCAAGAAACGTTGGGTTAGAAAACTTCTGAAACCGGGATTGTACTTTTGTTATGTTGTTTGAAACAAATAGTTTCTTCGGTCCACTTGATGAAATAAAAATGCATCAACTGTGTAAGCTTATGAATACTCGAATCTCAAAGCACAGGTTATCAACAGAGGCGAACCTGCGCTTCGCAAACAGTTGCTAGAACACGACCAAAAAGCACCTCTATCAAGTGACATAAAAAAAGTAGAAATAAGCCTCAAAACTGCAAAAACGCAGGACTTAGCAAAAAATCGAGTTAGCAAATATCTGCGACCTAGCAAATTTGAGTCTCACGCACTAACCATTCAGCCACGGATGCTTAAGTCCCCAAAAACTAGCCAACAGTAACGAAGCTACATAGGCTAATAAATTGCCAATTCGATGCAACAAAAAGAGCATCAAATAGAAAAAGATACAAATCAAATAAACGCAAAAAAGCCTCATTATGAAAAATTAGGCTTTTCAAAAAATTGCGAGAAACGTTGGGTTAGAAAACTTCTGAAATCGAGATTGTACTTTTGTTAAGTTGTTTGAAACAAATAGTTTGTCTTCGGTTCAATTGATCATTTAAAATGCAACAACTGTGAAAAGTTTTTAAGTAATCGAATGTCAAAGCACATGTAATAAGCTGTCAAGCCAGATCGATGCAGCAAAATTTTTCCTTTTAGTTCCACACTAACTGCCACTCAATCGCAACAAAATTCCCAACAATATTTGCGACTTAGGTTGAAAAAAGGAAGTTCGTACTATAACACTTTGCTTCGCAAGTATTAATATGCATTTCGAAAACTGCAAGATATATTGAGTTAGAACATTTTTGAAATCGAGAAACATTTTTTCGGTTCAATTGATGAGTTATAACTGCATCAACTGTCTAAACTTTGAACTATTTGATAAAAAAGCAACAAATAAACTGTCATGCCAATTCGATGCAGCAAAAATTTGCCACAAGAAAAATCACAACAGTATTTGCGACTCAAGTCGAAAAAAAGGAAAAAACGTACTATAACTTTTCTTCGCAAGTGTAATTATGCAACTCATAAAACTGCAAATTATGTTGAGTTAGAAAAACTTTGAAATCGAGATTTTATTATAATTACGTTGTTGTGGCTTGAAAAAAAGCTTTATTCGGTTTACAACTACATGTAACGAAGCCACCAGTAACGAAGCTACATAGGCTAACAAATTGCCAATTCGATGCAACGAAAAGAACATCAAATACAAAAGGATAAAAATCAAATAAATCGCAAAAAAAGCTACATTATGAAAAATTAGGCTTTTCAAAAAATTGCGAGAAGCGTTGGGTTAGAAAACTTCTGAAACCGAAATTGTACTTTTGTTATGTTGTTTGAAACAAATAGTTTTCTTCGGTTCACTTGATGAAATAAAAATGCATCAACTGTGTAAGCTTATGAATAATCGAATCTCAAATTACAGGTTATCAACAGAGGCGAACCTGCGCTTCGCAAACAGTTGCTAGAACACGACCAAAAAGCACCTCTATCAAATGACATAAAAAAAGTAGAAATAAGCCTCAAAACTGCAAAAACGCAGGACTTAGCAAAAAATCGAGTTAGCAAATATCTGCGACCTAGCAAATTTGAGTCTCACGCACTAACCATTCAGCCACGGATGCTTAAATCCCCAAAAACTAGCCACCAGTAACGAATCTACATAGGCTAATAAATTGCCAATTGGATGCATCAAAGAGAGCATCAAATAAAAAAAGATACAATTTTGCACGCAATAAACCGCAAAAAAACAAAGCCAAATTATGAAAAACTATGCATTTGAAAAAATTACGATATGCATTGAGTTAGAAAATTTCTGAACTCCAGATTTTATTCTTATGTTGTTTGAAACAAATAGTCTGTCTTCGGTTCAATTGATCATTTAAAATGCAACAACTATGAAGTTTTTAAGTATTCGAAAGTCAAAGTACATGTAATAAGCTGTCAAGCCAGATCGATGCAGCAAAACTGTTGCTTTTAGTTCCACACATACTGCCACTGAATCGCAAAATAATTCCCAACAGTATTTGCGACTTAGGTTGAAAAAAGGAAGTTCGTACTATAACACTTTGCTTCGCAAGTGTTGATATGCATTTCAAAAACTGCAAGATATATTGAGTTAGAACATTTTTGAAATCGAGAAACAAATACCTTTTTTCGATTCAATTGATGAGTTAAAACTGCATCAACTGTGTAAACTTTGAACTATTTGATAAAGGTGCAACAAATATTTGCCGCAAGAAAAGTCGCAACAGTATTTGCGACTCAAGTCGAAAAAAAAGAAAAATCGTACTATAACTTTTCTTGGCAAGTGTAATTATGCAACTCATAAAAATGCAAATTATGTTGAGTTAGAAAAACTTTGAAAACGAGATTTTATATTTATGTTGTTGTTGCTTGAAAAAATTTTTTCTTCGGCTCACAACTACATGTAACGAAGCCACCAGTAACGAAGCTACATACGCCAATAAATTGCCAATTGGATGCAGCAAAAAGAGCATCAAATAAAAAAGATACAATTTTGCACGCAATAAACCGCAAAAAAACAAAGCCACATTAAGAAAAACTATGCATTTGAAAAAATTACGATATGCATTGAGTTAGAAAATTTCTGAAACCCAGATTTTATTCTTATGTTGTTTGAAATAAATAGTTTGTCTTCGGTTCAATTGATCATTTAAAATGCAACTACTGTGAAAAGTTTTAAAGTATTCGAAAGTCAAAGTACATATATTAAGCTGTCAAGCCAGATCGATGCAGCAAAACTGTTGCTTTTAGTTCCACACTAACTGCAACTGAATCGCAACAAAAATCCCAACAATATTTGCAACTTAGGTTGAAAAAGGAAGTTCGTACTATAACACTTTGCTTCGCAAGTGTTAATATGCATTTCAAAAACTGCAAGATATATTGAGCTAGAACATTTTTGAAATCGAGAAACAAATACCTTTTTTCGATTCAATTGATGAGGTAAAACTGCATCAACTGTGTAAACTTTTAACTATTTGATAAAGGTGCAACAAAAATTTGCCACAAGAAAAGTCGCAACAGTATTTGCGACTCAAGTCGGAAAAAAAAGAAAATTCGTACTAGAACTTTTTTCGCAACTGCAATTATGCAACTCAAAAAAATGCAAATCATGTTGAGTTAGAAAAACTTTGAAATCGAGATTTTATTATAATTATGTTGTTTTTGCTTGAAAAAAAGCTTTCTTCGGTTCACAACTACATGTAACGAAGCCACCAGTAACGAAGCTACATAGGCTAATAAATTGCCAATTCGATGCAACGAAAAGAACATCAAATACAAAAGGATACAAATCAAATAAATCGTAAAAAAGCTACATTATGAAAAATTAGGCTTTTCAAAAAATTGCGAGAAGAGTTGGGTTAGAAAACTTCTGAAACCGAAATTGTACTTTTGTTATGTTGTTTGAAACAAATAGTTTTCTTCGGTTCACTTGATGAAATAAAAATGCATCAACTATGTAAGCTTATGAATAATCGAATCTCAAAGCACATGTTATCAACAGAGGCGAACCTGCGCTTCGCAAACAGTTGCTAGAACACGACCAAAAAGCACCTCTATCAAGTGACATAAAAAAGTAGAAATAAGCCTCAAAACTGCAAAAACAAAGGACTTAGCAAAAAAATCGAATTAGCAAATATCTGCGACCTAGCAAATTTGAGTCTCACGCACTAATCATTCAGCCACGGATGCTTAAATCCCCAAAAACTAGCCACCAGTAACGAAGCTACATAGGCTAATAAATTGCCAATTGGATGCATCAAAAAGAGCATCAAATAAAAAACGATACAATTTTGCACGCAATAAACCGCAAAAAAACAAAGCCACATTATGAACTATGCATTTGAAAAAATTACGATATGCATTGAGTTAGAAAATTTGAGTCAAAGTACATGTAATAAGCTGTCAAGCCAGATCGATGCAGCAAAACTGTTGCTTTTAGTTCCACACTAACTGCCACTGAATCGCAAAATAATTCCCAACAATATTTGCGACTTAGGTTGAAAAAAGGAAGTTCGTACTATAACACTTTGCTTCGCAAGTGTTGATATGCATTTCAAAAACTGCAAGATATATTGAGTTAGAACATTTTTGAAATCAAGAAACAAATACCTTTTTTCGATTCAATTGATGAGTTAAAACTGCATCAACTGTGTAAACTTTTAACTATTTGATAAAGGTGCAACAAAAAATTGCCGCAAGAAAAGTCGCAACAGTATTTGCGACTCAATTCGAAAAAAAAAGAAAATTCGTACTATAACTTTTCTTCGCAAGTGTAATTATGCAACTCATAAAAATGCAAATTATACTGAGTTAGAAAAACTTTGAAATCGAGACTTTATTATATTTATGTTGTTGTTGCTTGAAAAATTTTTTTCTTCGGCTCACAACTACATGTAACGAAGCCACCAGTAACGAAGCTACATACGCCAATAAATTGCCAATTGGATGCAGCAAAAAGAGCATCAAATAAAAAAAGATACAATTTTGCACGCAATAAACCGCAAAAAAACAAAGCCACATTATGAAAAACTATGCATTTGAAAAAATTACGATATGCATTGAGTTAGAAAATTTCTGAAATCCAGATTTTATTCTATGTTGTTTGAAATAAATAGTTTGTCTTCGGTTCAATTGATCATTTAAAATGCAACTACTGTGAAAAGTTTTAAAGTATTCGAAAGTCAAAGTACATGTATCAAGCTGTCAAGCCAAATCGATGCAGCAAAACTGTTGCTTTTAGTTCCACACTAACTGCAACTGAATCGCAACAAAAATCCCAACAATATTTGCGACTTAGGTTGAAAAAGGAAGTTCGTACTATAACACTTTGCTTCGCAAGTGTTAATATGCCTTTCAAAAACTGCAAGATATATTGAGTTAGAAAATTTTTGAAATCGAGAAACAAATACCTTTTTTCGATTCAATTGATGAGGTAAAACTGCTTCAACTGTGTAAACTTTTAACTATTTGATAAAGGTGCAACAAAAAATTGCCGCAAGAAAAGTCGCAACAGTATTTGCGACTCAATTCGAAAAAAAAGAAAATTCGTACTATAACTTTTCTTCGCAAGTGTAATTATGCAACTCATAAAAATGCAAATTATACTGAGTTAGAAAAACTTTGAAATCGAGATTTTATTATATTCATGTTGTTGTTGCTTGAAAAAAAACTTTCTTCGGTTCACAACTACATGTAACGAAGCCACCAGTAACGAAGCTACAGACCAATAAATTGCCAATTGGATGCAGCAAAAAGAGCATCAAATAAAAAAAAGATACAATTTTGCACGCAATAAACCGCAAAAAAACAAAGCCACATTATGAAAAACTATGCATTTGAAAAAATTACGATATGCATTGAGTTAGAAAAGTTCTGACATCCAGATTTTATTGTAATGTTGTTTGAAACACTAGTTTGTCTACGGTTCAATTGATCATTTAAAATGCAACTACTGTGAAAAGTTTTAAAGTATTCGAAAGTCAAAGTACATGTAATAAGCTGTCAAGCCAGATCGATGCAGCAAAACTGTTGCTTTTAGTTCCACACTAACTGCCACTGAATCGCAACATAATTCCCGACAATATTTGCGACTTAGGTTGAAACAAGGAAGTTCGTACTATAACACTTTGCTTCGCAAGTGTTAATATGCATTTCAAAAACTGCAAGATATATTGAGTTAGAACATTTTTGAAATCGAGAAACAAATACCTTTTTTCGATTCAATTGATGAGTTAAAACTGCATCAACTGTGTAAACTTTGAACTATTTGATAAAGGTGCAACAAAAAGTTGCCGCAAGAAAAGTCGCAACAGTATTTGCGACTCAAGTCGAAATAAAAAGAAAATTCGTACTACAACTTTTCTTCGCAAGTGTAATTATGCAACTCATAAAAATGCAAATTATGTTGAGTTAGAAAAACTTTGAAATCGAGATTTTATTATATTTATGTTGTTGTTGCTTGAAAAAAAAAACTTTCTTCGGTTCACAGCCACTTGTAACGAAGCCACCAGTAACGAAGCTACATAGGCCAATTAATTGCCAATTGGATGCAGCAAAAAGGGCATCAAATAAAAAAGATACAATTTTGCACGCAATAAACCGCAAAAAAACAAAGCCACATTATGAAAAACTATGCATTTGAAAAAATTACGATATGCATTGAGTTAGAAAATTTCTGACATCCAGATTTTATTCTTATGTTGTTTGAAACAAATAGTTTGTCTTCGGTTCAATTGATCATTTAAAATGCAACAACTGTGAAAAGTTTTTAAGTATTCGAAAGTCAAATTACATGTAATAAGCTGTCAAGCCAGATCGATGCAGCAAAACTGTTGATTTAGTTCCACACTAACTGCCACTGAATCGCAACATAATTCCCAACAAAATTTGCGAGTTAGGTTGAAAAAAGGAAGTTCGTACTATAACACTTTGCTTCGCAAGTGTTAATATGCATTTCAAAAACTGCAAGATATATTGAGTTAGAACATTTTTGAAATCGAGAAACAAATACCTTTTTTTCGATTCAATTGATGAGTTAAAACTGCATCAACTGCGTAAACTTTGAACTATTTGATAAAGGTGCAACAAATATTTGCCGCAAGAGAAGTCGCAACAGTATTTGCGACTCAAGTCGAAAAAAGAAAATTCGTACTATAACTTTTCTTCGCAAGTGTAATTATGCAATTCATAAAAATGCAAATTATGTTGAGTTAGAAAAACTTTGATATCGAGATTTTGATATATTTATGTTGTTGTTGCTTGAAAAAAAACTTTCTTCGGTTCACAACTACATGTAACGAAGCCATCAGTAACGAAGCTCTATAGGCCAATAAATTGCCAATTAGATGCAGCAAAAAGGGCATCAAATAAAAAAGATACAATTTTGCACGCAATAAACCGCAAAAAAACAAAGCCACATTATGGAAAACTATGCATTTGAAAAAATTACGATATGCATTGAGTTAGAAAATTTCTGACATCCAGATTTTATTCTTATGTTGTTTGAAACAAATAGTTTGTCTTCGGTTCAATTGATCATTTAAAATGCAACAACTGTGAAAAGTTTTTAAGTATTCGAAAGTCAAATTACATGTAATAAGCTGTCAAGCCAGATCGATGCAGCAAAACTGTTGATTTAGTTCCACACTAACTGCCACTGAATCGCAACATAATTCCCAACAAAATTTGCGAGTTAGGTTGAAAAAAGGAAGTTCGTACTATAACACTTTGCTTCGCAAGTGTTAATATGCATTTCAAAAACTGCAAGATATATTGAGTTAGAACATTTTTGAAATCGAGAAACAAATACCTTTTTTTCGATTCAATTGATGAGTTAAAACTGCATCAACTGCGTAAACTTTGAACTATTTGATAAAGGTGCAACAAATATTTGCCGCAAGAGAAGTCGCAACAGTATTTGCGACTCAAGTCGAAAAAAGAAAATTCGTACTATAACTTTTCTTCGCAAGTGTAATTATGCAATTCATAAAAATGCAAATTATGTTGAGTTAGAAAAACTTTGATATCGAGATTTTGATATATTTATGTTGTTGTTGCTTGAAAAAAAACTTTCTTCGGTTCACAACTACATGTAACGAAGCCATCAGTAACGAAGCTCTATAGGCCAATAAATTGCCAATTAGATGCAGCAAAAAGGGCATCAAATAAAAAAGATACAATTTTGCACGCAATAAACCGCAAAAAAACAAAGCCACATTATGGAAAACTATGCATTTGAAAAAATTACGATATGCATTGAGTTAGAAAATTTCTGACATCCAGATTTTATTCTTATGTTGTTTGAAACAAATAGTTTGTCTTCGGTTCAATTGATCATTTAAAATGCAACAACTGTGAAAAGTTTTTAAGTATTCGAAAGTCAAATTACATGTAATAAGCTGTCAAGCCAGATCGATGCAGCAAAACTGTTGATTTAGTTCCACACTAACTGCCACTGAATTGCAACATAATTCCCAACAAAATTTGCGAGTTAGGTTGAAAAAAGGAAGTTCGTACTATAACACTTTGCTTCGCAAGTGTTAATATGCATTTCAAAAACTGCAAGATATATTGAGTTAGAACATTTTTGAAATCGAGAAACAAATACCTTTTTTCGATTCAATTGATGAGTTAAAACTGCATCAACTGAGTAAACTTTGAACTATTTGATAAAGGTGGAACAAATATTTGCCGCAAGAAAAGTCGCAACAGTATTTGCGACTCAAGTCGAAAAAAAAGAAAATTCGTAATATAACTTTTCTTCGCAAGTGTAATTATGCAACTCATAAAAATGCAAATTATGTTGAGTTAGAAAAACTTTGAAATCGAGATTTTATTATATTTATGTTGTTGTTGCTTGAAAAAAAACGTTCTTCGGTTCACAACTACATGTAACGAAGCCATCAGTAACGAAGCTCTTAGGCCAAAACAAATTGCCAATTGGATGCAGCAAAAAGAGCATCAAATAAAAAAAAGATACAATTTTGCACGCAATAAACCGCAAAAAAACAAAGCCACATTATGAAAAACTAAGCATTTGAAAAAATAACGATATGCATTGAGTACGAAAATTTCTAAAATCCAGATTTTATTCTTATGTTGTTTGAAACAAATAGTTTGTCTTCGGTTCAATTGATCGCAAGTGTTAATATGCATTTCAAAAACTGCAAGATATATTGAGTTAGAACATTTTTGAAATCGAGAAACAAATACCTTTTTCGATTCAATTGATGAGTTAAAACTGCATCAACTGAGTAAACTTTGAACTATTTGATAAAGGTGGAACAAATATTTGCCGCAAGAAAAGTCGCAACAGTATTTGCGACTCAAGTCGAAAAAAAAGAAAATTCGTACTATAACTTTTCTTCGCGAGTGTAATTATGCAACTCATAAAAATGCAAATTATGTTGAGTTAGAAAAACTTTGAAATCGAGATTTTATTATATTTATGTTGTTGTTGCTTGAAAAAAAACGTTCTTCGGTTCACAACTACATGTAACGAAGCCATCAGTAACGAAGCTCTTAGGCCAAAATAAATTGCCAATTGGATGCAGCAAAAAGAGCATCAAATAAAAAAAAGATACAATTTTGCACGCAATAAACCGCAAAAAAACAAAGCCACATTATGAAAAACTAAGCATTTGAAAAAATAACGATATGCCTTGAGTACGAAAATTTCTAAAATCCAGATTTTATTCTTATGTTGTTTGAAACAAATAGTTTGTCTTCGGTTCAATTGATCATTTAAAATGCAACAATTGCGAAAAGTTTTTAAGTATTCGAAAGTCAAAGTACATGTAATAAGCTGTCAAGCCAGATCGATGCAGCAAAACTGTTGCTTTTAGTTCCACACTAACTGCCACTGAATCGCAACAAAATTCCCAACAATATTTGCGATTTAGGTTGAAAAAGGAAGTTCTTACTATGACACTTCGCTTCGATAGTGTTAATATGCATTTCAAAAACTGCAAGATATATTGAGTTAGAACATTTTTGAAATCGAGAAACAAATACCTTTTTTCGATTCAATTGAGTTAAAACTGCATCAACTGTGTAAACTTTGAACTATTTGATAAAGGTGCAACAAAAATTTGCCGCAAGAAAAGTCGCAACAGTATTTGCGACTCAAGTCGAAAAAATAAAGAAAATTCGTACTACAACTTTTCTTCGCAAGTGTAATTATGCAACTCATAAAAATGCAAATTATGTTGAGTTAGAAAAACTTTGAAATCGAGATTTTATTATATTTATGTTGTTGCTTGAAAAAAAAACTTTCTTCGGTTCACAGCCACATGTAACGAAGCCACCAGTAACGAAGCTACATAGGCCATTAAATTGCCAATTGGATGCAGCAAAAAGGGCATCAAATAGAAAAGATACAATTTTGCACGCAATAAACCGCAAAAAAACAAAGCCACATTATGAAAAACTAAGCATTTGAAAAAATAACGATATGCATTGAGTACGAAAATTTCTAAAATCCAGATTTTATTCTTATGTTGTTTGAAACAAATAGTTTGTCTTCGGTTCAATTGATCATTTAAAATGCAACAACTGCGAAAAGTTTTTAAGTATTCGAAAGTCAAAGTACATGTAATAAGCTGTCAAGCCAGATCGATGGAGCAAAACTGTTGCTTTTAGTTCCACACTAACTGCCACTGAATCGCAACAAAATTCCCAACAATATTTGCGATTTAGGTTGAAAAAGGAAGTTCTTACTATGACACTTCGCTTCGATAGTGTTAATATGCATTTCAAAAACTGCAAGATATATTGAGTTAGAACATTTTTGAAATCGAGAAACAAATACCTTTTTCGATTCAATTGATGAGTTAAAACTGCATCAACTGAGTAAACTTTGAACTATTTGATAAAGGTGGAACAAATATTTGCCGCAAGAAAAGTCGCAACAGTATTTGCGACTCAAGTCGAAAAAAAAGAAAATTCGTACTATAACTTTTCTTCGCAAGTGTAATTATGCAACTCATAAAAATGCAAATTATGTTGAGTTAGAAAAACTTTGAAATCGAGATTTTATTATATTTATGTTGTTGTTGCTTGAAAAAAAACGTTCTTCGGTTCACAACTACATGTAACGAAGCCATCAGTAACGAAGCTCTTAGGCCAAAATAAATTGCCAATTGGATGCAGCAAAAAGAGCATCAAATAAAAAAAAGATACAATTTTGCACGCAATAAACCGCAAAAAAACAAAGCCACATTATGAAAAACTAAGCATTTGAAAAAATAACGATATGCATTGAGTACGAAAATTTCTAAAATCCAGATTTCATTCTTATGTTGTTTGAAACAAATAGTTTGTTTTCGGTTCAATTGATCATTTAAAATGCAACAATTGCGAAAAGTTTTTAAGTATTCGGAAGTCAAAGTACATGTAATAAGCTGTCAAGCCAGATCGATGCAGCAAAACTGTTGCTTTTAGTTCCACACTAACTGCCACTGAATCGCAACAAAATTCCCAACAATATTTGCGATTTAGGTTGAAAAAGGAAGTTCTTACTATGACACTTCGCTTCGATAGTGTTAATATGCATTTCAAAAACTGCAAGATATATTGAGTTAGAACATTTTTGAAATCGAGAAACAAATACCTTTTTTCGATTCAATTGAGTTAAAACTGCATCAACTGTGTAAACTTTGAACTATTTGATAAAGGTGCAACAAAAATTTGCCGCAAGAAAAGTCGCAACAGTATTTGTGACTCAAGTCGAAAAAATAAAGAAAATTCGTACTACAACTTTTCTTCGCAAGTGTAATTATGCATCTCATAAAAATGCAAATTATGTTGAGTTAGAAAAACTTTGAAATCGAGATTTTATTATATTTATGTTGTTGCTTGAAAAAAGAACTTTCTTCGGTTCACAGCCACATGTAACGAAGCCACCAGTAACGAAGCTACATAGGCCAATAAATTGCCAATTGGATGCAGCAAAAAGGGCATCAAATAGAAAAAATACAATTTTGCACGCAATAAACCGCAAAAAAACAAAGCCACATTATGAAAAACTAAGCATTTGAAAAAATAACGATATGCATTGAGTACGAAAATTTCTAAAATCCAGATTTTATTCTTATGTTGTTTGAAACAAATAGTTTGTCTTCGGTTCAATTGATCATTTAAAATGCAACAACTGCGAAAAGTTTTTAAGTATTCGAAAGTCAAAGTACATGTAATAAGCTGTCAAGCCAGATCGATGGAGCAAAACTGTTGCTTTTAGCTCCACACTAACTGCCACTGAATCGCAACAAAATTCCCAACAATATTTGCGATTTAGGTTGAAAAAGGAAGTTCTTACTATGACACTTCGCTTCGATAGTGTTAATATGCATTTCAAAAACTGCAAGATATATTGAGTTAGAACATTTTTGAAATCGAGAAACAAATACCTTTTTTCGATTCAATTGAGTTAAAACTGCATCAACTGTGTAAACTTTGAACTATTTGATAAAGGTGGAACAAATATTTGCCGCAAGAAAAGTCGCAACAGTATTTGCGACTCAAGTCGAAAAAAAAGAAAATTCGTACTATAACTTTTCTTCGCAAGTGTAATTATGCAACTCATAAAAATGCAAATTATGTTGAGTTAGAAAAACTTTGAAATCGAGATTTTATTATATTTATGTTGTTGTTGCTTGAAAAAAAACGTTCTTCGGTTCACAACTACATGTAACGAAGCCATCAGTAACGAAGCTACATAGGCCAAAAAATTGCCAATTGGATGCAGCAAAAAGGGCATCAAATAGAAAAAATACAATTTTGCACGCAATAAACCGCAAAAAAACAAAGCCATATTATGAAAAACTAAGCATTTGAAAAAATAACGATATGCATTGAGTACGAAAATTTCTAAAATCCAGATTTTATTCTTATGTTGTTTGAAACAAATAGTTTGTCTTCGGTTCAATTGATCATTTAAAATGCAACAATTGCGAAAAGTTTTTAAGTATTCGAAAGTCAAAGTACATGTAATAAGCTGTCAAGCCAGATCGATGCAGCAAAACTGTTGCTTTTAGTTCCACACTACCTGCCACTGAATCGCAACAAAATTCCCAACAATATTTGCGATTTAGGTTGAAAAAGGAAGTTCTTACTATGACACTTCGCTTCGATAGTGTTAATATGCATTTCAAAAACTGCAAGATATATTGAGTTAGAACATTTTTGAAATCGAGAAACAAATACCTTTTTTCGATTCAATTGAGTTAAAACTGCATCAACTGTGTAAACTTTGAACTATTTGATAAAGGTGCAACAAAAATTTGCCGCAAGAAAAGTCGCAACAGTATTTGCTACTCAAGTCGAAAAAATAAAGAAAATTCGTACTACAACTTTTCTTCGCAAGTGTAATTATGCAACTCATAAAAATGCAAATTATGTTGAGTTAGAAAAACTTTGAAATCGAGATTTTATTATATTTATGTTGTTGCTTGAAAAAAAAACTTTCTTCGGTTCACAGCCACATGTAACGAAGCCACCAGTAACGAAGCTACATAGGCCAATAAATTGCCAATTGGATGCAGCAAAAAGGGCATCAAATAGAAAAGATACAATTTTGCACGCAATAAACCGCAAAAAAACAGCCACATTATGAAAAACTAAGCATTTGAAAAAATAACGATATGCATTGAGTACGAAAATTTCTAAAATCCAGATTTTATTCTTATGTTGTTTGAAACAAATAGTTTGTCTTCGGTTCAATTGATCATTTAAAATGCAACAACTGCGAAAAGTTTTTAAGTATTCGAAAGTCAAAGTACATGTAATAAGCTGTCAAGCCAGATCGATGGAGCAAAACTGTTGCTTTTAGTTCCACACTAACTGCCACTGAATCGCAACAAAATTCCCAACAATATTTGCGATTTAGGTTGAAAAAGGAAGTTCTTACTATGACACTTCGCTTCGCTAGTGTTAATATGCATTTCAAAAACTGCAAGATATATTGAGTTAGAACATTTTTGAAATCGAGAAACAAATACCTTTTTTCGATTCAATTGATGAGTTAAAACTGCATCAACTGTGTAAACTTTGAACTATTTGATAAAGGTGCTACAAAAATTTGCCGCAAGAAAAGTCGCAACAGTATTTGCGACTCAAGTCGAAAAAATAAAGAAAATTCGTACTACAACTTTTCTTCGCAAGTGTAATTATGCAACTCATAAAAATGCAAATTATGTTGAGTTAGAAAAACTTTGAAATCGAGATTTTATTATATTTATGTTGTTGTTGCTTGAAAAAAAACGTTCTTCGGTTCACAACTACATGTAACGAAGCCATCAGTAACGAAGCTCTATAGGCCAATAAATTGCCAATTAGATGCAGCAAAAAGGGCATCAAATAAAAAAGATACAATTTTGCACGCAATAAACCGCAAAAAAAAAACAAAGCCACATTATGGAAAACTATGCATTTGAAAAAATTACGATATGCATTGAGTTAGAAAATTTCTGACATCCAGATTTTATTCTTATGTTGTTTGAAACAAATAGTTTGTCTTCGGTTCAATTGATCATTTAAAATGCAACAACTGTGAAAAGTTTTTAAGTATTCGAAAGTCAAAGTACATGTAATGAGCTGTCAAGCCAGATCGATGCAGCAAAACTGTTGCTTTTAGTTCCACACTAACTGCCACTAAATCGCAACAAAATTCCCAACAATATTTGCGACTTAGGTTGAAAAAGGAAGTTCGTACTATGACACTTCGCTTCGCTAGTGTTAATATGCATTTCAAAAACTGCAAGATATATTGAGTTAGAACATTTTTGAAATGGAGAAACAAATACCTTTTTTCGATTCAATTGATGAGTTAAAACTGCATCAACTGTGTAAACTTTGAACTATTTGATAAAGGTGCAACAAAAATTTGCCGCAAGAAAAGTCGCAACAGTATTTGCGACTCAAGTCGAAAAAAAAAGAAAATTCGTACTACAACTTTTCTTCGCAAGTGTAATTATGCAACTCATAAAAATGCAAACTATGTTTAGTAAAAAAAAACTTTGAAATCGAGATTTTATTATATTTATGTTGTTGTTGCTTGAAAAAAAAACTTTCTTCGGTTCACAGCCATATGTAACGAAGCCACCAGTAACGAAGCTACATAGGCCAATAAATTGCCAATTGGATGCAGCAAAAAGGTCATCAAATAAAAAAGATACAATTTTGCACGCAATAAACCGCAAAAAAAAACAAAGCCACATTATGAAAAACTATGCATTTGAAAAAATTACGATATGCATTGAGTTAGAAAATTTCTGACATCCAGATTTTATTCTTATGTTGTTTGAAACAAATAGTTTGTCTTCGGTTCAATTGATCATTTAAAATGCAACAACTGTGAAAAGTTTTTAAGTATTCGAAAGTCAAAGAACATGTAAGGAGCTGTCAAGCCACATCGATGCAGCAAAACTGTTGCTTTTAGTTCCACACTAACTGCCACTGAATCGCAACAAAATTCCCAACAATATTTGCGACTTAGGTTGAAAAAGGAAGTTCGTACTATGACACTTCGCTTCGCTAGTGTTAATATGCATTTCAAAAACTGCAAGATATACTGAGTTAGAACATTTTTGAAATTGAGAAACAAATACCTTTTTTCGATTCAATTGATGAGTTAAAACTGCATCAACTGTGTAAACTTTGAACTATTTGATAAAGGTGCAACAAAAATTTGCCGCAAGAAAAGTCGCAACAGTATTTGCGACTCAAGTCGAAAAAAAACGAAAATTCGTACTACAACTTTTCTTCGCAAGTGTAATTATGCAACTCATAAAAATGCAAATTATGTTGAGTTAGAAAAACTTTGAAATCGAGATTTCATTATATTTATGTTGTTGTTTCTTGAAAAAAAAACTTTCTTCGGTTCACAGCCACATGTAACGAAGCCACCAGTAACGAAGCTACAAAGGCCAATAAATTGCCAATTGGATGCAGCAAAAAGGGCATCAATTCAAAAAAAGATACAATTTTGCACGCAATAAACCGCAAAAAAACCAGCACTATTATGAAAAACTATGCATTTGAAAAAATTACGATATGCATTGAGTTAGAAAATTTCTGACATCCAGATTTTATTCTTAGGTTGTTTGAAACAAATAGTTTGTCTTCGGTTCAATTGATCATTTAAAATGCAACAACTGTGAAAAATTTTTAAGTATTCGAAAGTCAAAGTACATGCAATAAGCTGTCAAGCCAGATCGATGCAGCAAAACTGTTATTTAGTTCCACACTAACTGCCACTGAATCGCAACATAATTCCCAACAATATTTGCGAGTTAGGTTGAAAAAAGGAAGTTCGTACTATAACACTTTGCTTCGCAAGTGTTAATATGCATTTCAAAAACTGCAAGATATATTGAGTTAGAGCATTTTTGAAATCGAGAAACAAATACCTTTTTTCAATTCAATTGATGAGTTAAAACTGCATCAACTGTGTAAACTTTGAACTATTTGACAAAGGTGCAACAAAAATTTGCCGCAAGAAAAGTCGCAACAGTATTTGCGACTCAAGTCGAAAAAAAAAGAAAATTCGTACTACAACCTTTCTTCGCAAGTGTAATTATGCAACTCATAAAAATGCAAATTATGTTGAGTTAGAAAAACTTTGAAATCGAGATTTTATTATATTTATGTTGTTGTTGCTTGAAAAAAAAAACTTTCTTCGGTTCACAGCCACATGTAACGAAGCCACAAAGTAACGAAGCTACATAGGCCAATAAATTGCCAATTGGATGCAGCAAAAAGGGCATCAATTCAAAAAAAGATACAATTTTGCACGCAATAAACCGCAAAAAAACCAGCACTATTATGAAAAACTATGCATTTGAAAAAATTACGATATGCATTGAGTTAGAAAATTTCTGACATCCAGATTTTATTCTTAGGTTGTTTGAAACAAATAGTTTGTCTTCGGTTCAATTGATCATTTAAAATGCAACAACTGTGAAAAATTTTTAAGTATTCGAAAGTCAAAGTACATGTAATAAGCTGTCAAGCCAGATCGATGCAGCAAAACTGTTGCTCTTAGTTCCACACTAACTGCCACTGAATCGCAACAAAATTCCCAACAAAATTTGCGACTTAGGTTGAAAAAGGAAGTTCGTACTATGACACTTTGCTTCGCTAGTGTTAATATGCATTTCAAAAACTGCAAGATATATTGAGTTAGAATATTTTTGAAATCGAGAAACAAATACCTTTTTTCAATTCAATTGATGAGTTAAAACTGCATCAACTGTGTAAACTTTGAACTATTTGATAAACGTGCAACAAATATTTGCCGCAAGAAAAGTCGCAACAGTAATTGCGACTCAAGTCGAAAAAAAAAGAAAATTCGTACTATAACTTTTCTTCGCAAGTGTAATTATGCAACTCATAAAAATGCAAATTACGTTGAGTTAGAAAAACTTTGAAATCGAGATTTTATTAAATTTATGTTGTTGTTGATTGAAACAAAATTTCTTCGGTTCACAACTACATGTAACGAAGCCACCAGTAACGAAGCTACATAGGCCAAAAAATTTCCAATTCGATGCAACAAAAAGAGCAACAAATAGAAAAAGATACAAATCAAATAAACCGCAAAAAAGCCACATTATGAAAAATAAGGTTTTTCAAAAAAATGCGAGAAACTTTGAGTTAGAAAACCTCTGAAATCGAGATTGTACTTTTGTTATGTTGTTTGAAACAATTAGTTTTCTTCGGTTCACTTGATGAATTAAAAATGTATCAACTGTATAAGCTTATAAATATTCAAATGTCAAAGCACAAGTTATCAACAGAGGCGAACCTGCGCTTCGTCAGCAGTTGCTAGAACACGACCAAAAAGCAGCTTTACCAAGTGACAAAAGAAAAAGTAGATGTAAACCTCAAAATTGCAAAAACTCAAGGCTTAGCAAAAACTCGAATTAGCAAATATCTGCGACCTAACCATTCAGCCACGGATGCTTAAAACTCCCAAAAACTAGCCACCAGTAACGAAGCTACATAGGCTAATAAAATACCAATTCGATGCAGCAAAAGTAGCATCAAATACAAAGATACAATTTTCCATGCCATAAAACGCAAAAAAAAACATTATTTAAACTTCATGCATTTTAAAAAAAATGTAACGAGTTAGAAAAATTCTGAAATTCAGATTTTATTTTTGTTATGTTGTTTGAAAAAAATAGTTGTCTTTGGTTCACTTGATGAATTAAAATGCATCAACTGTGTAAACAAATACTATTCGAATTGACTTAGATTGAAAAAAGTAAGTTTGTTTTATAACACTTTGCTTCGCAAGTGTAATTATGCATTTCAAAAAATTGCGAGTAATATTGGGTTAGAAAACTTCTGAAATCGAGATTGTACTTTTGTTATGTTGTTTATAAGTTTCTTCGGTTCACTTGATGCATTAAAAATGCATCAACAGTGTAAGCTTATAACTATTCGAAAGTCAAAGCACATGTTATCAACAGAGGCAAACCTGCGCTTCGCAAACAGTTGCTAGAACACGACCAAAAGGCAGCTCTATCAAGTGACATAAGAAATAGTAGATGTAAGCCTCAAAACTGCAAAAAATCAAGGCTTAGCAAAAACTCGAATTAGCAAACATCTGCGACCTAACCATTCAGCCACGGATGCTTAAAATTCCCAAAAACTAGCCACCAGTAACGAAGCTACATAGGTTAATAAAATACCAATTCGATGCAGCAAAAGTAGCATCAAATATAAAGATACAATTTTGCATGCAATAAAACGCAAAAAAAAACACATTATGTAAAAATTATGCATTTTAAAAAATGTAACGACTTGGAAAATTTCTGAAATCCAGATTTTATTATTGTTATGTTGTTTGAAACAATTAGTTGTCTTCGGTTCAATCGATCATTCATCATGCATCAACTGTGAAAAGTTTTAAGTAATCGAATGTCAAACCACATGTAATAAGCTGTCAAGCCAGATCGATGAAGCAAAATTGTTGCTTTTAGTTCCACACTAACTGCCACTGAATCGCAACAAAATTCCCAACAATGTTTGCGACTTTTTGAAAAAAGGAAGTTCGTACTATAGCACTTTGCTTCGCAAGTGTTAATATGCATTTCAAAAACTGCAAGATATATTGAACAAGAACGTTTTTGAAATCGTGAAACAAATACCTTTTTTCGGTTCAATTGATGAGTTAAAACTTCAACAACTGTGTAAACTTTGAACTAATTGATAAAGGTGCAACAAATAAGCTGTCGAGCCAATTCGATGCAGCAAATATTCGCCGCAAGAAAAATCGCAACAGTATTTGCAACTCAAGTCGAAAAAAAAAAGAAAATTCGTACTATAACTTTTCTTCGCAGCTGCAATTATGCAACTCATAAAAAAGCAAATTATGTTGAGTCAGAAAAACTTTGAAATCGAGATTGTACTTTTGTTATGTTGTTTGAAACAAATAGTTTACTTCGGTTCACTGGATGAATTAAAAATGTATCAACTGTATAAGCTTATAAATATTCGAACGTCAAAGCACATTTTATCAACAGAGGCGAACCTGCGCTTCGTAGACAGTTTTAGAACACGACCATAAAGCAGCTCTATCAACTGACAAAAAAAATAGATGTAAGCCTCAAAATTGCAAAAACTCAAGGCTTAGCAAAAACTCGAATTAGCAAATATCTGCGACCAAACCATTCAGCCACAGATGCTTAAAATTCCCAAAAACTAGTCACCAGTAACGGAGCCACATATGCTAATAAAATACCAATTCGAAGCCGCAAAAGTAGCATCAAATACAAAGATACAATTTCGCATGCAATAAAACGCAAAAAATAAAAACACATTATGTAAAAATTATGCATTTTCAAAAATGTAACGAGTTAGAAAAATTCTGAAACCCAGATTTTATTATTGTTATAATGTTTGAAACAAAAAGTTGTCTTCGGTTCACTTGATGAATTAAAAAGCATCAACTGTGTAAATATAACCATTCGAACGTCAAAGCACAGGTTATCAATAAGCTGTGAAGGTGTAACAAATAAGCTGTCATGCCAATTCGATGCAGCAAAAAATGTTGCTTTTAGTCGCAACAATAACAATATTTGGTACTTAGTCGCAATATTATTTGCGACTCACATTTAAAAAAAGGAAGTTCGTACGATAACACTTTGCTTCGCAAGTGTAAAAAGCTGGAAAGGTGAAACAACATAGCAAAGGTGCAACAAAATATCAAAAACTCTTTTTGCTAAATCGAAGCAGCAAATAATTCGGCTTTTAGTTCAAGACTTAATTGCTCTGCGTCGCAAAAAATTTCCGAATAGCGAGTAAAATTGGGGTAGAAAACTTCTGAAATCGAGATTGTATTATTGTTATGTTGTTTGAAACAAATAATTTTTTTCGGTTCACGTGATGAATTAAAAAAGCATCAACTGTGTAAGTTTATGAATATTCGAATCTCAAAGCACAGGTTATCAAAAGAGGCGAGACTGCGCTTCGCAAACAGTTGCTAGAACACGACTTAAAAGCAGCTCTTTCAAGTGACATAAAAAAAAGAAATAAGCCTCAAAACTGCAAAAACCCAGGGCTTAGCAGAAATTCGAATTAGCAAATATCTATGACCTAGCAAATTTGAGTCTCACGGACTAACCATTCAGCCATGGATGCTTAAATTCCCAAAAACTAGCCACCAGTAACGAAGCTACATAGGCTAATAAATTGCCAATTAGATGCAACAAAAAGAGCATCAAATACAAAAAGATACAAATCAAACAATTCGCAAAAAAAGCCACATTATGAAAAATTATGTTTTTCAAAAAATTGCGAGAAACGATGGGTTAGAAAACTTCTGAAACGGAGATTGTACTTTTGTTATGTTGTTTGAAACAAATGGTTTTCTTCGGTTCACTTGATGAACTAAAAATGTATCAACTGTATAAGCTTATAGATATTCGAAGGTCAAAGCACATGTTATCAACAGATGCAAACCTGCGCTTCGTAACAGTTTCTAGAACACGACCAAAAACAGCTCAATCGCGTGACATAACAAAAAAGAGACGTAAGCCTCAAAACTGCAAAGACTCAAGGCTTAGCAAAAACTCGAATTAGCAAATTTCTGCGACCTAACCATTCAGCCACGGATGCTTAAAATTCCCAAAAACTAGCCACCAGTAACGAAGCTACATAGGCTAATAAAATACCAATTCGATGCAGCAGAAGTAGCATCAAATAAAAATATACAATTTTGCATGCAATAAAACGCAAAAAACAAAAAACATTATGTAAAAATTATGCATTTTAAAAAATGTAACGAGTTAGAAAAATTCTGAAATCCAGATTTTATGATTGTTATGTAGTTTGTAACAAATAGTCGTCTTCGGTTCACTTGATGAAATAAAATGCAACAACTGTGTAAACATATAACTATTCGAACGTCAAAGCACATGTTATCAATAAGCTGTGAAGGTGTAACAAATAAGCTGTCATGCCAATTCGATGCAGCAAAAAATGTTGCTTCTAGTCGCAACAAAATTTGCTACTTAGTCGCAATATTATTTGCGACTTACGTTTAAAAAAAAGGAAGTTCGTACGATAACACTTTGCTTCGCAAGTGTAAGAAGCTGGAAAGGTGAAACAACAGATCAAAGGTGCAACAAAATAGCAAAACATCTTTTTGCTAATTCGAAGCAGCAAATAATGTGGCTTTTAGTTCAACATTAATTCCTCTGCGTCGTAACAAATTTCGAAACAAAAATTGCAAAATAGTTGAGAAAAGGAAGTTCGTTGTATAACACTTTGCTTCGCAAGTGTAATTATGCATTTCAAAAAATTGCGAGTAATATTGGGTTAGAAAACTTCTGAAATCGAGATTGTGTGATAGCTATGTTGTTTCAAACAAATAACTTTTCTTCGGTTCCCTTGATAAAATAAAAAAGCATCAACTGTGTAAGCTTATGAATATTCGAATCTCAAAGCACAGGTTATCAACAGAGGCGAGACTGCGCTTCGCAAACAGTTGCTAGAACACGACCAAAAACAGCTCTATCAAGTGACATAAGAAAAAGTAGATGTAAGCCTCAAAATTGCAAAAACTCAAGGCTTAGCAAAAACGTGAATTATCAAATATCTGCGACCTAACCATTCAGCCACGGATGCTTAAAATTCCCAAGTAAAAGTAGCATGAAGATACAATTTTGCATGCAATAAACCGCAAAAAAAACAGAAAAAAATTATGCATTTTAAAAAATGTAACGAGTTAGAAAATTTCTGAAATCCAGATTTTATAATTGTTACGTTGTTTGTAACAAATAGTTGTCTTCGGTTCACTTGATGAATTAAAATGCATCAACTGTGTAAACATAAAACTATTCGAACGTCAAAGCACATGTTATCAATAAGCTGTGATGTTGTAACAAATAAGCTGTCATGCCAATTCGATGCAGCAAAAAATGTTGCTTTTAGTCGCAACAGTATTTGCTACTTAGTCGCAATATTATTTTCCACCTAAGTTGAGAAAAAGGAAGTTCGTACGATAACACTTTGCTTCGCAAGTGTAAAAAGCTGGAAATGTGAATGAACATACCAAAGGTGCAACAAAATATCAAAACATCTTTTTGCTAATTCATCTTTAAAACATCTTTTTGCAAATGATATGGCTTTTAGTTCAGTACTAAATTCCTCTGCGTCGCAACAAATTTCCAAACCATATTTGCGACTTAGATTGAAAAAAAGGAAGTTCGTT
This sequence comes from Symsagittifera roscoffensis, assembly GCF_963678635.1. Taxonomy (NCBI): domain Eukaryota; kingdom Metazoa; phylum Xenacoelomorpha; order Acoela; family Convolutidae; genus Symsagittifera; species Symsagittifera roscoffensis. The sequence goes on along the minus strand of NC_087063.1, from coordinate 51,331,294 downwards.
TTATAACACTTTGCTTGGCAAGTGTAATCATGCATTTCAAATAATTGCGAGAAATATTGGGTTAGAAAACTTCTGAAATCGAGATTGTATGATTGCTATGTTGTTTCAAACAAATAATTTTTCTTCGGTTCCCTTGATGAAATAAAAAAGCATCAACTGTGTAAGCTTATGAATATTCGAATCTCAAAGCACAGGTTATCAACAGAGGCGAGACTGCGCTTCGCAAACAGTTGCTAGAACACGACTTAAAAGCAGCTCTTTCAAGTGACATAAAAAAAGTAAAAGTAAGCCTCAAAACTGCAAAAACCCAGGGCTTAGCAGAAGTTCGAATTAGCAAATATCTGCGACCTAGCAAATTTGAGTCTCACGCACTAACCATTCAGCCATGGATGCTTAAATTCCCAAAAACTAGCCACCAGTAACGAAGCTACATAGGCTAATAAGTTGCCAATTCGATGCAACAAAAAGAGCATCAAATACAAAAAGATACAAATCAAACAATTCGCAAAAAAAGCCACATTATGAAAAATTATGTTTTTCAAAAAATTGCGAGAAACGATGGGTTAGAAAACTTCTGAAACGGAGATTGTACTTTTGTTATGTTGTTTGAAACAAATGGTTTTCTTCGGTTCACTTGATGAACTAAAAATGTATCAACTGTATAAGCTTATAGATATTCGAAGGTCAAAGCACATGTTATCAACAGATGCAAACCTGCGCTTCGTAACAGTTTCTAGAACACGACCAAAAACAGCTCAATCGCGTGACATAACAAAAAAGAGACGTAAGCCTCAAAACTGCAAAGACTCAAGGCTTAGCAAAAACTCGAATTAGCAAATTTCTGCGACCTAACCATTCAGCCACGGATGCTTAAAATTCCCAAAAACTAGCCACCAGTAACGAAGCTACATAGGCTAATAAAATACCAATTCGATGCAGCAGAAGTAGCATCAAATAAAAATATACAATTTTGCATGCAATAAAACGCAAAAAACAAAACATTATGTAAAAATTATGCATTTTAAAAAATGTAACGAGTTAGAAAAATTCTGAAATCCAGATTTTATGATTGTTATGTAGTTTGTAACAAATAGTCGTCTTCGGTTCACTTGATGAAATAAAATGCAACAACTGTGTAAACATATAACTATTCGAACGTCAAAGCACATGTTATCAATAAGCTGTGAAGGTGTAACAAATAAGCTGTCATGCCAATTCGATGCAGCAAAAAATGTTGCTTCTAGTCGCAACAAAATTTGCTACTTAGTCGCAATATTATTTGCGACTTACGTTGAAAAAAAAGGAAGTTCGTACGATAACACTTTGCTTCGCAAGTGTAAGAAGCTGGAAAGGTGAAACAACAGATCAAAGGTGCAACAAAATAGCAAAACATCTTTTTGCTAATTCGAAGCAGCAAATAATGTGGCTTTTAGTTCAACATTAATTCCTCTGCGTCGTAACAAATTTCGAAACAAAAATTGCAAAATAGTTGAGAAAAGGAAGTTCGTTGTATAACACTTTGCTTCGCAAGTGTAATTATGCATTTCAAAAAATTGCGAGTAATATTGGGTTAGAAAACTTCTGAAATCGAGATTGTATGATAGCTATGTTGTTTCAAACAAATAACTTTTCTTCGGTTCCCTTGATAAAATAAAAAAGCATCAACTGTGTAAGCTTATGAATATTCGAATCTCAAAGCACAGGTTATCAACAGAGGCGAGACTGCGCTTCGCAAACAGTTGCTAGAACACGACCAAAAACAGCTCTATCAAGTGACATAAGAAAAAGTAGATGTAAGCCTCAAAATTGCAAAAACTCAAGGCTTAGCAAAAACGTGAATTATCAAATATCTGCGACCTAACCATTCAGCCACGGATGCTTAAAATTCCCAAGTAAAAGTAGCAGGAAGATACAATTTTGCATGCAATAAACCGCAAAAAAAAACAGAAAAAAATTATGCATTTTAAAAAATGTAACGAGTTAGAAAATTTCTGAAATCCAGATTTTATAATTGTTACGTTGTTTGTAACAAATAGTTGTCTTCGGTTCACTTGATGAATTAAAATGCATCAACTGTGTAAACATAAAACTATTCGAACGTCAAAGCACATGTTATCAATAAGCTGTGATGTTGTAACAAATAAGCTGTCATGCCAATTCGATGCAGCAAAAAATGTTGCTTTTAGTCGCAACAGTATTTGCTACTTAGTCGCAATATTATTTTCCACCTAAGTTGAGAAAAAGGAAGTTCGTACGATAACACTTTGCTTCGCAAGTGTAAAAAGCTGGAAATGTGAATGAACATACCAAAGGTGCAACAAAATATCAAAACATCTTTTTGCTAATTCATGTTTAAAACATCTTTTTGCAAATGATATGGCTTTTAGTTCAGTACTAAATTCCTCTGCGTCGCAACAAATTTCCAAACCATATTTGCGACTTAGATTGAAAAAAAGGAAGTTCGTTTTATCACACTTTGCTTGGCAAGTGTAATCATGCATTTCAAATAATTGCGAGAAATATTGGGTTAGAAAACTTCTGAAATCGAGATTGTATGATTGCTATGTTGTTTCAAACAAATAATTTTTCTTCGGTTCCCTTGATGAAATAAAAAAGCATCAACTGTGTAAGCTTATGAATATTCGAATCTCAAAGCACAGGTTATCAACAGAGGCGAGACTGCGCTTCGCAAACAGTTGCTAGAACACGACTTAAAAGCAGCTCTTTCAAGTGACATAAAAAAAGTAGAAGTAAGCCTCAAAACTGCAAAAACCCAGGGCTTAGCAGAAGTTCGAATTAGCAAATATCTGCGACCTAGCAAATTTGAGTCTCACGCACTAACCATTCAGCCATGGATGCTTAAATTCCCAAAAACTAGCCACCTGTAACGAAGCTACATAGGCTAATAAGTTGCCAATTCGATGCAACAAAAAGAGCATCAAATACAAAAAGATACAAATCAAACAAATCGCAAAAAAAGCCACATTATGAAAAATTATGTTTTTCAAAAAATTGCGAGAAACGATGGGTTAGAAAACTTCTGAAACGGAGATTGTACTTTTGTTATGTTGTTTGAAACAAATGGTTTTCTTCGGTTCACTTGATGAACTAAAAATGTATCAACTGTATAAGCTTATAGATATTCGAAGGTCAAAGCACATGTTATCAACAGATGCAAACCTGCGCTTCGTAACAGTTTCTAGAACACGACCAAAAACAGCTCAATCGCGTGACATAACAAAAAAGAGACGTAAGCCTCAAAACTGCAAAGACTCAAGGCTTAGCAAAAACTCGAATTAGCAAATTTCTGCGACCTAACCATTCAGCCACGGATGCTTAAAATTCCCAAAAACTAGCCACCAGTAACGAAGCTACATAGGCTAATAAAATACCAATTCGATGCAGCAGAAGTAGCATCAAATAAAAATATACAATTTTGCATGCAATAAAACGCAAAAAACAAAAAACATTATGTAATTATTATGCATTTTAAAAAATGTAACGAGTTAGAAAAATTCTGAAATCCAGATTTTATGATTGTTATGTAGTTTGTAACAAATAGTCGTCTTCGGTTCACTTGATGAAATAAAATGCAACAACTGTGTAAACATATAACTATTCGAACGTCAAAGCACATGTTATCAATAAGCTGTGAAGGTGTAACAAATAAGCTGTCATGCCAATTCGATGCAGCAAAAAATGTTGCTTCTAGTCGCAACAAAATTTGCTACTAAGTCGCAATATTATTTGCGACTTACGTTGAAAAAAAAGGAAGTTCGTACGATAACACTTTGCTTCGCAAGTGTAAGAAGCTGGAAAGGTGAAACAACAGATCAAAGGTGCAACAAAATAGCAAAACATCTTTTTGCTAATTCGAAGCAGCAAATAATGTGGCTTTTAGTTCAACATTAATTCCTCTGCGTCGTAACAAATTTCGAAACAAAAATTGCAAAATAGTTGAGAAAAGGAAGTTCGTTGTATAACACTTTGCTTCGCAAGTGTAATTATGCATTTCAAAAAATTGCGAGTAATATTGGGTTAGAAAACTTCTGAAATCGAGATTGTATGATTGCTATATTGTTTCAAACAAATAACTTTTCTTCGGTTCCCTTGATAAAATAAAAAAGCATCAACTGTGTAAGCTTATGAATATTCGAATCTCAAAGCACAGGTTATCAACAGAGGCGAGACTGCGCTTCGCAAACAGTTGCTAGAACACGACCAAAAACAGCTCTATCAAGTGACATAAGAAAAAGTAGATGTAAGCCTCAAAATTGCAAAAACTCAAGGCTTAGCAAAAACGTGAATTATCAAATATCTGCGACCTAACCATTCAGCCACGGATGCTTAAAATTCCCAAGTAAAAGTAGCATGAAGATACAATTTTGCATGCAATAAACCACAAAAAAAACAGAAAAAAATTATGCATTTTAAAAAATGTAACGAATTAGAAAATTTCTGAAATCCAGATTTTATAATTGTTACGTTGTTTGTAACAAATAGTTGTCTTCGGTTCACTTGATGAATTAAAATGCATCAACTGTGTAAACATAAAACTATTCGAACGTCAAAGCACATGTTATCAATAAGCTGTGATGTTGTAACAAATAAGCTGTCATGCCAATTCGATGCAGCAAAAAATGTTGCTTTTAGTCGCAACAGTATTTGCTACTTAGTCGCAATATTATTTTCCACCTAAGTTGAGAAAAAGGAAGTTCGTACGATAACACTTTGCTTCGCAAGTGTAAAAAGCTGGAAATGTGAATTAACATACCAAAGGTGCAACAAAATATCAAAACATCTTTTTGCTAATTCATCTTTAAAACATCTTTTTGCAAATGATATGGCTTTTAGTTCAGTACTAAATTCCTCTGCGTCGCAACAAATTTCCAAACCATATTTGCGACTTAGATTGAAAAAAAGGAAATTCGTTTTATAACACTTTGCTTGGCAAGTGTAATCATGCATTTCAAATAATTGCGAGAAATATTGGGTTAGAAAACTTCTGAAATCGAGATTGTATGATTGCTATGTTGTTTCAAACAAATAATTTTTCTTCGGTTCCCTTGATGAAATAAAAAAGCATCAACTGTGTAAGCTTATGAATATTCGAATCTCAAAGCACAGGTTATCAACAGAGGCGAGACTGCGCTTCGCAAACAGTTGCTAGAACACGACTTAAAAGCAGCTCTTTCAAGTGACATAAAAAAAGTAGAAGTAAGCCTCAAAACTGCAAAAACCCAGGGCTTAGCAGAAGTTCGAATTAGCAAATATCTGCGACCTAGCAAATTTGAGTCTCACGCACTAACCATTCAGCCATGGATGCTTAAATTCCCAAAAACTAGCCACCAGTAACGAAGCTACATAGGCTAATAAATTGCCAATTCGATGCAACAAAAAGAGCATCAAATACAAAAAGATACAATTCCAACAAATCGCAAAAAAAGCCACATTATGAAAAATTCGGCTTTTCAAAAAATTGCGAGAAACTTTGGATTAGAAAACTTCTGAAACCGAGATTGTACTTTTGTTATGTTGTTTAAAACAAATGGTTTTCTTCGGTTCACTTGATGAGTTAAAAATGTATCAACAGTATAAGCTTATAAATATTCGAACGTCAAAGCACATGATATCAACAGAGGCGAACCTGCGTTTCGTAAACAGTTGCTAGAACACGACCAAAAACAGCTCTATCAATTGACATAAGAAAAAGTAGATGTAAGCCTCAAAATTGCAAAAACCCAAGGTTTAGCAAAAACGCGAATTAGCAAATATCTGCGACCTAACCATTCAGCCACGGATGCTTAAAATTCCCAAGTAAAAGTAGCATGAAGATACAAATTTGCATGCAATAAAACGCAAAAAAAACATGTAAAAATTATGCATTTTAAAAAAAGTAACGAGTTAGAAAATTTCTGAAATCCAGATTTTATTATCGTTACGTTGTTTGTAACAAATAGTTGTCTTCGGTTCACTTGATGAATTAAAATGCATCAACTGTGTAAACATAAAACTATTCGAACGTCAAAGCACATGTTATCAATAAGCTGTGATGTTGTAACAAATAAGCTGTCATGCCAATTCGATGCAGCAAAAAATGTTGCTTTTAGTCGCAACAATATTTGCTACTTAGTCGCAATATTATTTTCGACCTACGTTGAGAAAAATGAAGTTCGTACGATAACGCTTTGCTTCGCAAGTGTAAAAAGCTGGAAATGTGAATTAACATACCAAAGGTGCAACAAAATATCAAAACATCTTTTTGCTAATTCATCTTTAAAACATCTTTTTGCAATTGATGTGGCTTTTAGTTCAACACTAAATTCCTCTGCGTCGCAACAAATTTCCAAACCAGATTTGCGACTTAGATTGAAAAAAAGGAAGTTCGTTTTATAACACTTGCTTCGCAAGTGTAATTATGCATTTCAAAAAATTGCGAGTAATATTGGGTTAGAAAACTTCTGAAATCGAGATTGTATGATTGTTATGTTGTTTGAAACCAATAATTTTCTTCGGTTCACTTTATGAAAAACAAATGCAACAACTGTGTAAGTCTATGAATATTCGAATCTCAAAGCACAGATTATCAACAGAGGCGAACCTGCGCTTCGCAAACAGTTGCTAGCACATGACCAAAAAGCAGCTCTATCAAACGACATTAAAAAAAGTAGAAATAAGCCTCATAAATAAGACATGAAAAATTGCGAGATGCATTGAATTAGAAAATTTCTGATTTTATTATTATGTTGATTGAAACAAATAGTTTGTCTTCGGTTCAATTGATGAATTAAAATGTATCAACTGTGAAAAGTTATAAATATTCGAATGTCAAAGCACATGTAATAAGCTGTCAAGCCAGTTCCATACAGCAAAATTGTTGCTTTTAGTGTTAATACGCACTTCAAAAAACTGCAAGATATATTGAGGTAGAACATTTTTGAAATCGAGCAACAAATACCTTTCTTCGGTTCAATTGATGAGTTGAAACTGCATCATCTGTGTAAACTTAGAACAATTTGAATCTCAAAGCACATGTTATCAAAAAGCTGTACAGGTGCAACAAATAAGCTGTCATGTCAATTCGATGCAGCAAATATTTGCCGCAAGAAAAGTCGCAACAGCATTTGTGACTCAAGTCGAAAAAAAGAAAATTCATACTATTACTTTTCTTCGCAAGTGTAATTATGCAACTCATAAAAAATGCAAAATATGTTGAGTTAGAAAAATTTTGAAATCGAGATTTTATTATAATTATGTTGATTGAAAAAAATCTCCCTTCGGTTCACAAGCACAAGTCATCAAAAAGCTGTAAAAGTGCAACAAGTAAGCTGTCATGCCAATTCGATGCAGCAAATAGTGTTGCTTCAAATCGGAACAATAATTGCGACTTAGATAGGAAAAAAAAGAAAGTTCGTACTATAACACTTTGCTTTGCGCGTTTAATTTTGCTTTTCAAAAAATTGCGATAAATTGAGTTAGAAAATTTCTAGGATAAAGATTTTATTATTGTTAAGATGTTTGAACCAAATAGCTTTTTTCGGCTCACTTGAATTAAAATGCATCAACTGTGTAAACTCATAACTATTCGAATGTCAAAGCACATGTTATCAATAAGCTGCAAAGGTGCAACAAATAGGTTGTCATGCCAATTTGATGCAGCAAAAAATATTTCTTTAAGTCGCAACAATATTTGCGACTTAGATTGGAAAAAAAAGAAAGTTCATACTATATCACTTTGCTTCGCGAGTGTTATTAAGCGTTTCAAAAAAAATTTCTAGGATAAAGATTTTATTATTGTTAAGATGTTTGAACCAAATAGCTTTTTTCGGCTCACTTGAATTAAAATGCATCAACTGTGTAAACTCATAACTATTCGAATGTCAAAGCACATGTTATCAATAAGCTGCAAAGGTGCAACAAATAGGTTGTCATGCCAATTTGATGCAGCAAAAAATATTTCTTTAAGTCGCAACAATATTTGCGACTTAGATTGGAAAAAAAAGAAAGTTCATACTATATCACTTTGCTTCGCGAGTGTTATTAAGCGTTTCAAAAAAATTGCGAGATAAATTGACTTAGAAAACTTTCAAAATGGAGATTTTATTATTCTTATGTTGTTTCCAACAAATAGCTTTCTTCGTTTTTCGGTTCACTCGATGAATTAAAAATGCATCGACTGTATAAAATTATACCTATCCGAATGTCTAAGCACATGTTATCAATAAGCTGTAAGCTTGCAACTTATTGCCAATCATTTTATATGGCCAATTCGGTGCAGCAAATACTGTTGCTTTAAGTCGCAACAAAAATTGCGACTTAGTGGTAACAAAAATCGCAACGATATTTACGACTTAGGTTGAAAAATGAAATTTAGTACAATAACACTTTGCTTCGCAAGTGTAATTATATTGTTTTCTATTATGTGAAGAGCAGTTTAGTTGATTGACTAGGCGGTTTTCCAACTCGAACCATCACAATCATTTGCCGGGTAATTTTGAACGGACACTGCTTTGTTATGAGCCAGCCGAAAATGTGAACCTCTTACAAAAAACTGATGAAACAGTTGTGAATTAGAATCGAAATTCATGCAAACTTCTTCATAATTGACGTTACTTTCGGCTGATTTATATACTCAGCTCATTTTCGGCTGGCTTATACTTCAGCTGTTTTTTTTTCAACCTCGTGACTGACCTTTGAGCATGTGACCATCATTCCGTCGTCGAAGCGGAGGTGGAGCACTGCCTCGCAGTGGTGTATAAGGGTGTTGACCAGCTCGCCACTGTGTACGTCCCACACACGCACAGTCGAGTCAGAAGAGCCGGTTATAATCACCTGGTCGTCATATTGCAAGCACAGCACCGACCTGCAATGTTACATGTTCAGAAGCGAAGGGTCTAGCTGTGAAGAACTAAAGGGCTACAAGACTTTTGTTATGACCCTATTTAGATTGTTTGCCTAGCAGACAATATACCATTTCGAAATCTATACGTTCAGAAAGTAATGTGGTTGAAAGATCAAACAAGACAAAAAACAGCGAAACGTTAAAAAAGCCTGTCATGTATATAATGTGTGCTTTTTCAAAATGCGCGGAGGTTGGGTTCTCACTGATTACGAATTGGTACAATTTGGCCTGGCACGGGTTGTGCTTTCAATTTTCCTATGAAGACAGAGAAGAAACTAGAGAGGCATCAACCCTCTTGGGGGTTAGAACAAAAACAATGACAAGTACTACTGACCCCGTGTGTCCTTGTAGCACCCTGGTGCACTCGAGGTTTGCCCTCTGCCACACCTTGATAGTGTTATCCCTCAGCCCACTCACTATCTTCTCGTCATCGTACTGCAGACAGTACACGCCTTTGCTCTGTTCACTGCGACACGAGATCTTCTTTGACTTGTAGTAGCCATACTTCCAGTTCTCCTCTATGTTCTGCATACAAAACAAAAAACGTTCATGAGCATTTTTTTAATCCATAAATGTGAATATATTTCAATTTGTAGCATCAATCAAAATGAACACATACACAAAATGAAGAGGATAGATAAGAGACAACATGTCTAATGAGAATCTACCCATGTTTGGGTTACAAACTTCAAATAAATAAATAAATTTTGTGCATTTTTTATATCTGAGTTTCTCCCTTTCAGGTTAAGTACATGTCATCCCTTCATTTGCAAGGACAAATAATGAATGATCTTACTCTGATATCTCTGATGATAGTAGGATAGAGTATTCTGTAATGATGGTGAGTCCGGCCACTGTCTGGAGAGTGCTTGAACAGTGCCGTCACCCATCTCCTCCTGTTCGCTAGTCCTCTCCATAGGGGGTGCATGCGCACATTGCGCTCGATTAGCTTCCGCCATAGCATCCCGTCTGCTATCACCCGCTGCCATTCCCGGCAGACGACTTCCGCTTTGGCCAGGGAATGAGAGTCAAGATATGCCAATATGTTTTCTGCAATTTGGTGCAAACCTCTTGCTGTCAACAAGCAATTTTTTAATGAAAAATGTGTACTCGAAAAGCAAAATGATCAAGGATAGCTAGCCGGGTGCTGTGTGAGTAGCAGAATAAGCTCCTAAAAACAATAGACAATTTTTATGTTCAAATTATGTTCGTTAGTTATAGCAAATTCGAAAAGATTTCTTGGAAAGATGAATGAAATCAAAAATCGAAAAATAATTGACTAATGAACTCTTCAACTTGCTGTAAGTGCATAACAATAGCAACTTCAAAAACTTAGCTAAGCCCGAAGACAAAGTTCCTTCTCATTTTCAGTGATCGGAACAATAAAGCATATCAATTTTCTAGTTGAAATATTACCTGGCAAGGCGGAAATAAAATCCCGTTGTAATAAAGGCTGAAGGTGCTGGTCTATTTGGCCATGTTGGATTTGATTCATGCATTGCAGTAGTGTTTGAACGAAGTCAACTTGCTGGTGATCGGACCACCCTTGAAAAGTCTGAACCAGAGAATCTCTCTGGTTCTCAAAAACATCATCTGTAGGTGCTCCTTTATGGTTAGGAACTGGTTTGCTCGTCTCCTTTTTCTAAAAATAAATGAATTATGGTTCAAAAAAATGCGTTACACGGTGACCGGCCTATTCTCATGAGTGTCCACTATTATGCCTATGTAAAAAATGCACTTGACTTGCTCGCTATTTCAAGATTTGTTTTTATCTCGATAGCAATGTTGACAGAGGTGAAGTCAAGGCTAGTAAAATTTAAAAAATGCAGGAGTAATTTAAAACACTGAGCAACTACAAAGAAAATTGAGTATAAAAATCAACTCTACGATATGGTGACTAGGCCTTTTTTTGGAAAGGAATAAATCCAGTTTGAAAAAAGTTCCTGGTCAGATTTGAGCCCACGACCTTTGCCGTCCATGGAGTATTTTTCACCTCCGGGTTAAGTGTCGGACACGCATGAAGTTGAATTCATTGAGAACCAACATACACGTGATTTATCCGAAAACAAGTTGTTAAACAAGTTCTTAATCCGAAAAAATCTATATTCCGGTTTGATAACGCTTGCTAAACGCAAGCGTAATGAGTAATCCGCCGAAAAATCAATGAGCCAAAAAATGAATTCTAATAACATAGACTAGTCGTTTGAATAAACATCTCATTGGTGACCGGCAAATAGGACGACAACCGTTTTTGATAAGACTTTAAGACAACGCGACACGCAATTCTCCACATTGTATTTCTGAGAAATATAAACCACTTTAACTCAAACTACTCATTTTACATGTAAAAACTTTTATTTTTCGTCTCAAAGTCTTGTCGTCCTAATGTCCTGTCGCTGGTATCAAATATCAGAGAGCATAGAAAATGTTTCAAACTCAGAATCTTTACCATCGGCCTGTTTTAAGCCTGAAAAATTGAATCGCATAAAACTGCTTAAGAATCTGAGTAACTGTTATTTTAATGATACGTACCTCAAAGTTGTTTGAAAGTGGCTTCAAATTGGTTTCGTATTCTATATTTGCCATAAAGTTATGTTGGAAAATTCAATTGATCACGATAAAGAACATTACATCTGAAATTTTCAGAATTATTATTTTTTAACCCAGACCACCATCAGACGAGAAACGGAGTTCTAAAAAATGCCACTACACATACATGGTCTTTAGCAGATGCATAGAGCTGCATCGCATTTTTTGAGAATGCTCAGGATAACTGAATAGAAGCCAATTTCCCACGAAACCAAAAAACACAGTTCCACCGCTCACAAGTTAAAATAAGAACAAAACAGCACGAGAACCAAGCCATGGAAAAATGAAATACTACAACCCAATCGTATGTCATTGTCCAGAAAATGTTATTTGTTCATCTGAAACAACCAAAAAGAGAAACCAAAAACAATGACGAAACGTAGACCTCAATCATCCAAATCATTTTTTCGTGACATTCGACCAGAATGTATCTACTACTACTACTACTACTACTACTCTTACTACTACTACTACTACGTGCCAGTCGGTCATATCTGGAAGTTTGACCTTGAGGGACACAAAAATACTGTAACATTCGTCTACTGCAGTCACACATGAGGCTTAAGAAAAATAGGCCCTATAACCATTGGCTCAAGAGTCAGGGACACTGTCTCTTGTGTTTTTCCACCTCAAATCAGTCGGAGCCAATTCGGTTCGCTTGTGACATGAGACTACGACCCGTTACCGCTTAAAGGCTACTACCAAAATATCCCCCCCCACTCTAGAAATAATAACGTCCCCATACTTAGGTCTCTAGATACCCAAAATACATGAACGCCGTTAAAAACCGGGTCGGAACAATCCGTTAAGTTACTGTTTATTAGACAGTGGAACTTTGATCCATTTCAGATGGATCAACCTAAAACTCGCCTTACCTCAACATAACAATTATAAAACACACTCTAGAAGTTTAAATTGGATCTCACATTGTAGCACGCTCAAGAATTGGGAGTAATTAAGTCGGTAAGCAACTCAAGAATTAAACAATGTAACTAAATGAGTTTAATGTTTGTCAGTTTCAACAACAGGAACAAGTTTGTACTCTAGAATGTAGTTTTATGTGAACCATTGGGACACTCAAGCTGTCCACCTTTCCACCGAAGGTTCACTCTGGTCCAGTTCGAATAGTTGACCAGTTGGATACTTGTCCAGTTCTCAGGAACACTCTGTCTTCTATTTCAAATAGGACAGCTCTACTCTAGATTATTATTGTCTCGGAAATTGCGAATAGAAATTTCCTACTGATTTATCTTGCAACTTTCCCGCGATTTTCACTCGATTGTTCTGACTTCTCTTTTTCTGTTTTCAGTTATCGCGAGAAAATCGTGCATGACAGGCTCCATTCGAATTTTTGAAAAATTAAATTTCACTCCAAAATCAAGTGTTTTTTGCTTCTCTCAAGGTCAAACTTCCAAATATGACCGACTGGCACATACTCCCCGGACTCAAGATCGATGTCCTCATCGCGTGCTGTTTCTGTCAGTGAATCCCCAGAAACCCGAGTGTCACTCAAGATACAGTGCCAGTGGTCATTTACAGAAATTTGCAGCAGACTTAAGCTTATCTACACCCCAAAATTCACGGCCATGTAAAATTTTCACCTTATCGCTAAACAGCAATCAAAATCTGCACACACCTGCACCCTTGAATTCTCGCTTTTCAAGCCAATTATTTAAAATTTCTTTTGTCCCATTCAATCAGGAAATTGTCATGCAGCATTTTGATTTATATAGTAAATATAGTATATTAATAGCAATATCTGATTCGTTAAAATTTCTTTTTCGTGAACCCAGGTTTCACCCGGATCCACACTCAAGCCCCTCTTCCCTCTCAAGACTCAAGATCCATTCGAACCATCCACTCATCTCGCACTCTTCGCCTTGGAGGTGCCGCACCCTGAAGTACTAGATACGGCAAACTGTCTCAACAGTTCTTCTTCATCATCGGAGCTAATCACGATCTCCTCCCAAGCCTTCAGCTGTTCATAGGATCGCATCCATTCTCTTTGCTCCTGCAACCTCTTTGCCTGGTTGGGTAGCGCCTTCACTCTAGATTCCCGGTTCAAACAAAAGGAGTTGTGCAGGCTCAAGCTCACGTTCTTCGCCAAGTCTTCCTCTAGTATTGATTCCCTCGCTTTGGTGTTGTCTCCAGACATTTTACCCACTCTCTTCCATCCTGTCGTGAACGCATTTCGATGGGTTAACAGGGGTCTCTTGAAAGCTTCCGGCACGATCTCGGCCTGGAACTGTCGATACTCCTTTTGATACTTTCTCATGTGATCTTTCGTTGTCATGTACAACCAAGACGTCAGTGTCGCTCGAAACCATGGAAAGTACCTCAAGCGGCTCCATACGTGCCTGACCTCCGTTGGTATAGCGAATACTTTGCACGCAGTCTCAAACAACTCGAGTCTCCTGCTGTAGTCTATCGCATGTATTGACTCAGCCGTTGGCTTCGTCGCTTAACAATACTTCGATATATTCTCTTCTATCCATCTCAGAGCCAGCATCGTACTCACTACTAAGAGCGTCACCTTCTGCCGGTGATCCGGTAATCCGATCGACCGAACTTCTTCCATATCCCACACCAGGCAAAGGTTCTTGTGATCTGGATACCACACCGTTTGTGCCAAACAGTGGCATGGGCATTCTCCGTGGGTGATCTCAATGCTCCTGAGGTTACGCTCCCCCGAGGCTTCCAAGAGAGGCTCAAGCTCCATCATTTTCTCATGCATGGTGTCATTCTCTTCCATGTTTGGAGCACCCCCCACAGGTTTTCCGATCACGTTTTGTCTGTCGTGATCGCTCGTGTTCTCACTTTCCAACTTCAAAAGTTCTTCTCCCCAGACTTCACTCAAGTCATCTCTCAACTCTCTCGACACTGTCCCTCTGATTTTCCTCAACAACTTATGCGAGTGATGCGATACCCGAGCCAACCTCACGCACTTGGGCACCTAGAAGGCCTTGTCTACCAGTATTCTCTGGCTGGATGCTTCCACCATCGCCATGTGCAGTGGATAGTGGCTTCCGCACAAATTGGCCATCATTGACCCTATCAGGGATTTTGCGTTCAATGGCAGGCCATAAGCTTCGCTCATGGGAAACCCCATTTCCGCCTCGAGACCAACCTTCCACCTCCGGATGTGTTTTTGAGTCACCTGCAACACCCCAGGCCATGATTCTACGCTCAACGCCGTCACTAAATGGCGTTCAGACTCTAGCCTCTCCAGTGACTGCAGACTACACATTCTCGAGAAGAATGCGAGAGCTGTCGCTATATTCACCTTAGTTCTCGCGTAACACTCCGCACTTATTTGCACTTCACTTTTCTCCCTTTCCGTGATGTCTTCAAACCAAGTGACCAGGTCTTCTTTTTGAAAGGACAGTATCCTGACAGATGACCGTCCATCGCAGGTGTGCTCTCCGTTCCCACACGTCGAATCCAGACAGCTATCCGGCTCCATCTTCTTTACTGACCCGAGCTTGTTCGTTTTTTCGCCTGACTCCTGCATCTGAGGTGAGATTAGCTTGTGCAACACCCTCAACTTTGCCAAATCTTCATCTTCCGTTGGTGCTAACCTCACTCGCTCGGTGGTTTCCTCGATCAGACTCGCGTGGGGATGTGGGCACCAGGAGGGTCTTAGTAGCTTCCATACCACTCCCAAGTTCGTGATTAACAAGCCATTTCCATCACCCATGTTCACTTCAATTCTCTTGTTCGAGCGCGGTATGCTCACCACCTCTGGTGTTTTCTCAAGAATCAGGCCCAGGCTCGGCCCCTCTTTCTCCACCGCGTCTATTTCCACTATTCTTTCTGTCCAAAACTTCAGTAGCTCCGCTACCTCGTGGTTCCTGTGAGCGCCTCCAGTTTCTGAGTCTAAGAAGGGGTTGTAGGCTATTCCCATCACTCCCGACACGTATTGGTATTCCCCCTTCTCGCTGAGTCTCGAGTACTGCTCTGACGAGGCCAGGTTACGGTGAACATCATGCTCTTCTTCGAACTTCTTATTATAAAACCTCCGTACCTCGTCTAGCTTTCTTTGGTTCTCTAGGGATAGTCTGGAACCATCTTCCTTTTCTATTCCTGTACTTTGATACACGTTCAAGATGATCGTTGAGACTCTTTTTTCCATGGTTTTACTTCCGCTTGCTCTCTGGTGGCATGCCAAGATGATGCTATCAGACATCATTGACATTTTCCATCCCACGAAACATGTGGCATCCTTTCTCCTAGTCAGGCTCAAGCCTGAATTGTCCCTGGCCACGTGTTGCATCAGTGCTTGATACACATCTAGCTTCTTGCTTCCCAACTTCAGCCTGTCATACGAGGTCAATGTCTCCAACTCTATTCCCACCAGATTCCAGGTGAACATTAATTGTCCTGCAGTTCTAACGAAGGGATTCGCCATCAATGGCGGTGCTGATGAGGGTGTCCTCATTGCCTCTTCAAAATGATCCTTCAACAAGTTCTGCCAGGACCTCTTCAGCTGATTCGCCATTTCTATCTTGTTAACCTCGGCCTTTTGCTGGGTGGCCCAATTGCGTCGCTTGCGAGCTACTCCACTGTCCAACTTCTTCAAGCAGTCCTCCATTTCCTTCAATGTCTCGAGGGCCACCCACCACGTCCGGGAGGTGTTTCTCGTCTTGTTCCTCTCCAGTGGATCACTCGTCACTTGCTTGCCCGTGGCCTGGTGTGCCTTCGAGATCCATTCTTTGCCGACATCCACTTCCCATGTCTGTCCGTTCGTTGAACCTCTCTTCACGTTTATCTTCTGAGGCTTGAAGTCTTCCTCCGATGTCGAACTGGTGGAAGCCTCTATTTCCCTCTCTACTTCGAGTGGTCTTCTGAGCTCCGAGCTGCTCTTGTATGCCGCCGTCTTGCATCGAGCCAAAACCATGGGCGCCGTCTCTCTCAAGTTTCCTTCCGAAACAGCATCCACTGAAGGACTACCCAATCCCTCCACTTCTCTCTTCCTCTTGCGAGTCTTCACATCTCTGCTTGAGGGTGTTGTGGCTATCATCACTGATTCGACCTCTCTGTCTACCTCCAATCCATCCAACTCTTGCCTCCCCCCTGCTCGAGCCTTAAGGATATTAGTACTTTTAATCATATTACTAGTCCCAACCTTATCCCTTTTTATATCATCAACTATTTTATCTACAGTTTTTTGTTTCAGAGTAGAGCTGTCCTCACATTTTTCTTCTCTAGTCTTCGATCGTGAATTCCTCAGCTCTACCACCTTGTTCAGCAGCTCTTTTTTCTCGCCTTTTCATCCAGGCCCGTTCCTATCAGAAGCGGTTCTCCAAACCTTACGACTGTGTCCCACAGTTCCTTCTTGAATTTGTCCAGCGTCGTCTCGCTGCCCACTTCTTGATTGAATTCTTTTAAGAACTCCTGCCAAGCATCGTCCTTCAGAGACCCCAGGAACATGTCCCTGTTCCCTTCGAAAGTGTTCTTTTCCCTTTCCTCCGAGCTCAAGAGAATCATCCCCATATTGGAGGTCTCGCTTGCCAATGGCAATTCCAGATTCTTCCGGGGGGACGGAGTCAGAGGTGGAGTGGCTGTATCTGTCCAATTCTCCTCGCTCAAGTCTTTCAACAGCTCTTGAGTGGTGAGCTCCTCCCCTGATGGTCCTGGTTCAGGCGTATTCCCCACTTCCATGTCCTCACCGGCTTCACTGAGAGTTTCATCCATACTCTCTTCTTCTGACTCATTTCTCCTTCTCTCGAGAATTCTTTTGAACCGGTCCTCCACGGGTCCACTCCTCTTGTCTCCAGGCGTGTCCACTGACAGTGGTGATGGTGTCGCAGGGTCCAATTTCTTGTATTCCGTCAAGGCTACGTGCAGCTGACCTGCTGCATCTAGTTCTTTTCCCTCCTGTCTCATTTCCACCTGTTCCAAGCCATAGGGTGCCCTGTACTTTCTTGTTGCAAATTTCATGTCGTCCACCAATGCGACGTGCCCCTCCATCATGATCATCCTGCCATCGTCCCATATTGGTAGCATGTTCTCTAGTCCCTCCTGCTCAAGAGCTCTCAAGACCTTTCGCACCTCATATCCGGGGGGCTGCGAACCTCTCATCTTTTTCGCTTGCGTCGTCCACGAATTTATCTTCGCCTCGCTAGTATGGAAGTAGACCGCCACCGTGTAGCCGATGAACAGGGGGTCCCAGCCATCAGTGAAATACTTCTGCATTTCCTCCGTCGTCATCCTCGCCATTATGGAGGGAACTACCAAGGGACTGTTCATTCCCAAGGTCATCCTCCTGACTATCGGGAACTCAGGCATGGCGGCTGGCAGGATTTCTTTCTCCATTATGGCCTCCAGCTCCCTCTTGACCAGTGCAAAACATTCCTTCCAAGCAAGAATCCTCAAGATCTCTCGTCCGTCTGCCGTCAATGGGTTCAAGTTCCAAAACTTGGGAAACGTCTCGATGGGGCCCTCTCGCTTGCCTCCCATTCTACATTGCATCTGCCCCCTGAAGTTGTACACTATCAGCTCGGCATCTTTCACTTTTCCAAAGAGTACCGTGTTGCTCATTTGCGCTCTAAGCACCTCCTGCTGACACCAATTGAGCGCCGTCCCATCCAGTATGCTGATAAGACTCAAGTGCGTCACAGAGTGACGATACGTTGTTACCAGGGGATCTGGGAATGCGTACGTCACTGCTGGACCATAAATGCAGGTCACCACCTCCTCTAGACCCCGGATTATCCCCATCGGGTCCGACCTCATTGCCAGGCATAGGTCCGTCAACAGAGGCATCCCTCCATTCATCTTCCTCCATTCTTCTCTCGAGGTTGGATTGTTATTTTCACCCGTCATGTGCCGATTCTGCATCATGAGGTATTACACTAACAACGTCTTCAACCCTGCGGCACACTTGTAGGAGTAGGTTTCGATGCTCGAGTGGACTTTCCCCATAGACAGAGGCTCTCCATATTCCATCAATCGATGAAACGACACCAATTCCCCATGGGTCAAGAGTAATAGTGCCAGATACCCGTCAACTCGAAGTGTCTCTACTCCTCGACTAAACATGTACGCTGGGCCCATGTTGAACAAGTATCTGGGGTAGACCAGATACAAAGCCAAGAGCAGGCTGATGGGCATGCCCAGTATCTCCTGCACGAAGGCTCCAAAGATAGTCGCCGTGGTGCCGAACATTCCTGCCATGAATTCATTCTCCCAGCAAGGACTCAAGAACTTGAGAATCTCATGATCCCTTCTAGTCCTCAGCTCACCCTTGGCGTGTTCTCTCCAGAACCCTCCAATCGTCACTTCATTGGCGGCCGAGACAAATCTAGCCACCGTCATGTCTCTTACTTCGGCCAGCTCCAGTTGTTTCTCCAGAAAACTCCAGACTTGTTTCACGAGGGGTGGTGCTTCCTCCCTCGTCTTATTCGTGGCGTTCTTCAGCCTTGGTGTCAAAAATGGCCACCAGCCATTCTCTTGCGTCAAGCGATATTTCATCGACTCTAATTGCTTCTCCGTCTCGGCCACATTTTTTCTCTCGTTACTCGGACCTCTAGACTTGCTGGTGGAATTCGTGATCTTCACCTCCATGCTCCGAAACCACAAGCTGGTCGTCAATTGGCTTGTCGCCGGGTGATTGTCCCCGATGACTGGGCTGAACTTAAGTTGCCTGGCAAAGTTCGATATCTCTAGCAAGAGCACCTCGTCTAATACGATCAGGATGTCGGCTGGTCCATAAAAGCCCCTCAGTGCATGAGATATGTCCGCCCATGCCGCTGCCAATTCTGAATTGCGAAGCCTCAGGTTCGATGGCTCCAATTCCCGATTGGGGGCTGCCATTAGAATCCGCCATTCGTTCCCCTCTGCTATTAGGATCAAGACCGCGTACACGAATTGTAGGGCGGGTGGCATATTCGCGTATCCAGGGGATGTGGTGAACACCACCTTCGTCTTGGATCCAAATCTCGAGACAACATTCTCTTGCACTTCATTCATCGCTGCAAACAACGCCTGAATGGCTTCCCATATCTTCCTCGAAGTCGGAATTTCATTGCCCTTCAGCTGCTCAAGAAGTCCCATCGCGTGCAGGTGATCATTCATTCCTGCAAACAATAGCAGCTCAGGCTCACAGGGCATCTCCGACTTTAGTGCCACCACCAGAGTTAACATCTGGTTTAATTCAGCTCCTGGCAAAGAGTATATCAGAGTCTCCGGCCAGAACAACTTAGGAGACGTCCCTTCGAAGTCTGATCCCGCCACAATGACTACTCTCGCAGCAGCTGGATCTGCTCTATCATAAACTGCCAAGGTTTTGGCCAGCTGGGTGCTCCCACAGGGCTTCCCGTACCTGGGATCTTCCGCCAATTTCAAGCCTTCATAAGCGGCATCTGGCAATTTCCTTCCCCCCGGATTGAGCAGCTTGTCTACCACCTTCAACTGTGCCGGGGTCGCCAACCTGATCCTGGCGATGCTCGTTCGGTGTTTGGGAGGTTCTGCTATGAGTCCAGGACTCCCCAGCAGCTTGAGAGGTCTGTAGTTAATGGGTCCCATGATCGCTTTTGTGGGAATTCCGGTCAGATCCGCGGTCTCCATCAATTTTGTTCTCGAGAAGTGCGCCTCATGAGCTTCAACCAGTCCACGCAATGATGTCTGTTCAAGTCTTCGTGCGACACTCGTTCAATACCCAGAGTCTCCGCCAATTCTCGCCTGCATTCCAAACCCTCTAGGTCCAGTCCTTTCACCTTCTCAGGATATCTCAAGCGAGCGGTCTCCATGGACCTCTTTTCCCGCTTGCTCTCTGCCACTACCACTGAGGATATCGCCGAGCCTGGAGGTGTTGATGTCGTCACCTCCTCAGACTCCATTGGCGTGGCACTCTGCAATCTGGCCTGGTTGCTCCTCGAGCTGTCTCTAGTGTCAACTCTCGGTCCCAAGCGACCAGACAAGGCCCTTGAGGCAAGGAATGATGGGTTCGGAGGTGGCCCTAATGTGAATTGGGCTGTCTCTAGCAGATCCGCCTCTAGCGTGTTTATGTGTTCTTGGAAGACGTCATTCAGCCACTCTGCTCCCCTTGGTCTATCGAAACGGATTCCATCATTGGAGGTGTCCTCAGGGAATCCCTTTTGCTCCATGCAGTCCGCCACGTCCAACAGTCTGACAGGGAGCACACTCTTCCGGTGGATCTCTCGGATCACCTTGTTTAGGTTCCGCACCTTCTCGTTCATCTCAAAGGCGTGCTGATCGAACATCATGTTGTAAGGGACAGTACATACCGTCAACAGGATGGGGTCCATCTGGATCCTCAGCTCCTCAAGAAGGCAGCTCCTCTTGTCGTGCAGCCTCGTTATTTTCCTCGCTTCTCCCCTTGATACATCGTTAGTCCCGATCATCAGGGTCACCGTGTACACTTTAGTCATCCCTAGCATCTCAAGCGTTGCCAACATCTGTGGCGTGGCAGCTCCAGCGAAACTCAAGATTCCTGTCTGCCAGTGCGATTGAATCCGGGTCAACACCCGCACCAGGCTGTCCCCTATGATTAGGTGAACCGCACCTTCTGGCACACGGGGTGGCGCAAGATACTCCACCCAGGCCGCATCATGAAAGCAGTCCCTCCTGGCTTTCTGTTCCGCACTCCAATTCAGCCGATTGTGCCTGTGGTACCTCTTCTCTGTGTTTTTCTTATAACTCGAGATCACGACGCTCCTGACCGGTTGTTCCCTCCAAGTTGGGGGAAGCTCCGGTCTTGCCGAACTTTCACGACTTTTCTGCCGCAACTTCTCGCCCAGCTCCTTCAGACGCGATGAGCCGCCGCTCACCTGACTGTCACTCGAGGTCGAGGTTGGGGTATATCCCGGCAGTACCACATCCATCAGTGGGCGTATGGGTTGCGTCTCTAGGCTACGCAAGGAGGACGTTGCTTCGTTAGGTATCCAGACTTCCAGCCCTTCACTCATGTGTTCTCGGGCCTCGCGGTCAAGGTTGAACCGTCCTCTTGCCCTGGGGGCTTCATCCACTTCCATGCGTGACTCTGGCCTCGAGCTGGTAACCACTCGCTCCTTTGGCCTGGCTCCCTTTTGTGCGTCAAGTTCGCGTTGTCGTTGTTCTATCCTCTCCAACTCCGACTTCAGTTGTTCACAATTCCCGGCATTCTCCCGCACCCTGAGCTCCTGCTGATGTTCAACCTTTAGCATCTCAAGCAACCTCAGAGTCTGATCTCGCTCGTTGACCGCCTGGTCCCTTTCCAGCTGAACCTTCTCCCGATCCAGCTTTGCCTGATCCCGATCAAGGTTCGCCTTGTTCCTTTCCTTCTGCATCTTCTCGAGCTCTTTCTTTAGAACGCCAAGATCCGGATGCGCCTCGGTCGTCTGTTGCGCTCGCGTCATCGATGGCACCTTATTCGAGCCCTGGCCTGTAGGTCTTGCTGTTGGCCTAGCTGGTAGTGGGAATTCCCCTGCGCCATATTCAGTGTTGTTACTCAGGCCAGGATTCCTTGCCAAGTCAAAGCCCCTCACTCCTCCATCCACATTCCAAGACAACCATCTGGTCTGTTCTTGGTTTGATATTCCCTCGGTGGTGTAGCCGATCATCAAGACAGCCTCCGTCGCAGACTCCCTGCATTCACCCTGGTCCTCCAACTGGAGGATGGCATTCAGCATTACCGCCATTCTCTCGTCTATCTGGGTATAATCCAGGTCCCTCAGGCGTCTGTACAGCTCATCAAGAGTAGGCTTCTTCAGCGCCGCGGGCATGGATTTCCAGAATCTGTCTGCCATTCTTTGTGACTTCGGGATGTATACAGGTATGTATTAACCAGCTCAAGAATTACCTTCCCGACGTATGTATTCACCAGCTCAAGAATTACCTAACCGATTCAAGTATTACCCAACTCAAGAATTCTCTAGAAATGTTCCCTTGCAAATACTTGCTGTAGGTGCCGATTATCGCGAGTTCAATCAAGATTTCTCTTTCTGTTTCTCGCTTGAGTATAGTTGGATTTTCAACTTTGTTTTTCAAACTTGATCTGAAAACAGAAACCATATTAAAACTTAACATGTCGTGTTCCTAACCTAGAGACCCCCCTTTTTTACCAGTATAGTTAAAATTTTATCATTCTCATTTCACTAAAAGCAATTCAATTGGAATTTCCTTAAAAGCATGCAGATTCATTTTATGTTTCAGCACCGTTAATTCTTCTAAAATTCAATTATCATGCCAATCGCGTCTTAAGATCCCTTTACCTGTGCCGCACCCCAGTACCTAACTCAAGACTCCCCCCTCACGCCCAACTCGAGACCCCCGTGTCCCCAATTCAGGCGATGCTCAAGTAGTATTTCTTGTGCAGATACACCATTACTTCAGTTTCCGCGAAGACTACGTGTAGGATAGCGTACAACTCCCTTGAGCTCAGTTTGCCCCTGTTTGGGTCATACACCGGCATCGAGACCTCCGTTATTCCTCTTTCAATCATAAAGTCTCGTAGTCTTGTTAGTGCCAACATCACGTGTTCGGGATTGATTGTGTTCCTGTCATTGACCCTCGTCACTAGGAAGCACAGATATTTGCCCGGGACTTGTGCTACTGATGGTGGAAGCGCTGCCATCCCTCCCAGTCCTGGTCTCTGTCTGAACAGAAACTCCACGTTCTGGTACTCTCTTTTGAAGTCAGCTTCCAATCTTGATTTGAAACTCATGTCCGCCGTGATGCAGATCGCACTAGTCCTGTTTGACAGGATGAAGTCGCTATCCGTTATCATGATGTTTTCTGAGTACTCGGTGGGTATTTCAAATTTCGTTTTGAAATTCCGACCTATGTTAGGCTCTGGCTCTTCTTCTTCCAGTTCCAATTCGCTTGTTTCTCTCACTTCCTTGAGCTTCTTTATCATCAAATTTTTGGTGTGGGTAAGTCCTACCCCCACTCCCCGGACAAAAATATTTATCGACGTCCCCGTCGATGTTGTCGGGTCTGAATTGTCCTGAGGAATGTCCAGTGGCCTGTCTGTTGCCGTCCATCCAAAAAGAGGGTCCTCTGCCTTCATGTAATTTGCCGCTGATACATCGACTTGTTGAATGCTTTGTCCTTCGCGGCTCTCGTCTTTGACGTCGCGCATCCACTCTAGTATCCTCAAGTTCGTGTTCTCCCTCCTCTCTATCTCACTCTGTTCGAGACCCGTCTCCAGTTCTGGCGTCGAGTAGTCTTCCTGCGGATAGTGTCCACCATCGTCAATGACCTGCCATTCCTCTTCGGCTTCCAGTTCGCCTGCACTCAGTAGTTCCTCGCCCAATTCGTCTGGCTGTATCTTATCGATTAAGAAGTCATCCCCGTACCTGTTGTACCTCATGCCGGTGCGTTTACGATTGCCAGTCCTGGTTTCCGGCGGTATTGGTCGATCTGGCTCCATCCACTTCGGCACCTCATCTTGCTCCGGGTCGTTCCAGTCTTCTTCTACAAATGATCCTGCATCAGACTCCCCTCCTATCTTTTCATTGTCGTCCAAACTCAAGTTCTCATTACCATCATTTTTCTCTCTGGTGCCTTTTTCATTCACTTCACACGCTGGCTCTACCACCAGATACTCAAGACCCTCCATGTCCTTCGGTATGCACCAATCCTCTGGGGACGGGACGTGAGGCTTCAGATTTTCATAATGTGCCGCTCGCCCAGTACTCAAGCGATAGAACCGTCCTTGTTGATGAACTTCCGTTATCATGAATGGTCCCCTCCACTTCTTGAGTAGTTTCTTTGTTCCCTTGGGCGGTATGACATTTTGGAAGACCCACACGTATTGGCCCACTTCATATGGCTTCGCTCGTAATATTTTTTCGTCATATTTTCTGCGTTGCCTCATTTGCGCTTGCGCCGTGTTCCTCCTGCATAGCTCGTTTAACTCCTGTTGTCTCCTGATCGCTTCTTTCACGTATGCCTGAGGCGACGTCCTTTTCCCTTCGTATTCCGGGTAAAAGAATGTCAGAGGCATTGCTCTCTCCCTGCCCGTCAACATCATGAAGGGACTGATGCCCGTCGTTGAGTGCTGTGTACTGTTGTAGGCCCCTACTACCTGTGGCAGGTATTTATCCCAGTCCGTCATGTATCTTGAGCAGTACACCCTCAACATGTTGACCAGTGTCCTGTTCTGTCTCTCTACCAACCCGTTGGTCTGTGGATGGTAGGTTGTCGAGTGTGCTTGAGCAATGTGCGATCTCTTCATCAATTCTTTTGTCAAGTCCCCCACAAAAGCTTTGCCGTTATCTGACTGGAAAGTCATTGGACAACCATACCGCGATATCCAATGCGTTATCAGATGATCACATGTCTCCTCGGCCGAGGCTGTCTGGCACGGAACCGCTTCCGCCAACTTTGTGAATTGATCTATTATAACCAGTATCTGGTTATATCCCGACTCCGTCATGCAGATTTTTTGATGGTCTATTTGCAGCACTTCATTGAACTCCGAGCTCTCGACAGACTTGAGGGGAAACTTCATCTTCCTTGGGTCTTTTACCTGGAGGCATGCCAGGCAGGCATTCACCCATCTCTCGCAAGCCTTTCTCATTCCTGGCCAATCAAACCTGTGAAGTATCCTTTGTTGTACTTTATCTATCCCCTGGTGTCCCATCTGGTCGTGCGATCTGAAAAGCACCTCCGTTTGATATAATTGCGGTAGTATGATGAGGTTGTGTCTGTGTAATATCTTCTCCTCATCTTTCCTTCTGCATGCTACCACCCCATCAGCTGTGTGGTGGAGTAAGTCTTTCTTTTCTTTGTAGAACTGGCTCAAGATCTTGTAGCTGTCTTCCTCGAGTTCCCCCTTCTCCTTGACCCCCGACTGGATCCATTTGGAGAGGTTACTTGTCATTTTGTCATTCTTTTGGGCTCTTATTAGGTCTGACAGCCTGTATCTCGCCTTGACATGCTCCTTTAGCGCCATGATCTGTCCATTCATCTCACCAGGTTTGTGGATGTCGTCGCTCAGCTTCACGCATATCATCCTTTTCACGATTTTCATATCATCTTCTGGCACCAGATTCGTTCTGATGTTTGAGTTGCATGATAGTTCCCTGAATGGCTTCCTTGCAACCGCAATTTTCTCAAGTTCCTCACCACCTCGCATCTCCTGTATGTCCATATTGTATGTTCCTGAAGATGGATCCGTCTGTAACTCCCTGTCGTGGTGCCTTGTCTTCTCTTCCGCCAATATCATGCACAGACTGTCTTGGTTTTCGCTGCTCTCATCCGAGTCTTCATCCCATCCTTCAAGCTCCCCGGACAATTTTCCTTCTCCGGTTTCTTCTTCCGCGAACCTGGAACACTCCCCGGACTCTTGACCTAGTCCCGGGTGTTCTGTATTTTCTTTGAACGTCACTTTCTTTTTCCTAACCTTGGTCTGCTCCAGAATGTTTTCGGGGATTTTGTCAACTAGTGACCGCACGACATCTTTGCTGTCAGTGACGCTTCCTCTTGAGGAGTCAATATCGTTCACTGTCTCTTTTCTCCGAAGTATAGTGACTTCCGGCTCCTCTTGACCCTTCTCTTGGGTCACGGGCTTATCATCTGATAGTTTCTCGAGCAACCTCATTAAGTCATCATCTATCTGTGCAGTTCCTGCTTCTACCTGGTTAAGATCATAGCCTTTTGCCTTGAGCGTCTCCTACACGATCTTCGACTTGAGTATTATCTCTATCGGAATCCTTTTGCTCTTCTTCATGATGGTCTTCTCTGGAGGTTCTTTAGGTAATTCAGGATGATCTTCTATCGGTTTGCCTGACTTGTCCAGCCATCTCGTGAGTGGAAGACTGTCGTACGTTCCCTTGTCCATGAAGGAAAAGCCATCTTTGATTTCAGGTCTGTCTGCCTCTCTTTGCTCTTGTCTCTCATAGAACTCCGTCTTCTTACTCAAGCTGTCGGCATTCTGATGTTTATCTCGTGTTCTATGCTCAATTATCGTGTTGTATCCATCTAGGCGAACTATCCACCTCCCAATGTAACTTTGGTCCATTGAGTACGTTTTCAGCCAGCTCAGTGCTCGGTTATCTACTCGCAACTTGAATGGCTCACTTCCCAGGTATGCCCTGTATTTCTCGACAAAGGTAACCACCGCAAACATCTCTGCTTTCGGTGCTCCGTACTTCATTTCCGTGTCACTCAGGACTTTGCTCCCGTACGCTATTGGTCTCAAGACTGTCTTCCCATTCCATTCTTGTTCTTGGTGGAGAATCCCCGAAATCGCGACTACCGACGCATCCGTGTCCAGCACGTACATCCCTCTCTGTACTGGTGCCTCACATAGCTCTTTCTTTATTCTCTGGAATGACTCTTCTGCTGCGTTGTTCCACGTGAACTTCTTGCCCTTGTGTCTCATTAATTGTTGCATCGGGTATACCTTGTCCGCGTAGCCTTTGATGAACTCTCTATAATAGTTAGCGAAACCCAGGAAGCTCATCAACTGGTGCTCTGTCTTCGGTGATTTCCAGGTTAGGACTGCTTCCACGGCGTCCGTATCAGGTCTGATGCCGTGCTTGTCTACCATCCTGCCCAAGTATTTTATTGAGTCCTTGAGTATCTCGCACTTCGATGGTTTACACTTTAGCCCCGACCTTTTCATGCATGCAAACACTTCGTCAAGTCTCTCAATGTAGTCCTCCAGTGTTGGCGTCGCTATTACCACGTCATCCACTTAGCACATTACCAGATTGCCATACTTCTTCGTCACGCCTATCAGCGTGTGTGCCATCAACCGCTGAAACGTGGCTGTGGCATTGCAAAGCCCAAACGGCATCCGTTTCCATTGAAACAGACCCAACTCGCAGGCAAACCCTGTCTTGTCCCTGTCCTGCTTCCTTAGTGGTACCTGCCAAAAGGCCGAGCCTAAATCAAGAGTCGTAAAAAATTTTGCATCACCTAACTTCGAGAGGCTCTCATCAATTCTAGGTATGGGATAGGCATCCTTCACCGTGACGGAGTTCAGGTATCGAAAGTCGCAACAAAACCTCAACTGGTCGCCTTTCTTTTTGGCCATCACTACTCCACGCGCCCACGGTGACTTGGATGGTTCTATCATGTCATACTCTAGTAACGTCTCGATTTCTTTTCTACACGCGTCCGATTTGTGTGGGGTCATGCGCCTCGCCCCCTCCCTGTGTGGTACCGCGTTTTCCTCAAGTTCTATTTCATGCTCAACAAAATTACAACACCCGATATCCGCCTTATGCCTCGAAAAAACTTCCTCGTTCCGCTCTGGTACGTCCTTGATGGCTTCGAGCTGTTCATCTTTCAGTTTACCCCTCAAATGTTCAATCTCCGGCAGAACCGGTTTATCAGTTTGCATTTCATCTAGTGTAGGTCGCTCTGGAAAGTTCGAACAGCTCGACAGCCCATCGTCCGTTTCTGACTTAAGTGATTTAATAAGAGCTGAAAAATCTTTTATTTTCTGCAATCGTCTCAAGATACAAATTTTGTCCCTGTGATTGGGACAATCAACAACTTCATTTTGTTTTGAGTTCTCAATCGTTTCATATCGAGTTTTAACCGGTAAAGCATATCCCAGTTTCCTCCCTCTCTGTATCGTAATCGGTATATCAAGGGTATTCAACAAGACACTGACGCAGAGGCCGCTCTTCGTTATCGAGAATGATCTTCCTAAAACAGCAGCACTTTGACTATTAGGATTCGGAACTATACACACTTGCTTGTTGTCACTTAGTTCATTGTAATTTTTCATCCTCAAGCTTACGATTGCCGCTTCATAAGCTTTTAGTCTCACCCTCCTACTCAAGAATACCGGTGCTTTGTTTTCATTTGCCATTATTAAATTTACCGGTTTGATTGCGTACCTCCTATCCGGGTTCCGTATCCTGAACAATGCGTTATTTAGATCAATCGTTACGTCGAAATTCCTGATGAAGTCTCTGCCCAAAATGAATTGGTCAGATTCATCTAGGTTTTCTACCACGATAACGCTCATCCACAGGTTACGTTCCCCCAAATTGAGGGCTATTATCGGCGTCCTGCCCAGCACCCGAAGGGCCCCTTTGTTTGCAGCTGACAGCCGTATTCTCGAGTCTATCAAGTCACCTTTGTCAAAGCCCATCTTTTCCCAAGTTTCGATTGGTATGACGCTCAAGACTGCTCCCGTTTCAAGTAACCCACGCAACTGAGTCTTTTTGGCACTTATATCTAGCACGTGCCCTGTCACATCTGCCTCCGTCCCGATGTGCATTGCATCTTCTTCAAGCATGGCGCAGTGTCCAATCGATCTCACTTTCAACTCTTCTTCCCCTAAGTAGATTTGCCCAATTAGGTCTTCGTCACATGTTATCATTGTGTTGGTATAGATGTTGATCCCATCTATATTTAGCATCACCTCGTGTGGACCATAAGCTTCAGTATATCTGTTGTCAACACGTACCGACTTGCTGCCCCCTCTCATGAGTAGTGCTCTCAGCGCTCTAGAAGTCGTTTGTGGGCTTATACCACTCAAGTAATCTGCGTACACGTCAATGTGCATTATCGTCTGGTCGCTCGGTTCGCTCAAGTTTCTGGTTACCTCGTGGCCGCCCACTGTGATTATCGACATTATTCTTGCCCCGATTTTCGATATGCCGAATGGCTTTCCCGTCACCATTTTTACAGTGTTACAATTCCCGGTCTTTGTTGAGCCCGGTACAGCCTCTGGTGTTGGGCTCGATCCGGTTAATGCTTCGTTAAAATTCTGTCTTTCGATCTCCAGCTTTAGTCGTTGCTCTATTTCTTTCGCAGCCAGATCCTGTTTCACTTTGGCAATTGCTTCCGTCGCCGCTTTCTCATAATTTATCTCTAGAGAGTTCCCGGCCGCAGATTCTATCGCACCATTAACATGTGTTACAGCTTTCACTGTTTTCGTTGGCAATTCCGTGCTTGGTGCTCCTAAGTTCCTAGATTCAAACTCGTTCTGCCTGTTCCGCTGATTCTGCACCGCCGCTAATGCCAACTTGTGTTTGGGGTGATTCTGGTCCTTGACCGCTTCCCAGAACAAGGGACAATCCATTCTGAAGTGCCCCTCCTGGTTACAGAAGAAGCATCTTGCGCCTATCTTGATGATTAAGCCATTGTAGTACTCGTGTTCCTCCATCTGGCTCATGTCCTCCTCATCCGGTGCGTATCCTAGGCTCTTCATGCCTTGTTTGTATGTTGTGCAGTCAGCCACATGATGATCCGCCGACCCGCAATTCGCACATGATCTGCGCTTGTCCATATCATCTGTAGGTTTGTACCATGATGACCTCTGGGGTTGGCCCCCCCCCCTTGCGTGTTCCTGTTTTCTGAATATGAGTATTTCTTGGGCTTCATCAACATGTATTCCCTTGATTTCTGTCTCATTTCTTCTGGGGTTGGAGCGCTGTCCTTCGACAATGTGTAGTATGTTGCTAACATTGTTCTTAAGTCATCACTTTTTACCCCATCAATGAACTTCGAGGCAATGCTAAAGTTTCTTCTGTTTGTCGACTCCTCTGGGTCACTCCTTCTTCTCAAGCTCTCGAGTTCATCTAGGAACCGATCAATTGACTCGTCGTCCCTTTGCCTTCTCTTTTCAAATCGCATCATCGCTTGGTGACCCTTCATGCCTGACCCGAATCGATTCAGCAATATTTCGAAGATCTTGTCCGCGGTATCGCGTTCTTCTTCTTTCTTTGCAACCACGCATTTTAATGCCGTGCCTTCTAAGTTGCTGAGTATGGCTGTGCATGCTTGTCTTTCATCATTTAAGTTATCTTACTCTAGGTGTAATCTCATCACTTCCACCCAAGTGTCGATGCATCCATCGGAGTCGTCTTTGAATTCCTTTGGCTTCTTGAAAGTTTTTCTTGATTTTCCATCTCTCCTATCGCTCGAGTCAGTGTTCCTCGTTGCGAAGGCCTCTAGAGTCCTGTTCATCATCTCCCAAGTGCTTGCCCACGTCATGGCATCCGGACCTGCGTTGCTGTTAGCTGTTGAGTCCCCCGGGCCACTCATTGTGTTTGATGCTCCATTTTTCATGATTGTTTTAGCAGCCGTTGGTGCTATGCTTACCGCATCCCGGTTTAAAGGCAACGGTGTCGATTGCCGTTTGTTCCTTTGTGGTTCCACAAAGTCAACTCTGGTGCCTTGCGTGCGATCCACTGCCGGTCTTTCTTGTGAGGTAGAATTTCTCAAGATTGCATCCAATTTCGCCTGTATTGCACACGAACTTTCGGCCTGATTCCTGTTCATTATGTCCATTCTCTTTTCCAGGCTACCTAATTGGCTGTTGACATCATCATATCGGTTTTTCAACTGTTGCATATCTTTTTTGATGTTCTTATCTCGTTCTTCATTGGTGGCGTCTACCTTGTCCGACATCTGCTGGAGTCTCTCGTCTGTCGCCTTAGCCAGGTTAAAATAACTATCCAGATATTCGTGTTTGTTGTATTTTAACTCTTTCCTTATTAAGTCTCTATCTTCCTCACTATACTTTAGTTTTTTGTCGATCTGATTTAGCTTTGTCATCAGGTCGCCAAGCTCAAGAGCAGCTGTTTCATGAACAGCCGTTGTCTTGTTTTCGGCTGCCTCTTCTGTTCTGGCTTGTTCTTCCTTTGGGTCGGCTTCTGTCGCTTTCGTGCTCACTGTCCCAAATGTTCGTGCTCTTCCAGTCTGTGATTCTTCGGCCGTGTTGTCTTTCGATTCCATTCCGACCATCATCGCCAACTTTTCTGTAAAAGATGTTTTCTTTACTTGAGAGTCGTCTTTCACCGTTTCTCGGGTATTGCCTGTTGTGTCTTCCAACGCGTCTATCGGCGAAAACTCCACGGTTTTTGGATTTTGATCTTCCATATGGGGCATCGGTGTGGATTCTGTTGTCTTTTTCTCCACTTCATCTACGCTCTGGTCTGGTGTCTCTAGATCGATTTCGATTGTGGGTTCCACCCGTTTTTCTTTCGCATCTTCTCGCGTCTTATTCTCGGTGCTACTCCTCGTGCTGACCATGCTAACTGAAAAGTTATCTTTTGTTTTGCCTGGGCCCCTTGATGTCGTTCCGCGCAGCGACGAGTTATATTTCGTGTTTGATCCACTTGACCTTTTTTCTAGCACCGGTACCCTACTCCGTCTCATTATTTCTATTTACAATTGCTCTTATTTACAATATTACTATATACACAATTCTAATCTAAGAATAAAATCTTTTGAGGAAAAATTATTCAAAAGAAATATGCGACGTGGTAAAAACCTTGTTCCAGTTCTCTTTCTAAACTTTTCGAGAAATTTTCTTTATTTGTGGTCTCAACCGTACCGGGTTCCAATTAGTCTTGTTCTGTCTTAATTCTTGTCTTAAAAACACTTATTGTAATTTTACTTCAATTTTTATACCGTCCCAAGACTTCCAATTACCGTCACTACTCTTCTTTCTACCGTCCCAGGCTTCTTTCCACTGTCCCAAGACTGTTCGGTACTGTCCCAGTACTTTCCGTCAGTGTCCCAAGACCCTTGTCCTGAGAGTACTATCCCAAGGCCACTGTCCCAAGACTACTGTCCCAAGGCTAGTGTCCCAAGACTACTGTCCCAAGGCTAGTGTCCCAAGACTACTGTCCCAAGACTACTGTCCCAAGGCTAGTGTCCCAAGACTACTGTCCCAAGACTACTGTCCCAAGGCTAGTGTCCCAAGACTACTGTCCCAAGACCACTGTCTCAAGACCACTGTCCCAAGACCACTGTCCCAGGACCACTGTCCCAAGACCACTGTCCCAAGACTACTGTCCCAAGACCACTGTCCCAAGACTACTGTCCCAAGACCACTGTCCCAAGACCACTGTCCCAAGACCACTGTCCCAAGACCACTGTCCCAAGACCACTGTCCCAAGACCACTGTCCCAAGACCCCTGTCCCAAGACCACTGTCCCAAGACCACTGTCCCAAGACTGTCCCCAGACTGCTCTGTCCCAAGACTTCTTTGGCACTGTCCCAAGACTGTTGACAAGTGTCTGAGCGGTGGGACCTCTTTCTTCTTCGTTATGGGGACTTCTTGATTCACTGTACCTTGTACCACCACTCAAGCTCTAGTAAAATTTTCCCAAAAACCCTCTCTTAAAAGCCAAATGCTGACCCCCTTTTCCTTATTTCTTTTTAGTTACCTCTATTTCAATGTTCCAAGCAATTTGAGACCAAAACCTGTGCGCAGGTATCTTGTGATCACCTGTTCGTGTAAAAACTAAACACAAATCCTCACCAAAATGCAACAAAAAATCCAAGCTAGAAAAAGTAATAAAAACAGAAAGATGAGCCCACCTAAAATTCAAAGGTGACCAATGTCTATCTTTTGTCGAAAATAATGTCTGGTACCTAATTGCCACGCGTTTTCCTCCCCCCAACTAATAATCTTATTGGGTATCACCAGAATTGTCTACGTCCGTTCCCCCTACCAATCCGACCAGGGTACCTTCCTTAACTCGAGTTCAAATTTCGATATCCACCTATTATTACCAACGCGTGTTAATGACTAATGTAACTAAATCAACGATGTCGACTAATTAGTTACTCTAATTTCCCCCCTTTTTACAATTTACTACCGCCAACCTCTAACTTAACCAGCCCCCCTTCTAACCTCCCCCTTTTTAGCCCCCCTTCTTAAGCCTAAAAATTACCTTAAGCGCCGGGTGCTAAACCTCTCAAGAGAAAACCGTAGACCTGTTTCCAGGCCTGCTTAAGTAAAAACGTTCCTCAAAACCGGGGGATTTCGCTTATCCAATTTTACACTTATCTCCTATAATGTAATGTGGATTTTAACGATACCCGTTCCGCCCAACTTGAGAACTCGAGAACTGCAAATCCTTCTTGGCTGCTTTCCCACTCGACTGGTCACCTGTTCCAGTCCAGTCTCCTATTGGTTCAGCTCAAGTGTTCCTGAACCACTTTCCCACTCGGCTGGTCACCTCTTCCAGTCGAGTCTCCTATTGGTTCAGCTCAAGTGTTCCTGAACCACTTTCCCACTCGGCTGGTCCCCTCTTCCAGTCGAGTCTCCTATTGGTTCAGCTCAAGTGTTCCTGAACCACTTTCCCACTCGGCTGGTCACCTCTTCCAGTCGAGTCTCCTTGTTGTCCAGCTAAGTTCCAAGCTACCTGAAAACCCTTGACAACGCCCCACACTCGGGCACTTTATTAAGGTTACTGGGTTAAACTGCTAGGTTGATCGAAACGATCGAACTTGTAAAACAGTATGGGTATACCATTTAATTAATATAAAGGTTTGATCCAACTAATCTGGTGTCAAAGTCACTGTCTTTTTTCGTTTTATGGTTTTTGCTCCTTATTCTATTCTTTTTTGTTTTTTGTTTTGCTTTTTGTCTTTTTGCTCGTGTTTTGTCCCCCTAGTTGCCCCCCTTTACTCGGTTAGCTAAGCCTCGTTCGGAGAGCGTACCAGGAAGTTTTCTCGAGTTTTCTTAAAAAGCTATCACGGTACAACCGGAAGGTTTGCACGTTCCTGTCGAACCGTACCACCGGTACTCTAGAATGGGCATGTAGCCCGAAGCTGTCTCAAGTGGGTTCGACTCCGTAGTCTTGATGTCGTAAACACCCAGGAGCGCCATAAAAACACTATGTAACATTCGTCGACTGCAGTCACACATGAGGCTTAAGAAAAATAGGCCCTATAACCATTGGCTCAAGAGTCAGGGACACTATCTCTTGTGTTTTTCCACCTCAAATCAGTCGGAGCCAATTCGGTTCGCTTGTGACATGAGACTACGACCCGTTACCGCTTAAAGGCTACTACCAAAATATCCCCCCACTCTAGAAATAATAACGTCCCCATACTTAGGTCTCTAGATACCCAAAATACATGAACGCCGTTAAAAACCGGGTCGGAACAATCCGTTAAGTTACTGTTTATTAGACAGTGGAACTTTGATCCATTTCAGATGGATCAACCTAAAACTCGCCTTACCTCAACATAACAATTATAAAACACACTCTAGAAATTTAAATTGGTACTCACATTGTAGCACGCTCAAGAATTGGGAGTAATTAAGTCGGTAAGCAACTCAAGAATTAAACAATGTAACTAAATGAGTTTAATGTTTGTCAGTTTCAACAACAGGAACAAGTTTGTACTCTAGAATGTAGTTTTATGTGAACCATTGGGACACTCAAGCTGTCCACCTTTCCACCGAAGGTTCACTCTGGTCCAGTTCGAATAGTTGACCAGTTGGATAATTGTCCAGTTCTCAGGAACACTCTGTCTTCTATTTCAAATAGGACAGCTCTACTCTAGATTATTATTGTCTCGGAAATTGCGAATAGAAACTTCCTACTGATTTATCTTGCAACTTTCCCGCGATTTTCACTCGATTCTTCTGACTTCTCTTTTTCTGTTTTCAGTTATCGCGAGAAAATCGTGCATGACAGGCTCCATTCGAATTTTTGAAAAATTAAATTTCACTCCAAAATCAAGTGTTTTTTGCTTCTCTCAAGGTCAAACTTCCAAATATGACCGACTGGCACATACGTGATTTTGGAGTGAAGTTTTAATTTTCAAAATTTCGAATGGAGCCTGTCATGCTCAGTTTTCTCGCACCAACTGAAAACAAAAAGTGAAAAATCAGAACGACCGAATTTACAATCGCGGGAAAATACTTAAGAAAACAGCAGGAAATTGCTATTCGCAATTTCCAGATACAAAATAAGACACGAGTAGAGCTGTCTCATCCTGAAATAGGAGGAGAGATAATCACGAGAAAAGAGTGCAATTATTCAAACTGAACCAGAGTGAACCTTCAACGGAAAGGTGGACAGCTTGAGTGTCCCAATGGTTCAGACAAAAATTTCAATTCTAGAGTCTAAACTTATTTCTGTTATTAAAAATGATCAGTATTGAACTTATCTAGTTATCTCATTTAATTCTCGAGTTGCTCATTAATTTAATTACTCCTTATACTCGAGTGCGTCAACATGTGAGTTTCTAATTTAGTTTTCTCGAGTGTGTTTTATGATTGTTATGTTGAGATAAGGCGAATTTTAGGTTGATCCATCTGAAATGGATCAAAAATTCACTGTCCAATAAAAAGTAACTTAACGGATTGTTCCGACGCTGTTTTTAACGGCGTTCGTGTATTTTGGGTATCTCGAGACCTAAGTATGGGGACGTTCTTATTTTCTAGTGTGGGGGGATGTTTTGGTAGTAGCCTTTAAGCTGTAACGGGTTCTAGTCTCATGTCGCAAGCGAACCCAATTAGCTCCGACCGTTCTTGAGGTAGAAAAACACAAGAGATAGTGTCCCTGACTCTTGAACCAATGGTTATAGGGCCTATTTTTCTTAAGCCTCATATGTGACCGAAGTAGGCGACTGTTACATAGTGTTTTTAAGGCGCTCCTGGTTGTTTTTACGACATCATGACTACGGAGTCGAACCCACTTGACACAGCTCCGGGCTGCATGCCCATTCTAGAGTACCGGTGGTACGGTTCAGCGAGAACGTGTAAACCTTCCGGTCGTACCGTGATAGCTTTTTAAGAAAACTTGAGAAAACTTCCTGGTACGCTCTCCGAACGAGGCCTAGCTCTCCGAGTAAGGAGGGGGGGGGGTAACTAGGGGGACAAAAACACGAGCAAAAAGACAAAAAGCGAAACAAAAACAATAAAAAAGTATAGAAAAGGAACAAAAACCATAAAACAAAAAGACAGTGACTTTGATACCAGATCATTTGGATCAAACCTTTATATTAATTAAATAGTATACCCATACTGTTTTATAAGACCGATCGTTTCGATCAATCTAGCAATTGAAACCAGTGACTTCAATAAGGTGCCCGAGTGGGGGGCGTTGTTAAGGGTTTTCAGATAGATTGCAACCTAGCCAGACGACTAGGAGACTTGACTGGAAAGGGTGACCAGCCGAGTGGGAAAGTGGTTCACAAGGATCGAACCGGACCACTAGGAGACTTGACTGGAAGAGGTGACCAGCCGAGTGGGAAAGTGGTTCAGAAGGACTGAGCTGAACCGCCAGGAAACTTGACTGGAATAGGTGACCAGCCAAGTGGGAAGGTGGTGCTGCTGTCAAGTGCAGAACGGAGACAACCAGCACGGGATCACTACAAGAGGACGCACAGGGGTGTTCTCAAGTTGGGCAAACGGGTATCGTTAGAAACCACATTACATTATAGGAGTTAAGTGTAAAATTGGATAAGGGGAGCCCCATTGTTTTGAGGAAGTTTTTACACAAGCAGGCGTGGAAACAGGTCTACGGTTTTCTCTCGAGAGGTTTAGCACCCGGCGCTTAAGGGATTTTTCGGCTTAAGAGGGGGCTAAAGAGGGGGGAGGTTAGAAGGGGGGCTGGTTAGGTTAGAGGTTAGCGGTTGTAAATTGTAAAAAGGGGAGTCACATTAGAGTAACTAATTGTTCGGCATCGTCGATTAAGTTACATTAGTTACTTACACGCGTTGGTTATAAGAAGCGGATATCCAAATTTAACATCAGGTTAAGGTAGGTACCCTGGTCGGATCGGCAGGGGGGAACGGACATAGACAGTTTTTGTGATACCCCATAAGATCGCTAGCAGGGGGGAGGAAAACGCGTGGCAACCGGGTACCAGACATTTTTTCGAACAAAGATTGACATCTGTCAACCTTGAATTTTAAGAGAATTCATCTCTCTGTTTTTGAAATTTTTCCTGTTTAAATTTTTAGTTTTGGTGAAAATGTGTTGTTGGTATTTTAACGAACAGGTGATCACAAGATACCTGCGAGGAATTTAGGGTTTCAAATAGCCTGAAACATCGAAAGGGAGATAAATACTGGGGGGTTAGTATTTGGGTTTTGGCCATTAAGATAGGGATTTTGGGAATTTTTTTTACTAGAGCTCAAGTGGTGGTAAAAGGTACAGTGGTTCGAGAGTCCCTACAACCAAGAAGAAGAGATCCGATATCCAGACACTCAGTGACAAGTCTTGGGACAGTATCGAAGAAGTCTTGGGACATTGCAGTCTGGGGACAGTGTTGGAGCAACACGGTCTTGGGACAGTCTCGTGACAGAGAAGTCTTGGGACAGTCTTGGGACAGTGCAGTCTTGGGACAGTCTTGGACCAGAGCAGTCTTGGTACGAAACAGTCTTGGGACACTAGTCTTGGGATAGTGGTCTTGGGACAGTAGTCTTGGGACAGTGGTCGTGGGACACAAGTCTTGGGACACACGTCTTGGGACAGTAGTCTTGGGACAGTGGTCTTGGGACAGTGGTCTTGGGACACTAGTCTTGGGACAGTGGTCTTGGGACATTGTTCTTGGGACCGTGGTCTTGGGACAGTGGTCTTGGGACACTAGTCTTGGGACAGTAGTCTTGGGACAGTAGTCTTGGGACAGTAGTCTTGGGACAGTGGTCTTGGGACAGTGGTCTTGGGACAGTGGTCTTGGGACATTGGTCTTGGGACAGTGGTCTTGTGACAGTAGTCTTGGGACAGTAGTCTTAGGACAGTAGTCTTGGGACTCTAGTCTTAGGACAGTAGTCTTGGGACACTAGTATTGGGACAGTAGTCTTGGGACAGTAGTCTTGGGACAGTAGTCTTGGGACAGTAGTCTTAGGGCAAGGGTCTTGGGACAGTGGTCTTGGGACACTAACAAGAAGTACTGGGACAACACTGAATAGTCTTGGGACAGTAGAGAGAAAGTCTTGGAACAGTATAAAGAAGGGGGGTACTAAGAGAGTACTAATTCAGGTTGAAGTAACCAATTGCAAAATCAAATTCTCTATCCAATCCTAACATATAGAATTTTTCAAAAGCTCAGGAAAAGTTGTTTTTAGCAAATTGTAAATTTATTTTTATAAAATTTTGTCAAAAGAGGTTATAACCTTAGAGTAGAATTTTGTAGATAGTAACACTGTAAATAGGAACAATTGTAAATAATGAGGCGGAGCAGGGTACCGGTAGCTGAAAAAAGATTTACCGAGGCGAAGACAAAGTATAATTCGTCGCTACGTAAAACAACATCAATGGGTCCGAAGGTAACAAAGAAGAACTTTTCAGTTAGTATGGTCAGCACGAGGAGTACCACGGAGAACAGAGCAAAAGAGGGCACGGAAGGGGAATGAGTAGAACCACCATCGAGATTGAACTAGAGACACCGGATCAAAGTGTGGATGAAGTGGGAAAGAAAACGACAGAGTCAACTCCGATGCCCAATGCGGAAGAACCTAAACCGAAGCCCATGGAGTTCTCACCGATAGACAACGTGGAAGACACAACAGGCAACACGCCAGAAACGGTGAAGGATGAGTCTCAAAAAAGAACGTGAAAGATTGGCGATGATGGTCGGAATGAGATCGAGAGACGCAGCAGTGGAGGAGACGAAAGTCGAGAAAAGCGAAACTTTCGGAACAGTATCCACGAGAACGACAGAGACCGACCAAAACGAGGGTCAGAAAAAACCGGGACCAGCGACCGACTACAGGACAACAACGGACCATGGAACAACTACTCTTGAGCTAAGCGACTTGATGGCGAAGCTAGATCAGATAGATGAGAAACTGAAGCACGGCGAAGAGGATAGAAATGTGATAAGGAAGGAAATGAGAAACAACAAACATGAGTATCTGGACAACTATTTCCATCTAGCGAGAGCAACGGAGGAAAAGCTTCAGCAGATGTCTGACAAAGTAGAAACCACTGATGGAGAGCGAGACAAGAACATCAGAAAAGACATGCAAGAAATGAAGCAGCGATATGACGCAGTGAAAAGCCAGTTGAAGAGTTTGGAAACGAGAATGGATACGATGAGTAGGGACCAGGTTGAGAGCTCAATCAAGTGCTATACAGACAAAGTTAGACGCTATCTTGAGGAATTCAACGCCACAAGACAGGCCAGCGGCAGAGCGGACACAGGGTAATAGAGTTGACTTCGTGGAACCACAAAGGAACAAACGACAGTCAACACCGTTACCAGTAACCCGGGAGGCTGCGAGTACGGCACCGGTGGGGGCCAAGGCTATTATAAAAAGTGGAACAGCGAACACAACAAGTGGTCCAGGAGACTCAACGACTCAGAACAACGTGGGACCGGATGCCATGACATGGGCAAGCACCTGGGAAATGATGAACAGGACACTAGAGGCCTTCGCTACAAGGAACACCGACTCGAGTGACAGAGGAAGCAACAAATCCAGGAAAATTTTCAAGAAACCAAAAGAATTCAAAGATGATTCAGACGGATGCATTGACACTTGGGTAGAAGTCATGAGGTTGCATTTGGAACAAGACAACTTGAACGATGAGAGGCAAGCATGCACAGCGATACTGAGCAACCTGGAGGGCACGGCATTGAAATGCGTGGTTGCGAAGAAAGAAGAAGAACGCGATTCAGCGGACAAAATTTTTGAAATATTGTTAAATCGATTCGGCTCAGGCAAAAGGGTCATCAAACGATGATGCGATTTGAAAAGAGAAGACAAAGGGACGATGAATCGATAGACAGGTTCCTAGATGATCTTGAAAGCTTGAGAAGAAGGAGTGACCCGGAAGAATCTACCAATCGAAGGAACTTCAGCATCGCCTCAATGTTCATTGATGGGGTAAAGAGTGATGACTTGAGAACGATGTTAGCAACATACTATACAACGTCGAAAGACAGTGCACCAACTCCAGAAAAGATGAGGCAGAAGTCAAGAGACTACATGCTAATGAAACCCAAGAAATAATCGTACTCAGACACAAGGAATACGCAAGGGGGGAGTCAGCCACAAAGGTCGTCATGGTACAAGCCCAGAGATGACATGGACAAACGCAGATCATGCGCGAACTGCGGGTCAGCTGACCATCATGTGGCGGATTGCACGACATACAAACAGGGCATGAAGAGGTTGGGATATGCACCCGATGAGGAAGATATGAGCCAGATGGAGGAACACGAGTTCTATAGTGGCTTGATCATCAAAATAGGTGCAAGATGCTTCTTCTGCAACCAAGAGGGGCACTTCAGGATGGACTGTCCGTTGTTTTGGGAGGCGGTTAAGAATCAGAGTCATCCAAAACACATGTTGGCGTTAGCAGCGGTACAGAACCAGAGAAACAGACAAGGTGAATTTGAGACGAAAAACCTAGACAAACCAAGTGCGGAACTGCCGACGAAAACAGTGAAAGCTGTAACACAATGTAATAGTGCAATAGAAGCCATGGAAAGGAACGCCCTAGAAATAAATTATGAGAAGGCGGCAGCGGAGGCTATCAACAAAGTGAAACAGGACCTGGCAGCGAAAGAAATAGAACAACGGCTGAAGCAAGAGATCGAAAGACAGAAAATGAACGAAGCATTAAGTTGCTCCTAAACATTACCAGAAGCTGCAGCGGGGTCGACAAAAAAAGGAAACTGCAACACTGTAAAGATGGTTACAGAAAAGCCATTTGGCATAACAAAGATTGGGGCAAGAATAATGTCAATAATCACTGTGGGCGGCCATGAAGTAACGAGAAACTTGAGCGAACCAAGTGACCAGACAATAATGCACATTGATGTGTACGCAGATTACTTGAGTTGTATAAGCCCACAAACGACTTCTAGAGCATTGAGGGCACTACTTATGAGAGGGGGTAGCAAGTCGGTACGAGTTGATAACAGGTACACAAAAGCTTATGGTCCACATGAGGTGATGTTAAATATAGATGGGATCAACATTTATACGAAAACAATGATAACATGTGATGAAGATCTAATTGGGAAAATCTACGTGGGAAAAGAAGAGTTAAAAGTGAGATCGATTGGACACTGCGCCATGCTTGAGGAAGATGCAATGCACATCCGGACAGAGGCAGATGTGACAGCACATGTGCTTGACATAAGTGGTAAGAAGACTCAGTTACGTGGGTTACTTGATACGGGAGCGGTCTTGAGTGTCATACCAATCGAAACTTGGGAACAAATGGGCTTCAACAAAGATGATTTGATAGATTCAAGAATACGGTTATCAGCTGCAAACAAAGGGGGGCTGCGGGTGTTGGACAGAACGCCGATAATAGCCCTGAATCTGGGGGAACGTATCCTGTGGATGAGCTTTCTTGTGGTAGAAAACCTAGATGAGTCTGACCAATTTATTTTAGGCAGAGACTTCATCAGGAACTTTGATGTAGCGATTGACCTAAACA
Organism: Symsagittifera roscoffensis; assembly: GCF_963678635.1. Taxonomy (NCBI): domain Eukaryota; kingdom Metazoa; phylum Xenacoelomorpha; order Acoela; family Convolutidae; genus Symsagittifera; species Symsagittifera roscoffensis. Next base: position 51,289,730 of record NC_087063.1, on the reverse strand, counting down.
ACGCAATGTTCAGGATACGGAACCCGGATAGGAGATACGCAATCAAACCGGTAAATTTAATAATGGCAAATGAGACCAAAGCACCAGTATTCTTGAGTAGGAGAATGAGGCTAAAGGCGAACGAAGCGGCGATCGTAAGCTTACGAATGAAAAATTACAATGAGATAAGTGACAACAAGCAGGTATGCATAGTTCCAAATCCAAATAGTCAAAGTGCTGCTGTTTTAGGAAGATCCTTCTCGATAACGAAGAGCGGTCTCTGCGTGAGTGTCTTGTTGAATACCCTTGACATGCCAATCACGATACAAAGGGGGAGGAAATTGTGATATGCTTTACCCGTAAAAACTCGATATGAAATGACTGAAAACCATAAGCAAAATGAAGTTGTTGATTGTCCCAATCATAGGGACAAAATTTGTATCTTGAGACGATTGAAGAAAATAAAAGGTTCATCAGGTCTTGTATAGTCACTTAAGTCAGAGACAGACGATGGACTATCGAGCTGTTCGAATTTCCCAGAGCGGCCCACACTAGATGAAATGCAGAGTGATAAACCGGTCCTACCGGAAATTGAACATTTAAGAGGCAGGTTAACGGACGAACAGCTCGAAGCCATCAAGGACGTACTAGAACGGAACGAGGAAGTTTTTTCAAGACATAAGGCAGGCATCGGGTGTTGTAGTTTTGTTGAGCATGAAATAGAACTTGAGGAAAACGCAATACCGCACAGGGAGGGGGCGAGGCGCATGACCCCACACAAATCGAATGCGTGTAGAAAGGAGATTGAAACGCTACTAGAGTATGACATGATAGAACCATCCAAATCACTGTGGGCGTGTGGAGTAGTGATGGCCAAAAAGAAAGGCGACCAGTTGAGGTTTTGTTGTGAATTTCGATACCTGAACTCCGTCACGGTGAAGGATGCCTATCCCATACCTAGGATTGATGAGAGTATCTCGAAGTTAGGTGATGCAAAATTTTTTACGACTCTTGATTTAGGCTCGGCCTTTTGGCAGGTACCACTCCGGAAGCAGGACAGGGACAAGACAGGGTTTGCCTGCTAGTTGGGTCTGTTTCAATGGAAACGGATGCCGTTTGGTCTTTGCAATGCCACTGCCACGTTTCAGCGGTTGATGGCACACGCGCTGAGGGGCGTGACGAAGAAGTATGGCAATCTGGTAATGTGCTATGTGGATGACGTGTAACATTCGTCTACTGCAGTCACACATGAGGCTTAAGAAAAATAGGCCCTATAACCATTGGCTCAAGAGTCAGGGACACTATCTCTTGTGCTTTTCTACCTCAAATCAGTCGGAGCCAATTCGGTTCGTCTGTGACATGAGACTACGACCCGTTACAGCTTAAAGGCTACTACTAAAATATCCCCCCCCCCCACTTTAGAATTAGGAACGTCCCCATACTTAGGTCTCTAGATACCCAAAATACATGAACGCCGTTAAAAACCGGGTTGGAACAATCCGTTAAGTTACTTTTTATTGGACAGTGGAACTTTGATCCATTTCAGATGGATCAACCTAAAACTCGCCTTACCTCAACATAATAACCATAAAACACACTCTAGAAATTTAAATTTGTACTCACATTGTAGCACGCTCAAGAACTGGGAGTAATCAAGTCGGTAATCAACTCGAGAATCAAATAATGTAATTAAAATGAGTTTAATGTTTGTCAGTTTTAACAACAAGAACAAGTTTGTACTCTAGACTGTAGTTTCTCGTGAACCATTGGGACACTCAAGCTGTCCACCTTTCCACCGAAGGTTCACTCCAGTCCAGTTTAGGATAGTACTCCAGTCAAGTCACAATAATCCAGTTCGTGGGAATACTCTTGTCTCTGTTTCGAATGGGACAGCTCTACTCTAGGTTATTGCTGTGACGGAAATTGCGAATAGCAATTTCCTACCGATTTTTCTTGCAACTTTCCCGCGATTGTCACTCGATTGTTCTGACTTCTCTTTTCTGATTTTCAGTTATCGCGAGAAAATCGTGCATGACATGCTCCATTCGAAATTTTGAAAAACTTAATTTCACCCCAAAATCAAGTGCTCTTGCTTTTCTCAAGGTCAAACTTCCAAATATGACCGACTGGCACAACGTGGTAATAGCGACATCCACACCGGAGGACCACATTGAGAGACTTGACGAAGTATTTGCGTGTATGAAGAGGTCGGGGCTGAAGTGCAAACCATCAAAGTGTGAGATACTAACGGACTCGATAAAATACTTGGGCAGGATGGTGGACAGACACGGCAACAGACCAGATCCAGACACAGTAGAAGCGGTTCTAACTTGGAAATCGCCATAAACGGAACACCAATTGATGAGCTTCCTGGGTTTTGCAAATTACTACAGAGAATTCGGCGAGGCACCGGTACTAGGGATGCCAACAGAGAAAGGGATGTACGTGCTGGATACGGACGCGTCGGTAGTAGCGATATCTGGAATTCTCCACCAGGAACAAGAGTGGAACGGGAAGACAGTCTTGAGACCAATAGCGTACGGGAGCAAAGTCCTAAGTGACACGGAAATGAAGTACGGGGCACCGAAAGCAGAGATGTTCGCGGTGGTTACTTTTGTCGAGAAATAAAGGGCATACCTAGGCAGCGAGCCTTTCAAGCTGCGAGTCGACAACAGGGCACTAAGCTGGCTGAAGACGTACTCAATGGACCAAAGTTACATTGGGAGGTGGATAGTTCGCCTGGACGGATACGATATGATAATTGAGCATAGAACACGAGACAAACATCAAAATGCTGACAGCTTGAGCAAGAAGACGGAGTTCTACGAGAGACAAGAACAGAGGGAGGTAGATCGACCTGAGATCAAGGATGGCTTCTCCTTCATGGACAAGGAAACGTACGACAGTCTTCCTCTCACGAGATGGTGGGACAAATCAGGCAAACCAATAGAAGATCACCCCGAATTACCAAAAGATACTACGGAAAAAACAATCTTGAAAAAGAACCGAGGGATGCCGATAGGAATAATGCTCAAGTCAAAGATCGTGAGGGAGACGCTCAAAGCAAAAGGCTACGATCTTAACCAGGTGGAGACGGGGGAGGCACAAATAGACGATGACTTAAAGAGGTTACTCGAGAAACTAGCAGATGATAAGCCCGTGATCCAAGAAAATTGTAAGGAGGAACCTGAGGTCACAATACTGCGAAAGAGCGGGATAGCTAGTGATGGAAATACCTCGAAGGTGACTAACCCTGATGGGAAGGAAGTGGTGCAGTCACTGGTTGAAAAAATCCCAGCCGACTTACTTGAACGGACTAGGGTTAGGAAAAAGAGAGTGGAGTTCAAGGAAGAAGCTGAATACCTGGGACTAGGTCAAGAGTCCGGGGAGCGGTCCACGTCCACGGAGGAAGGAAACACTGAAGGAGAAAATTTGTCCGGGGAGTGTTAAATGTGGGATGAGGACTCGGAAGCGAGCAGTGACAATCAAGATAGTCTCTGCATGATATTGGCAGAAGAAAAGATTAGACACCGCGACAGGGAATTACAAACAGATCCCTCCTCACGAACCTTCAACTTGGACGTGCAGGAAGTACGAGGAGGTGAAGAACTTGAAAGAATTGCAGTTTCGAGGAAACCACTCAGGGAACTATCATGCAACTCAAATGTGAGAACAAATCTGGTGCCAGAAGATGACATGAAGATAGTAAAGAGGATAGTATGCGTGAAGCTGAATGACGACGTCCACAACCCTGGGGAGATGAATGGGCAGATCATGGCGCTGGAGGAACATGTCAAGGCGAGATATAGGCTGTCGGACCTGATAAGAGCCCAGAAGAATGACAAGATGACAAGTAATCTCTCCAAATGGATCCGAATGGGGTCCAAGGAGAAAGGGGAACTTGAAGAAGACAGCTACAAGATCCTGAGCCAGTTCTACAAAGAAAGGAAAGAGTTACTCTATCACACGGCTGAGGGGGTGGTAGCATGCAAGAGAAAAGACGAGGAGTAGATACTACACAAGCACAACCTCATCATATTACCACAATTGTATCAGACAGAGGTGCTGTTCAGATCGCATGACCAAATGGGGCACCAGGGGATAGACAAGGTGCAACAAAGAATACTTCACACTTTCGATTGGCCAGGATTGAGGAAAGCCTGTGAGAGGTGGGTGAATGCATGCCTGGCATGCCTGCAAGTGAAAGACCCAAGGAAGATGAAATTCCCGCTCAAGTCAGTGGAAAGCTCGGAATTTAATGAAGTGGTGCAGATAGACCATCAGAAGATCTGCATTACGGAGTCGGGATATAACCAGATACTGGTTATAATTGATCACTTCACAAAGCTGGCAGAAGCGGTGCCGTGTCAAACAGCTTCGGCAGAGGAGACTTGTGACCACTTGATAACCCATTGGATATCAAGGTATGGTTGTCCAATGACTTTTCAGTCAGACAACGGCAAGGCCTTTGTGGGGGACTTGACTAAGGAATTAATGAAGAGGTCACACATTGCTCAAGCACACTCAACGACTTACCATCCTCAGACCAACGGGCTGGTAGAGAGACAGAATAGAACGTTGGTGAACATGCTGAGGGTATACTGCTCAAGCTACATGGCGGACTGGGATAAATATCTGCCGCAAGTCGTAGGGGCATACAACAGCATTCAACACTCAACAACGGGCATCAGTCCTTTCATGATGCTGACAGGCAAAGAGAGAGCGATGCCCCTGACATTCTTTTACCCGGAATATGAAGGGAAGAGGACGTCGCCTCAAGCTTACGTGAAAGAAGCGATCAGGAGACAGCAGGAAAAAAACGAGCTATGCAGGAGGAACACTGCGCAAGCACAAATGAGACAGCACAAGAAATATGATGAAAGGATATTACAGGCAAAGCCATATGAAGTGGGCCAGTACGTGTGGGTTTTCCAGAATGTTATACCGCCAAAAGGGACGAAGAAACTACTCAAGAAATGGAGAGGACCATTCATGATAAGTACATCAACAAGGACGGTTATATCGCTTGAGTACTGGGCGAGCAGCACATTATGAGAACCTGAAGCCTCACGTCCCGTCCCCAGAGGATTGGTGCATACCGAAGGACATGGAGGGTCTTGAGTATCTGGTGGTAGAGCCAGCATGTGAAGTGAACGAAAAAGGCACCAGAGACAAGAATGATGGCAATGAGAACTTGAGTTTGGATGACAACGAAAAAATAGAAGCGGAATCTGAAGCGGAATCTTTTGTGGAAGAAGACTGGAACGATCCGGAGCAAGGTGAGGTGCCGAAGTGGACAGAACCAGACTTGTCAATACCAGCGGGGACAAGGAGTGGCAATCGCAAACGCACAGGCATGAGGTATAACAGGTATGGGGACGATTTCCTGATCGACAAGATACAGCCCGATGACCTAGGCAAAAAACTAATAAGTGTGGGCGAGCTGGAGGCAGATGGTGAATGGCAAATCATCAATGATAATGAAAACTACCCACAGGAAGACTACTCGACACCGGAGCGGGAGACGGATTTAGAACAGAGCGAGATAGAGAGGAGGGAGAATACGAACCTGAGGATATTAGAATTGATGCGCGATGTCAAGAACGGAAGCGAGGAAGGACAGAGCATACAGCAAATTGACATATCAGCGGGGAAGTACATGAAATTGGAGAATCCACTTTTCGGCTGGAAGGCAACAGACAGCCCGCTCGACAATTCCGCCAGATAATTCAGACCCTGCATCATCGACGGGGACGTCGATAAATATTTTTGTCCGGGGAGTGGGGGTAGGACTTACCCACACCGAAAATTTAATGATAAAGAAACTCAGAGAAGTGAGAGAAACGTGCGGACTGGAACTGGAAGGGGATGAGGCCGAGCCTACCATAGGACGGAATTTCAAAACGAAGTTTGAAATACCAAACGAATACTCAGAAAATATCCTGATGTCGGATAGTGACTTCATTCTGTCAGACAGGACTAGCGCAATCTGTATCACGGCGCACATGAGTTTCAAATCAAGACTGGAGGCTGACTTCAAGAGAGAGTACCAGAACGTGGAGTTTCTGTTTGGACAGAGAATGGGACTGGGAGGAATGGCCGCGCTTCCACCATCAGTAGCACAAGTCCCGGGCAAATACCTGTGCTTCCTAGTGACGAGGGTCAATGACAGGAACACGATCGATCCCGAACACGTGATGTTGGCACTAACAAGACTACGAGACTTCATGATTGAAAGAGGGATAACGGAGGTCTCAATGCCGTTGTATGACCCAAACAGGGGCAAATTGAGCCCAAGGAAATTGTACGCTATCCTACACGTGGTCTTCGCAGAAACTGAGATAATGGTGCATCTTCATAAGAAATACTACTTGAGCATCGCCTGAGTCGGGTACACGGGGGTCTCGAGTTGGGCATGAGGGGAGAATCTCGAGTTAGGTGTGGGGGTACAAAACAGGTAAAGAATCTTAGAGGTGATTGGCATGACAATTAAAAATTTAAATGATTGATGGTGCTAAAACATAAAATGAATCTGCATGTTTTTAGAAAATTTCCAATTGAACTATTTTATTAGGACGAAAAGGAAAGGGTTTTAACTATAGTAGTGAGTGGGGGTTTTTAGGTTAGGAACACAGCCTGTTAGTCTAAAAATCGGGTGTTATTTTCAGATTGATTTGGTAAAGTCAAATTGACTACCCAACTGTATTCAATTGAAGAAAGGAAGTCCTTAAACGGAAACGCAAATTGAACGACGCTTCAAGAAATAAAACTCAAGTTGCTCAGGTAAAACTCAAGTTGCTCAGGTAAAACTCAAGTTGCTCAGGTAAAACTCAAGTTGCTAATACTCAAGATCACCTGGAAGTTACAGAAATGGCAGATCGATTCTGGAAGTCCATGCCATCAGCTTTGAAAAAACCCACACTTGATGAGTTGTACAGACGCCTGAGAGACCTGGATTACACTCAAGTGGATGAGAGAATGGCAGTGATGCTGAATGCCATCCTCCAGTTGGAGGAACAGGGCGAGTGCCGGGAGTCGGCGACAGAAGCGGTTTTGATGGTAGGCTACGCCACCGATGGAATATCCAACCAAGAGCAAACCAGGTGGCTGTCCTGGAACGTGGATGGAGCAATGAGGGGGTTCGACTTGGCAAGGAACCCTGGCTTGAGTAACAATACTGAGTATGGTGCAGGGGAGTTCCCACTGCCGATCAGACCATCAGTCAGATCCACGGACCAGAGCACGAGTAAGACACCATCGATGACACGGGCGCAACAAACGGGGGAAGCGTATCCAGACCTCAGTATCATGAAGAGAGAGCTTTAGAGGACTCAGCGGGAGAGGAACAAGGCGAACCTCGACCGGGATCAAGCGAAGATCGAGAGAGATCAGGCGAAACTTGAGAGGGATCAAGCGGTCGTCGAAAAGGACCAAGCGCGGAGGGAACTGGATATGTTGAGAGCTGAACATCTACAGGCAGAAAGAGTACGAGAGAATGCCGCGAATTGTGAGCAGCTGAAGTCGGAGCTTGAAAGCATCCAGCAACGACAACGCGAGCTTGACATGCAGAAAGGGGCTAGGCCCAAAGAGCGGGTGGTTACCGGCTCAAGGCCAGAGTCACGTATGGAGGTGGATGAAGCTCCTAGATCGAAAGGACGATTTAACCTCGATCGCGCGGCTCAAGAACATATGAATGAAGGGTGGAAGGTGTGGATACCAACTGAATCAGCGTCCTCCCTGCGTGGTCTAGAGACACAAGTAATACGCCCGTTGATGGATGTCGCGCTGCCTGGATATACACCAAGTTCAACCCCGAGTAGTAGTCAGGTGAGTGGTAGCTCGTCACGACTGAAAGAGTTGCACGAGCGGCTACAGCTAAGGAGTCGTGAGAGTCCAGCAAGAGTGGAGCTACCCTCGACGTGGAGGGAGCAACCTGTCAGGAGTGTGGTGATCTCAAGTTACAAGAAAAATACGGATGGCAGATACCACAGGCACAATCGGATGGACTGGAGCACGGCGCAGAGAGACAGGAGAGATTGCTTCCATGACGCGGCTTGGGTGGAATATCTCACGCAGCCACGTGTGCCTGAGGGGGCGGTCCACCTGATCATAGGGGACAGCTTGTTGCGGGTGCTGACCCGGATTCAGTCCCATTGGCAAACGGGGATCTTGAGTTTCGCTGGAGCTGCGACGCCGCAGATGTTAGCAACACTTGAGATGCTAGGGATGGCAAGAGTATACACGGTAACTCTGATGGTAGGGGCGAATGACGTGTCTAGGGGGGAAGCAAGGAAGGTGACGAGGCTGCATGACAAGATGAGCTGCATTCTTGAGGAATTGCGGATTCAAATGGATCCGGCCATTCTTACGGTGTGCACCATTCCTTACAACATGAAAGCGGACCAACATGCAATGGAGATGAATACAAAAGTGCGAAACCTGAACGAAATAATCAGGCAGATACACCAAAGGAGCGTCCTCCCCGTTGGACTGTTGGACGTGGCCGAGCAGATGGAGCTATCTGCTTTCCCTGACGATGCATCCTCGGATGGGATTCACTTTGACAGGCCCAGAGGGATGGAGTGGTTAAATGACGTCTTCCAAAGGCACATAAGCGCATTGGAGGCAGAGTTGCTAGAGACGGCCCAAGTCACGTTCGGACCACCCCCAAATCTACCCTGCTTGGGAGCGATGGCCGATTCTAGAGACAGTTCGAGGAATAGCCGGACCAAGTTGCCGGGCGCCGCACCCATGGATGCCGAGGAGGCAACGTCATCAACTCCTCAGGGTTCGGTAATATCCTCGGTGGTTGTGGCGGAGAAGAAGAAACCGGAGAGGCCAGCGGAGACCAGTAGGTCGAGATATGTGTAGAAGGTGAAGGAGCTGGACTTGGAAGATCTGGAGTGCAGGCTAGAGTTGGCGGAAGCTTTGGGTCTTGAGCGGGGTCGCACGAAGACTTGGGTAGCCACCAGTGCGTGGACTGGCTGAAGGCTCACGAGACGCATTTCTCGAGAGCGAAAATGATGGAGACAGCGGATCTGACTGGGATTCCCACGAAATCGATCATGGGACCTATCAATTATAGACCTCTCAAGTCATTGGGGAGTCCGGGACTCGTGGTGGAGCCTCCCAAGCATCGAACCAGCATTGCCAGGATTAGGTTGGCAACTCCAGCACAGTTGAGGGTGGTGGATAAACTATTGGATCCGAGAGAAATGGAACTACCAGACGCCGCGTATGAGGGTACGAGATTAGCCGACAACACCCTAGGTACGGGAAACCCTGCGGGAACACGCAGCTGGCCAAGACCTTGGCAGTTTATGACAGGGCAGACCAGCCGCTGCGAGGGTGGTCATCGTGGCGGGATCGGATTTTGAGGGAACGTCTCCCAAGTTATTTTGGCCGGAAACTCTGATATATTTACTGCCGGGAGCGGAGCTAAACCAGATGTTAACCCTGGTGGTGGCAATAAAATCGGAGATGCCTTGCGAGCCTGAGCTACTACTGTTTGCAGGAATGAACGATCACTTGCATGCGACAGGGTTTCTTGAGCAGCTCAAGGGTGATGAACCGGCACCGAAGAAGATCTGGGAAGCCATCCAGACGTTATTGGCAGCACGAAGTACAAGAGAACGTTGCCTCACGATTTGGCTCCAAGACAAAAGTAGTGTTCACGACGTCCCCCGGGTACGCGAGCATGCCTCCCGCTCTGCAATTTGTATATGCGATCTTGATCTTGATAGCGGAAGGGAATGGTTGGCGTATTCTGATGGCAGCTCTCAATCGGGAGCTGGATCCAACGAACTTGAGACTTCGCAGATCAGAACTGGCGGCGGCATGGGCGGATGTGTCCCACGCGTCGAAGGGCTTCTACGAGTTGGCTGATATCCTCATTGTATTGGACGAGGCCCTCTTGCTAGAGATAACCAACTTCGCTAGGCAACTCAAGCTCAGTCCGGTTATAGGGGATGATCATCCAGTGGTGACTCACCTGACGGCCAGTCTGTGGTTTCGAAGTGTGGAGTTGATCATCACAAGCTCCACCAGTAAATCTAGAGGGCCGAGCAACGAAAGAAAAAACCTGGCCGCAGCGGAGAAGCAGCTGGAGTCGATGGTGTATCGACTGACACAAGAGAAAGGCAGATGGCCCTTCCTGAAACCAAGGCTGCAGAACGCCACGGAGAAGACAAGAGAAGATGCCCCACCTCTGGTGAAGCAAATCTGGGATTTTCTTGAGAAGCAGCTGGAAGTGGCCGAGAAGAGGGAAATGACGGTGGCCAGGTTCGTCACAGCAGCCAACGAAGTCACGGTTGGATGATTCTGGAGGGGTGAGCTGAGGACGAGGAGGGATCACGAGATTCTTTAGTTCTTGAGTCCTTGTTGGGGAAAGGAGTTCATCGCTGGAGTGTACAGCGCGAAAGAGACCATGTTTGGAGCCTTCATACAGAAAATCTTGAACATGCCCATCAGTCTGTTGTTGGCACTGTACCTGGTTTACCCAAGGTACCTGTTCAATATGGGCCCAGCGTACATGTTCAGTCGGGGCGTGGACACACTCCGGATTGACGGGTACTTGGCATTGGTGCTTCTAACCCATGGGGAACTGGTGTCATTTCACTGACTAACGAAATACGGAGAGCCTCTGTCGATGGGAGTTTCCGAGGACAACTGCAGTGCAGGATGGGAGGTAAGCGCGAAGGCCCCATCGAAACCTATCCCAAGTTCTGGAACCTAAATCCCCTGACAGCAAATGAACAAGAGATCTTGAGAATTCCCGCATGGAAGAAAAGCTTCGAGCTGGTGAAAAGGGAGCTAGAGGCGATATTGGAGAAGGAAGTCCTACCAGCAAGCATTCCAGAGCTTCCAACAGTGAGGAGAATGACCCTGGGGATGAACAGCTCCCTGGTGGTCCCGTCCCTGTTCGCGAGAGCAGCAACTGAAGAACAAGAGAGGGAGTTCATCGACGGCTGGGATCCCCTCTTCATCGGCTACACTGCAGCAATTTATTTTCATACCAGCGAATCGAAAATAAATTCATGGACAACTCAAGCCAAGAAAATGAGAGGCTCGATGCCCCAGAAACTCGAGGTGCGAGATGCCTTGAGAACACTTGAGCGGGCAGGTCTGGAGAACAAGTTGCCGGTGTGGGACGATGGCAGGATGATCGTGAATGAAGGACACATCGCACTGAAAGGAGACGAGATGGTGTTTGCCACGAGAAGATACCGGGCACCTTACGGACTGGAGCAAGTGGAGATGAGACAGGAGGGGAAGGAGCTGGATGCAGCAGGCCCATTGCATGTGGCTCTGACAGAGTATAAGGAAACGGGTCCAGCGACACCATCACCCCTATCAGTGGACACCCCTGGGGATAAAAGGAGCGGTCCCGTAGATTCGGAGAGATCGGGAGAGGAGAGCATGGACGAGACTCTCAGCGAGGCAGGAGAGAATATGGAAGTGGGAAACACACCGGAACAGAAACCATCGGAGGAAGAATTCATCACGCAAGAACTGTTGAAGGATCTGAGTGGAGAAATTTGGGCAGATACCTCCACGCCACCTCTGACCTCATCTCCCCGCAAGAATCTAGAGTTACCACTGACGAGCGAGAATCCGAACATGGGAATGATTTTCCTGAGTGCGAAAAGAAGGGAGAAGAACACCTTCGAGGGAAACAGGGATGCTTTCCTAGGCACTCTGGATGAGGATGCTTGGCGAAAATTTTTGAGCAATTTTAATCGAGAAGTGGACGACGAGACCACATTGGACGATTTCAAGGAGGAGCTGTGGGACACGGTGGTAAAATTTGGAGAGCCTGTCCTGATGGGGACAGGTCTGGAGGAGAAAGCTAGAGGAGAGCTGCTGAGCAAGACGGTCGAGTTGAGGAAGGCATCACGGAAGACCAAGGAAGACAAATGTAAAGACAGCTCTACTCTGAAACAAAAAACTCACAATAAAATAATTGAACATGTAAGGGGGGATAAGGTCGGAACTAGTAATATAATTAAAAGTACTAATATCCTTAAGGCTCGAGCAGGTGGAGGCAAGAGTTGGAAGGGTTGGATGGAGACAAGGAAGTCGAATCAGTGATGATAACGACAACGCCCCCGAGTAAAGACGTGATATCTCGCATGAGGAAGAGAGACGTGGAGGGATTGGGCAGTCCTTCAGTGGATGCGGTCTCGGAGAAAAACTTGAGAGAGACGGCTCCTATGGTTCTGGCACGATGGAAGACAGCGGCCTACAAGAGTAGCTACGAGCCAAGGAAACTGCTCGACGTAGAAAGAGAGATGGAAATCCCCACCAGCTCAACAACGGAAGAAGACTTCAAGCCTCAGAGGACGAAAATGAAGCGAGGTTCGACGAGCGGGCAGACCTGGGAAGTGGACGTCGGCAAAGAATGGGTCTCAAATGAACACCAGGCTACTGGGAAGCAAGTGACTAGCGATCCTCTTGAGAAGAATAAAACGAGGAACACCTTCCGACCGTGGTGGGTGGCCCTGGAAACATTGCAGGAATTGGAAGACTGCCTGAAGAAGCTCGACAGTGTAGTGTCACGCAAACGACGCAACTGGGCTACCCAGCAGAAGGCTGATATCAACAAATTGGAATTGGGGAGTCAACTGAAGAGAACTTGGCAGAACTTGTTAAAAGATCATTTTGAAGAAGCGATGAGAACATATTAGGACCGCAGGACAACTGATGTTCGCGTGGAGCCTGTTGGGGTTAGAGTTAGAGACACTGACTTCGTACGATAAGTTGAAATTGGGAGGCAAGAATCTAGAGGTATATCAAATGCTGATGCAGCACGTTGCTAGGGATAACTCAGGCTTGAGTCTGGCAAGGAGGAAAGATGCTACCTGTTTCTTGAGGTGGACAATGTCGATGATGACTGACAGTACCATCCTAGCATGTCATCAGAGAGCAATTGGAAGCAAGACGCTGGAAAGGAGAGTCTCCACAGTCATCTTGAATGTGTACCAGAGTACTGGGATAGAAAAGGAGGATGGTTCTAGGCAATCTCTAGAGAGCCACAGGAAGTTAGATGAGATACGGAGATTCTACAACAAGAAGTTTGAGGAGAGACACGACGTTCACCGTAACTTGGCTTCGTCAGGAGAGTACTTGAAACCCAACAAAAAGGGAGAGTACCAGTATGTGTCTGGAGTGATGGGGATGGCATACAACCCTTTCTTGGACTTGGAAGCTGGAGGTGCCCAGAGAAACTACGAGGTGGCGGAGCTGCTGAAGTTCTGGACAGAGAAGATAATGGAGATAGACACTGTGGAGAGAGAGAGAGACCTATCCTAGGTTTGATTCTCGAGAAAACACCGGAAGTAATAAGTGTGCCACGCTCAAGTAAAAGAGTCGAACTAAAAATGGGTAACGGGAACGGCATGTTGACCACGAGTCTGGGAGTGGTGTGGAAATTGCTCAGGCCCTCCTGGTGTCCACATCCCCATGCGAGCCTGATCGAGGAGTCAAGGAGCGAGTGAGATTAGCACCGACAGAGGATGAAGATTTGGCGACCTTGAGTATAGTACATAGACTGATCCTGCCTCATGTGAAGGAGTCAAGTGAGGTGACGAGTGGAACAAGATCGGTAAAGAAAATGGAGCCGGGCAGTTGCCTTGACTCGACGTGTGGGAATGGCGAGCACACCTGCGACGGACGAAAATGCGTCAGGATACAGTCTTTCCAGAAAGAAAACCTAGTCACCTGGTTTGAAGACATTACCGAAAGGGAGAAGAGTGAGATACAGATAGTGGCTGAGTGTTACGCGAGTACCGCGGTGAACCTAGCAACAGCTCTGGGACTCTTCTCAAGAATGTGCAGTCTCCAGTCACTGGAGAGGCTAGAGTCAGAACACCATTTGGTGACCGCGTTGAGCGTGGAGTCATGGCCCGGAGTGTTGCAAGTGACCCAGAAACACATCAAGAGTTGGAAGGTTGGACTCGAAGCGGAGATGGGATTTCCCATGAGCGAATCCTATGGTCTGCCTCTAAATGCGAAGTCCTTAGTGGGGTCAGTGATGGCGAACCTATGTGGCAGCCACTATCCATTACACATGGCGATGGTAGAAGTGTCCAGCCAGAATTTATTGATAAGCAAAGCCTTCTCAGTGCCCAAATGTGTAAGACTGGCTCGGATGTCGCATCATTCCCACAAGCTGTTGAGGAAGATCCGAGGAACAGTGCCGAAAGAACAGGGGGACGACTTGAGTGAAATCTGGGGTGAAGAACTTCTATGTTTGGAGGGCGAAAATACAAGTGACCACGAGAGACAAAACGTGATCGGGAAACCCATGGTTGGTGCTCCAAACTTGGAAGAGATCGACGTGATACACGAGAAGATGATGGAACTTGAGCCTGTCCTAGAAGCCTCGGGAGAACGCAATCTTAGGAGCATCGACCTCACACACGGGGATTGTCCATGCCACTGTCTGGCGCAGACAGTGTGGTACCCAGACCACGCCAATCTCTGTCTGATCTGGGATGTGAAAGAAATCAGGTCGTTGGGACTGCCCGATCATCAGCAAAAGGTGACCATCTTGGTGGTGAGCACGATGCTGGCTCTACGATGGATGGAAGAAAATATAGCAAAGTATCGGGAATCGAAGACGCCAACGGCAGAGTCGATTCACGCGATAGATTACGGCAGGAGACTTGAGTTGTTCGAGACCGCATGCAAGGTATTCGCCATACCAATGGAAGTCAGACACATGTGGAGCGGCTTGAGATTCTTTCCTTGGTTTCGCGCGACGTTAACGTCCTGGTGACGAAGGATCACATGAGGAAACATCAAAATGAATATCGACAGTTCCAGGCCGAGATAGAACCAGATGCCTTCAAGAGACCTCTGCTGACCCATCGAAATGCGATCAAGACGGGGTGGAAAAGAGTGGGTAGAGTATCCAGAAACAATACTAGAGCGATGGAGTCGATACTAGAGGAGGACCTGGCGAAGAATGTAAGCCTGAGTCTTCACAATTCCTTCTGTTTGAACCGGGAGTCGAAGGTGAAGAGCTTACCGAATCAAGCGAAGAGATTGCAAGAGCAAAGGGAGTGGATGCGATCCTATGAACAGCTGAAGGCTTGGGAGGAGATTGTGATCAGCTCCGATGATGAAGAGGCACTATTGAAATAGATCACAGTGTCAAATATATCTGGGTCGGGTACCTCGAGGGCGAAGAACACGAGGTGAGCCGGTGGCTCAAAAGGAAATTCTAGAGTCTTGAGTCTTGAGAGGGAGGGGGCTCGAAGGTGAACTCGGATGAAATCTGGGTTCACGAAAAAGAAATTTTAACAAATGAGATATTGTTATTAATATGCTAGATCTATTATATAAATCAAAATGCTGCATGACAATTTCCTGATTGAATAGGACAAAAGAAATTTTAAATTACTAGCTTAAAAAGTGAGAGTTCATAGGTGCAGGTGTGTGCAGATTTTGATTGCTGTTTAGCGATAGTAGGAAAAATTTTATATGGTTGTGAATTTTAGAAGGTAGATAAACTTAAGTCTGCTGCAAACTTCTGTAAATGACCACTGGCACTGTATCTTGAGTGACACTCGGGTTTCTGGGGATTCACTGACAGAAACAGCACGCGATGAGGACATCGATCTTGAGTCCGGGGAGTATGTGCCAGTCGGTCATATCTGGAAGTTTGACCTTGAGGGACACGAAAATACGTGATTTTGGAGTGAAACTTTAATTTTCAAAATTTCGAAAGGAGCCTGTCATGCTCAGTTTTCTCGCACCAACTGAAAACAAAAAGTGATATATCAGAACGACCGAATTTACAATTGCGGGAAAATACTTAAGAAAACAGCAGGAAATTGCTATTCGCAATTTCCAGATACAAAATAAGACACGAGTAGAGCTGTCTTATCCTGAAATAGGAGGAGAGATAATCACGAGAAAATAGTGCAATTATTCAAACTGAACCAGAGTGAACCTTCAACGGAAAGGTGGACAGCTTGAGTGTCCCAATGGTTCAGACAAAAACTTCAATTCTAGAGTCTAAATTTATTTCTGTTATTAAAACTGATCAGTATTGAACTTATCTAGTTATCTTATTTAATTCTCGAGTTGCTCATTAATTTAAATACTCCTTATACTCGAGTGCGTCAACACGTGAGTTCCTAATTTAGTTTTCTCGAGTGTGGTTTATGATTGTTATGTTGAGATAAGGCGAGTTTTAGGTTGATCCATCTGAAATGGATCAAAGTTTCACTGTCCAATAAAAAGTAACTTAACGGATTGTTCCGACCCTGTTTTTAACGGCGGTCGTGTATTTTGGGTATCTAGAGACCTAAGTATGGGGACGTTATTATTTCTAGAGTGGGGGGGGGGATATTTTGGTAGTAGCCTTTAAGCGGTAACGGGTTCTAGTCTCATGTCGCAAGCGAACCGAATTGGCTCCGACCGTTCTTGAGGTAAAAAAACACAAGAGATAGTGTCCCTGACTCTTGAGCCAATGGTTATAGGGCCTATTTTTCTTAAGCCTCATACGTGACCGAAGTAGGCGACTGTTACACTACTACTACTACTACTACTACTACTACTACTACTACTACTACTACTACTACTACTACTACTACTACTACTACTAATACTACTACTACTACTACTACTACTACTACTACTACTACTAGTACTACTACTACTACTACTACTACTACTACTACTACTACTCTTAAAAGACTTCATTCCTTATATAGGCGGCAGAAATACAAGTATGATCATTAAGATCTACAGGTTAAACTGCGACAATTGATTTAAAAAAAGGTACCTGAGTTTTCAGGGTTGAAATCTGATATCGACAAGTTTAAAAAGACTTCACGGAGTTTTCTATTTGCACTGGCCGGTTTCTCCTGCCGAAGATCAATCCCAAATTTTGCTGACACGATGTTGGCATTAGCAGTGGTCCGGATAAAATATGTCCCCCATGTTGAAGATTTGCACACTGTGGGAACATCAAACAAAGTCCTGTGTGCAGCGCGACTGCCAGGTCTAGGGAAATAAAAATTTCCATAATCATCAACTTTGATATCGTAATTGTTTTGTAAGATGTTTTTCCAGCTTTCGATGAGAAGCAATGTTTGGTTGCCATATGCATGAATTAAAAAGAAGAGTAGTTCTGACAGATGATATATAGAGTTGAAGTTTTGTTATCATTGCAGTGATGTTATCATTGTTATCATACGGGATGCTGGGTTTTAAACTGAGGATGCAACGCAGAGCTTTTGTAACACTCGCCCGGAAGTACATATCGAAGGAAAATAAAGCTAGGTTCTAAAACGACTGGCTAGCGTCTAAACAAAGCTTTACATTCTTTTCACCGTCTCGGCCATAGCCAGTTCTTTTGGTGGTCTTTCTAACATCGGGTCGACAAAAACACTGCTTTCCGGCTTCAACCAGAACGCTCAAATTAACTTAATTATATGCAAACATAGTGAGCTCATGGCTGGGTCTCAGTATCCCTAGGCCACGAGGTCACTCCTAAAAACAGAGCTACTACTATTTATTATATTACTATTGTTTTATTATTATTATGAAAGCTTTACAGTAAAGTACTGAAGGGAGTTTAATCCCAGACAGAGAATCAAAGTCCTGCTACTAGAGAAGAGTTGCAGATGCAAGTGTTGCAATCACAGTTTATCACCCATGTACAAGCATTTTCGGTTGAATAGTAAGAGTTGAAGAACATCCAGAACAACTTTATGAGTCTTTGTTTCAAACCGATGGGATTTAAGTAGTCGACCCATAGAGGAAGGGAGTTAATCATGCGGGTTATTCGATGAAAGAAGTTTTGACGCGACTTCGCGAGTCTCACTTGCGGCACACTTAGGCGAACAATTTCTCCAGAGCGGGTGTCGAGAGTCATTGAACTTAACATGAGCAAACCAATCGAAATCATAATGATTTGAAACGATTTTGGAGAATGTGAGTAAGTCGCATATCTGCAGACGTAGAGTGATTGGTAAGATGTTCAGTGTCTTCATTCTTTCGAAATAACTTTCAGTTTGATATGATAGTATCCACTGCGTGACTCGCCGCTGAACACTTTCCAGGGACTTCTGGCTTGACATGTTAGCGAACCAAACTGGTGAATTATAGTTTAGGACAGGCACAATCATCGACTTATATAAATTCAAGCGAGCGGCTACGCTGACAGAACAAGAAATGTTTCTTCGGATTAAGAAAAACACTGAGACGGCTTTTTGACATTACTTCCGAATGTGGGGCGTCCAGGATAGGTCGGAAGAAAACACTCAAGTCTTTTTCATTTGAGACATTTTTAAGCGTTGCCGAGTTTAATACAAAACTCGAGTCTGTCGGTCGGAAAGACAGAATGTGACATTTATCCAAGTTAAACTGAAGTGAATTGTTCGCAGCCCAGGAATTCAGGACATTAAGATCGCCTTAAAGCTCGCAATGCGAGTTTCTCCGATGTATAGACAGAAGTTTTGCATCATCCGCAAAAGCATAGGTACTGCTACGCACGTTGACAGTGAGATCAATAACATAAACTAAGAATAGCAGTGGCCCCAAGATGGATCCTTGTGGGATTCCGCTGAAAATATCTAGTAAACTGGATTTGTGGCCATCAATATCTACATATTGCTTCCGAGTCGATAAATAAGAAGTAAGAACTCTCAGAAGCCGGCCACTGACACCAATGGCTTTGAGTTTGTCCAACAAAATGCGGTGCGATATGGTATCAAAAGCTTTGCTAAAGTCTAAAAACACCGCTTCGACAGCTGTATCAGGTTGGTCCACGCCTTTGTAGACTTCGTTCAAATACTCTAACAGTTGTAGCAGGTGTATCGTTTAGCTCAAAATCCGTACTGGCTTTTCGGTAGAAGTTTGGAAGTTTAGAAGGGTACAAACTATTAAAAATGCAACGTTCCAAAACTTTCGAGGCTATATCCAAAAGCATTACTGGCCGTTAATTTTCCACGAGCATCCTATTTCCTTTTTTGAATAGCGGCTTGACTTTGCTAATTTTCCAGAGTTCCGGGAAGATACCAGTTTCTTTCACTTTACGGAAGAGATCACAGAGTGATTTTGCAATGTTAGGTACATTGCGATAGGAAGCCGGAGGAATATCATCAGGACCTCTTGACTTAGTAACGTTAATACGCCCCAGGATTTTTACTACAGAAGCTCCTGATGTGTCAAAGTCGCATACTCGGTCGGAGTTTTCTATAACACAAGTAGTATTGTGGGAATCGTCTAGTGTGTACACACTCTGAAAGTAGTTGTTGAAAAGGAATGACTGTTTTCCAGGAGTTTCCGCAATGTCGAATTGTTATAGGATGAGGATATGCTTTCCTAAGACTACTGAAATACTTGAACAAACGGGAAGTTGATCTTGTATCAGCTAACAAGGTTCAGTTTTTGTTCAGTAGATAAAAATCATCATCTCCATCGAAGATGGATCAATCCTTTCCCCTAACTCCTAGCTTCTCATTATCTGAAAATGAATCGGGGTGTCAATAAAAATCAATTCAGGGCATGACCAGGAAGCTAAAAGTTCATATATAACAGTTTGAGTTTCTGACAATTTCCAGTTGTATCCGTCGTTATTTCTTCGTAGTTGTTTTCACTGCTACTACTGTTGTTATGTTTTTCTTCTGAATTTTGTCCCAAAATGGCCGTTTCAGCATTTCTCAGAAATAAGACGTCACAATTCGAATTCTTGAAAACTAAAAAATCCAGAATTTTCTGACCGTTCCGATTTACCTAATCGTTCTAATAACGTCGCTAATGTGTTAAAACCATCAATCTTCCAGGTCAGCTGTTCTTTTCTGGTCGATAAAAATTCGAATGCGAAACTGCATTTTCGTACATTCTGGTCGAATCTCACATACTCCCCGGACAACTCGGTCAATGTCCTCATTGATTCTCGTAATTTTCATCAAAATGATACAGTGTCATCGAACAGAATTTAGAAAATGCACGAAATCACTTTTATCCACGTTTTATCGACTCACTGCATCATACTACAATTTCTGACTTCCAATGTCAATGCCCTGATTTGAAACTTTTTCTTTTGGGTTTTAAAAGGTGTTAGTTTGCAGGACAGTCCTGCCAACCAACAAGCTAAAATTATCCTACTATGCATCTTCCCTTCGGAAATTTAGTTGTAATTGGTCCTAAATACTAAAACTAAGGAACTCTGTGGTTAGAAGGGACAATGAAATAATCTCCCTCTTCAAGAGATTACCCAAGCCTTTCATATCACCACAAAGTTATATAACCACCGATCAGTCGTCTTAGTTAATTAAAAACAATCATGCAGGCTGGATTTTAATATACTCTTCACTCAAGCTTTTCTAAATAAATAATAAGTGTCTCTAAAGCCACTAACTAAAATCAATATGCAAATTTAAAAACGCAACAATTTCTTCAATCTTCAAAACTCAACTAAATGTTTTTTCAGTTTCAATTGCAAACTTGGTTGCTTTGTTTCTCGTTTGAGTTTTTTGTCACATACAAAACAATTCTGAGTTTTAACATCTCCTCTTTCGTCGCTTCTTTGTCTCCTTCTTTGTTCGTCGTTTAGAAGTTCTAAAACTTCTAAATTTTTCTAATCTTCTTTCTTTTTGCATCTTGTTTTTCGGCCATTTGTCAATGTTCCATCTCCTCCTCTCATTATATTGACTCCGCACTTTCAGTACCTGTGTCTTGCAACACGTCGGTAGCTATTCTGACGCTGTTGGAAGCAGTCCTCCAACACTTCTGCTCTTCTACTCTTTGTTTACAACAAGGTAGAGGATCAACGTTAGATTCTCTGTTTCGGCAGAAGCTGTTGTGGAGGCAAAACGTCACGTTTCTCTCCAAGTCTTCCTTCAACATCTCTTCTTTCTCCCTTCCGTCACATTCACTTGTCATAGAAGTTCTCTTCACTGCGTTAGTTACTGTATTCCGATGAGTTACAAAAGCTCGCTTAGAGGCTCCTGCTCCCATGTCCAACTGATACGCACTGTACACTCTGCTGTGCTTCGACATATGCTTCTTATCATACTTGTACAACCATGCAGTCATGTTGGCTCTAAGCCACGGCATCAGTCGACTTCTGGCCCATATCTGTTTCACTTCCATCGGAAGGTTCAAGATTTTACACATTGTCTCGAAAAGATCTAAACCTTTTAGACAATCCAATTCTTGCAATTGTTCTTTCCTCGGCGCCTCCTGTCTTTTGTTCTCTTTCACATGAGCTTCCAGCCATCTTATCGCCATCATAACACCATCATAACTATCGTTATATGCTGTGATGAGTCTGGTAAGCCCATGGAGAGCAGCTCTTCACAGTCCCAGGTCACCACAAGATTACTACGCCCGGGGAACCACCATGTTTGTAGCAAGCAATGGCAGGGGAACTCATCAGGTGTTGACATGATGCTCCTCCAATTACGTTTTCCCGAAGCCTCCAGTAGTGGGTCCACTTCCATCATCACTCGACGGACTTCATCATTCTCATTTGCTGCATTGTAATCCCTGACTGTTGATACTTTCTGCTTTTGTCTTTCAAATCACTGAAGTTCCCACTGGCGGTTCCCATGAACTTCTTTCCCAGTATCGATTCTAGTTCCTCTTTAGTTCTCTCCGGAACTGCTGATAACATTTTGCACAGTAACTCGTAAGATTTTTCTGACATTCTCGCTAGTCTTACGCATTTTGGCACTGAGAAGGCTCGATCCACTATCGTTTTCGTACTTTTCAGATCCACTGCTACGAAATGCACTGGGTATCTGCTCTTGCACATTAGAGCTAATGTCGATCCCACCAAATATCGCGCTCCCGACGGTCTGCAATAAGTTTCATTGTGCCTAATGTTCATTTCCGCCTTGATCGCTTCCCTCCACTTTCCTATGTACTTTTGTTCAGTCTGCAAAACTCCTGGCAACACTTCTACACTGATGACCGTGACCATCTCATGCTTTTGTTCTTGTTTCAATAGTGACTCTATAACACCAAACATGCTGTAGAATCCTAGTGCAGTCACTAGATTCGCCTCAGTTCCCCCATGGCAATCTGCTATCAGTTCCGTTTCCGTTCTCGCCTTCATCACTATGTTCCCAAACAAAAATCGTCAATTGCTTGTGTTGTTTCTCCAGGGTCTTCACGCAATCCAGAGCTCCACAGATGTGACCTTCCAGTCCACAGACTTCTGGTAGACAGCTACCAGGTTTGTCCCAGTCCTCTGGTCTCTAGCTAGGCATCTTCTCCGTAAATCCCCGTCAGGTCAGCCAAGTTACAGCCTGAGTTCAGTTCCCTCTGCACGTCCTGTGTCGCTCGTAGTACCGAATGAGCGTCGGGACTAGGACACCATGATCGTTTCATAAGTTCCCATACCACCATTAAGCTCGTTCTCATTAGTTCGTCCGAGAATCCCAATGCAAACTCTACTCGGTTGTCAGATTTTGGCACTGAAGGTGCAGTCACCTTCTCCTCCAAGACTAGTCCCAGCTTGGTCTGCTGATTAGCATCGATTCTTATCGTTGCGACTGTTGACGTCCAGAAACTTAGCAACACTATGATTTGCTCGTAATCAAAGAAGCAATCGCGTATGTCTTCATTTAGGAAAGATTTGTACGCCATCCCTATGATTCCGGATACGTAACTGTATGATTTTTTCCTGATTGGTCCACAGTATTCACTGGATTTTGGCAGTGCTCCCATAGATTCATTAGTGAGCCTCAGCTCCTTGTTTGAGAATCTCCTTACTTCGTCTATTTTCTGCATTGGTTCTAGTTCCACGGGTTCCCTCATGTTCACTCGCATCGGTTTACTCTGATGTATGTCTAGAAGTGCTTGTAAGAGCAAGGTTTTTGCTCAATCGTCACCTTTTCTCAGCATTTTGACACAAGTGCTCAAAGCTGGCTCTGAAATCTGTTCTATCATAAACCGAATGAAACAGAGAGCGTCTCTCCGCTTCGCTCACGCTATTGCTGCTCCTTCTTGGGTTATCAGATCAATCACAATCGTCATTAAGAACACCTTTTCTCCCTTCGATCTTTTTCTTTCTTCCGAATAATAATCCACGCGAGTCAGTCCAATCATGCACCAAGCGAACCTCAGTTGTAGCTCTGTTCTCACGTAAGGTATTGCTATCAGAGCGTGTATCTTCGGCGTGGTTCTCAATTCTTCTTCGTAGTATTGTACCACTACTGCTCTTCACTGAAGGCTCACCAACTGCTCGATCGTTTCTGGGTGCATTTTAGACAATACCAGAGTCCGGTATGCCTTCTGCTTCAGGATGGTGCCTTGCATCACCGTCTCCAAATAACCTTCCATGGCACTTTTGTTTTCCAGAGCCATTAGGTGTCCTCTGGCCGAGTTTCTGTACTCTAACTTCTCCATGTATCCACCGGCGGGTTCATCAATCGATACAACTTCCGACTTTTTTAATCGGTTATTTTCGACTGGGACTAGCTGTCCTACGACGCTTTCCTTTCCCTGATTCATGGTAGACAGTTTAAAGTCTTTAATGGTACTCTCTCCACATTTGCTAAGTATCTCCATTTCTAACGTCGCTCCAGTCAGAGTGCGGTCACTCCTTTTGGTTTTGTAACCGGTTGATTTTATTCCTGCCATGAGAATGGGTGGCATTATCGCTACATCAGTCAACATCCTGTCTGTGCCAGGTAATGGATCATCACCCCGTCCCATAGCTTCTTCGACGCGTTTTCTTTTTGCTAAGTTGAAAGCTTTCATGGAGGTTTCGGAATGCACCTTTGTCCTTCTCGCTTTCCACAATGTCACCTTGCTTCCCAGTTTCATCTTCATCTGATTAATCCTGTCAATCACCAATTTTAATCGCATCGTTCCTTTCCGGGTTCTTGACAGATATACCCTTTCTCCTTTGTCTTCTTGTGGCGTCATCTTGATAGGAGAGTTTGCCTCACTTTCGTTAGTGACCGAGTCGATCAACAACTTGCTCAATCTCCCTTCACACTCGTCGAGTCTGCCACGGACTTCCCGCATTAGTGGTCGGTTGAGACCTAGTTTCAAAATAGACTGGGTTCCCTAGCCTGAACTACTGTCCGGACTTCTTCCAAGAAGGCCACTCTATCCATTCTGCATCTCGTCCTATTTTCATGGTCTCTATGATGCACCTCCCACCCTACTTCGGGCAACGTTCCCAAGAAAGAAACTCGGGCAGCGCCTTCTATTCCTCTTCTTCTTGGTGATTCCATCAAGAGTTTCTGTTCGGTATTTTTAGAATTGCCTGGAGAACCGCTCTCCGGCAAGTTCCAGTTCGTTCCCATAAAAGCCGGCGGGGGTTCCAGCGTGGAAGTACCCTCGTCTGCTGGCTCAGTCGTCGCTTCCAACGCGTCCGCGCCGTTTTCAAAATCACTGAGTGAATTGAAGTCTAGGTCTTCTTTCTCAGCTTGATCGGGATCCTGTTACTAAGTTTTTTCCGATCGACGGTTTCCTCCCTGCCCATCGTCTCGTTCTGGGTTCTTTCCTGTATTTGAGGGCCCTTGCTCTTCACTTCTGGCCCCATCAGGAAATTTTGAAATAATTAGCCTGCCAGCTGACTGATCTTCCTCCTCTCCATCAACTATTTTGATATCTTCATAGCCGAGGGGTGCTAGCATGATTCTATTCGGTAGCGTTGCTCTCACCATTAACTCTGGTTTCACACTCGTTAAGATCAGGGAGGCTTCTGCTAATTCAGCCTTGCCCCTCTCATCATCATAGGCGCTAGATCCAGTTTCGCCCATTCCTCGTCAAACCTCCCAGGCTTCGGAGTGGCTGCATTGCTCATTCGTCTTCTCGTTGCTTCATACTTGAAAGCAAACTGCGTATACTGCCGCACTGCGGCATTTCTGCCCACAAAACACGGGTCCATCGTTTCTGAAAATTTCGCCATCCTCCTTTCTGTAGTCTCAAAAGCTCTCAACCTAGGAGTTTGCACTGCGGAGACTGCTCCGAGCAACACCGTTCTTATCAGAGGGAATTCAGTGATTTCCTCCGGCAGTTTTTTTTAATCATCATAACCTTTCTTCTCTTCTCTCACCTTATGGTATGCTGCAGTCAGTCGAGAAATTCTTCTGACCTCGCCGTTTGTTTTGTCGTAGGGTCTTAGATTCCAGAGTTTAGGGAATACTTCAATGTGTCCTCTGTCGACATCACCCATACGATCACGGAAGGGATCGTCAAAGTTGACGACCGTCATCTCTGGCTCCGATATCTTTGCAAACAAAAGGTCTTCGCTCATGAGCTCTCGCAATACATGCTGTTCACACCGAGTCAGCGCACTTCCGTTCACTGCTGATATGAGGTTCAGGTGCAGCACCGACCTCCTGTATGCTTCCACCTTAACATCAGGGAACGCAAACGTGACTGCGTGTCCATATATGTACGTCACGAAATCCTTGGTTCCTCTGATCAATGCTAAGGGATCGGTCCTCATAGCTAAGCTCAGATCAGTTAGTAGGGGCATGCCCCCAGCATGACGTCGCACGTCTTCCTCCCTCTGAATCGTCTCATCCTCTCCTGATCCAAAGCGATTCTGCTGCATGAGCTACTGGATAAGAGTGTGTCGCAAATCTCTTATCTTATTCCAGGAATCCGTGAATCGCTTCACATCGAATTTACTCACGTTCTCTCTCATCTGCTCCGGATAGCGTGTCAAAATCATCAATCCTCCCAAGTTTCCATGCGTTATCGCGATCAACTTTAGACGTCCATCTAATTGCAATTTCTGCACTCCTTCGGTGAGCAGTATCGCTGGTCTTTTCACATAGTTCTCTGCTCAAACGTCATAAACAGGGCTAGTAATTCAACGAGCGATACTGTTACGACTGCTTGGAGGAATTGCTTTATCAGATATCGAGAAAGCGAGGGGTAAATTTTCGCCAACAAGGACGCGGTCCAACCGGCTCCCAACCCTTCGAGCATGTTGTCAGTACGGTCAAAGCCTTCTTCTCCCTTCACTTTCTGGGTCCAGAAAGCTTCCAGGGTAACTTGGCACACTGTTCACGAACTCGGCTGATTTCGCTTCAGCATTTTCGGCCAGGTTTGCCTCCTTCACTAGGTAGGCATAGAATTTTCTAATCATCACTGGGTCACTGTGCCTCACTCGAACGCATCTGCGCCCAATGCTGCTACTCGAGTGGTCAAGTGCAGCCACTGGTTAGCCTCTGGTTTCGTTCTCAAAACCATCGCTTTTAAGTGAGCTCGGGTTTTCTTGGACTTTTTCCTTCTCTCTCCTTCCTCCTTCACTTCGATCCCTCGAAACAATAAATCATTTGACATCGCTACAGTGCAAACATGGCTCTCGGTGATGTTTTAGTGAAGGCACCTTCTTTCAGGGTGTCTACTACTTCATCCATTGATTCGAGGATATCTTTTATAGCTGGTCATACAGCGCCTTCGGCTGTCGTGGGCTCTCTGAGCCTGCTCAAGAAACCCCTACCGTGTAGATGGTCATTGAAGCCAGCAAATACGATTGTGATTGGATATATTTCTGTCTGTCGATGTACCCCGATTGCCATCGATACAGACTGCATTAGGTACAGGTCTACCGCTGCCAACATTATAACATCAAGCGAAAACAGAGACTTGGAGGTATATACGAAGTCTGAGCTCGCGACTATCATAATCTTTGCCTTCCTCATTTCTGCTTTGTCATAAGCAGCAAAGATGGTCTCATCTTTCTTGATTGCCTTCAATCCACCGTATCATTGAACATCACCTTCTTGACTAACTTGTTTCGGGTACGCTCTTTCTTTTACGTGACCTGGGTGTGCTTTTACCTGCCTGAACATCTTCACATATTGTCCTATTGGTGCCCTCGTTGTCAAGAATCTTCCGGGTCTTTCTTCGCGATTTCCCATATCGTGATTCAGTTAAACATCTTGCAACGGTCTTGCATTAACTGGACCCATTTTATTGTTTGAGGACAGTCTCTCTAAATCGGCAAATCTCAAGGCGGTTGTAGAGCTGAAGTTTATGCCAGCGGCTATCAACCAGTCCACGACTGTTATTGAGTACAAGCCGTTGACAGAAATTCTCGCTCCACTCAACATCCTCATGGTAACTGCTGCAAAGCTCACCGTCTGAAGATTCAATTTCATCAGATCCTCTTTGTACATATGCCAGGGAGAAAGCATGGGCCTCGACCACATCAAAAAGCTCCTGTCTGGGCGTCGCTCCTCTCGACTGGTGCTAGTCGTCTCTGATCTTGTCTCCGATCTAGAGGTACTGGTCGTCTTCGCGGTCGGATTGACAGTCAATCATTCGGGACACTTTCTTCATCGTCATTTCTCGTATCTTTCTGTCTGCGACCTTAGAGCTCTTTGTCGGTAACATTGTATCACTAACTCCTGTTCTTGTCACCATCTCTTGGGAGAGTTGTACGCTGACCATGCAGTCACCCCGGAACGTGGCACATTCCTATTAGCGACCAATCGTCCAGCTGTTTCTATCAACTTTCTCACCGTTTGCTCCACGACTGGGTCACCTAGAGTTCCATCGGGGACTGCCCACGAGGAATTTTTCTTGTAGGTATCACTTTTTCCACGGCTGTCGTCAACGTCAGCCGCTTCGATCGCTCTTTGTATTCTCGTCTCAAGCGCTCTATTTCTTCACTCTGTTTCTTGTTGCAATCCTCAAACAGTCTCTTCCACATGTCTCTATCTTCTTCTGTACTGAGCTAGGTCTTTGTCTTTTCGTTCAGCTCCCTTCTTGTCTTCTCCAGTTCTTCTATCGTCCCGTTAAGATCTTGCATGGTTTCGTTCGTCTGAACCTCCTCCTATGGCCTTCGAGCTCCCCATGAGTGGCGTCACGTCAATTATCCCCCGTCTGATCACGGTCTGGGAGAGTCGTACTCTGCCCGTGTCGTCGATCGTTCCATAGGGTGCAGTCACCCTGGAATCTGGCGCATTCTTGTTGGCGACCAGTCGTCCAAATGTCTCTATCAGCTTCCTCACTGTCTGTTCCATGACGGGGTCACCCAAGGTTTCACTAGGATCCGGGATCGTCACTCGATTTGTCTCTGTCGGGAGCCGTGTCTCTGTTGTTTGACTCAATTCTCGAGGCGTCAAGAGCTCCATCGGGGACTGCACACGAGGAATATTCCTTGCAGGTATCACTTTCTCCATGGCCGTTGTCAACGCCATCTGTTCCGATCGCTCTTTGTAGTCCTGCCTCAAGCGCTCAATTTCTTGACCCTGCTTCTTGTTGCAGTCTTCGAACAATCTTCTCCACATGTCTCGATCGTCCTCCATCTTGAGCATGCTTTTGGTCATCTCGTCCAGCTCCTTCTTCGTACTTTCCAGTTCATCCTTCATCTCATCCAGATCTTGCATGGTTTGGTTCGTCTGAACCTTCTGTACTACTTTCGCCCTTTTTGATGGCACAGCTGCTCTCAGTTGTGGACTAGACGAGGCAGCCTAGGCTTGGTGGGCAAAGGCATCTCACCTGGTTGGTAGGTCCTGGATCTCTCCAATCCAGGCTCGTTCGCCAAGTCACTTCCTGAGAGAGACCCGTTTCTCCACTTCATTACCCTCATGTTCGGGCGGTCTAGTACTCTTCTTTCTCCATATGCTGCCATCAATAGGACTTCCGTGGGGCGGTCCGCACGGTTATCATGCCCCAAGATGTTTATTAAGGCGACATGCAACATGACTACCTCTGGGTCCTCCTGAGCGAAGTATCGATTCATCAGCCGACGACAAATCGCATCTACCATCGGTCCCATTTATGCCTCTGCCAGGTCCATCAATTCGTTCAAGTTGAAGTTGTCCATGTTCTTGCAGATTTGTTTCTATTATCGGTTTGATGAATTGAAATCAAGTGAATGATTAAATGATCAATCAGGATCCAGAATAGTGGTCACGAATATCACATTTATCAGCTTTACACTAATTTTATTTTAAAAATTATTTAAAACAGTTATATAAAAGATTTTGATCCTACAATTTATTAAAATCAATCCGTTTCTAAAATTTTTGATTTGGACCTAAGAATGGACAGTCCAAACCTTGGATCTTTTCCTAAGATTGTCATTCGGTTATTCATGGTCATTAATTCCTTCTTACCCAGGGTCTTAATAACATAACACATAACATAACATAACACACATATCACACAACACACATTTAGTATGACGCCTTCCTGCATGCCACCTAAACTCAGCCTATACTTAAGTAACATTTCTGATGTAAGTATACTTGTTTATTAATATCAGAGAAGATTACGTGTATCAAGCATACAGCTCTCGAGGATGCAGTCGTCCTCTGTTCGGATCATGCACTGGAAGCGAGAGCTCCTTCACTTCCCTTTCCACAAGGAAGTCTCTCAATCTCGTCAAGGACAAGACCAGGTTTTCCGGGTCCACGTGCGCTTCTCCGTCGCACTCGTCACCAAGAACCATAACTACTTTCCCGGTATCTGTGACGCCGCCGGATGCAAAGCTGCTACGCCTCCTATTCCTGGTCTTTGCTTTCCAAGGAATTCTATGTTTTTATATTCCGTCTCACAATCTGCTGCTATCGCTGTCTTAAAACTCATGACTGCTGTGATCGCTATCGCAGATGTTCTATTTGCGAGTATGAAATCGCGATCTGTCAATTTTATGCTATTTGAGTATTCATTTGGTAAGTTAAAATATGTCTCAACTACCCTCCCTATGTCCGGTTTTTTAGGTCCTCGCCTGTTTCTGCTTCTAGATCACCAGTCTCTCTTGCTATTCTTAATTTTTTTATTAATAAATTTTCAGTGTGGGAAAGTCCTACCCGCACTCCCCAGACAAAATATCCATCGACGTCCCTGTTGACCGCATACCGGATATCAAATCGAAGTTGGAAGCCGAAATGAGTAATTGCCCTTCCTGGGCTGCCCAGGAAGGATCATACCTTTCGGTTTTTATGTACTTCATGCTTTCGCGATCTACATCTTGAATCGTGACATTGGTCTCCTTTGAGTCCGATGTAATCTCTTCAGCCATTCCAAGACACGCAGATTTGTCAAGTCTTGTTCGTAGGATTGCTGTTGCTCGTCGTCGACTTCTACCTCGGGTTTCTACCTCGGGTTTCGGTCCTTGATCCATTCCTCATCGTGGTCGTCAACTATGTCTATGTCTTGCGACACGGTTATTTATTCTAGACCCACCACTTCTTCCACTATCCTCTTCAGATCTATTCAGTCCACTACGAAGTCATCTCCGTAAGGATTATATTTCTTCGTGAGTCTTGTCCTGTCACTCTGTCGAGTCTGTATCGTAAACGGAAGATCTGATTCCAAATTCTTGGGGACCTCCATTTGTTCGAGGTCTTTCCAGTCCTCCTCCCCCGTAGGGCAAGGTATCTTTATCTGCTTCAATCACCTCGTTGGGATCCAGGTCCAGTGGTGGACTTGATCCTCCCTCTACGACCTCATTTCCACCGTTCTTTTCCCTGGTGCCCTTCTCGTTGATCTCACATGCAGGGTCTATCATCAGATAACCCCCCTCTTCCATGTCTGCAGGTACACACCAGTCTTCTGTCGATGGGTTGAGTGGCTTTTTGTTCTCGTAGTGAGCGGCTCGGCCAGTACTCAGTCTATAAAAGCGTCCCTCCTGGTGCACTTCCGTAATCATGAAGGGTCCCCTCTACTTTTTAGGAGCTTTTTCGTTCCTTTCGGTGGTATAACGTTCTGAAATACCCACACGTAGTCTCCTACCGAATAAGCTCTTGCACCAGCTGCTTTTTTATCGAACTTTTTCCTCTGCCTTGCCTGTGCCTGCTGAGTGTTACGTCTACACAAGTCATTTAACTCCTGTTGACGTCTAGTCACATCCCTTACATAGACCTGTGGAGACGTTTTCTTTCCCTCATACTCTGGGTAGAACAAAGTCAAGGGCAAAGACTTCTCGTGTCCGGTTAACATCATGTGTGGACTAACTCCGGTGGTGGAGTGTTGCGTGCTGTTGTAAGCTCCCATCACCTGTGGAAGATATCTGTCCCAATATGTCATGTACCTGGAACAATATACCCTCAGCATCGACACTAAAGTTCGATTTTGCCTTTCCACTAAGCCATTCGACCGGGGATGGGATTTCGTGGAGTGAGCTTGAGCCACCTGTGAACGTTTCAGGAGCTCTTTTTAAAGTTCTCCCACGAAAGCTGTTCCGTGATCCGATTGAAACGTCGTTGGACAATCATATCTCGCTATCCACGTATTGATTAGATGATCGCACGTCTCTTTTAGTGAGGCAGTTATGCAGGGCACGGCCTCTGCATACTTCGTGAAATGATCTATCATGACCAAGACTTGATTGTAACCAATGTCTGTCATGCATATCTTTTGGTGATCAATTTGCACCACCTCGTTAAATTCAGATGACTCAATTGACTGCCATGGAAACTTGTTGACATGACAGACATGCTGTTACCCTTTTCTCACATGGATTTTTTATCCCTGGTCATTCATAGCTTTTCTTGATCCTCTGGTATACTTTATCAATTCCCTGGTGGGCCATTTGATCATGTGACCTGAATAAAAGTTCTGTCTGATAGAGTTGCGGCAACACTATTGCGTTATACTTGTACAGGACTCTGTCTTCTTCTCTTCTCTTGCAAGCCGCGATCTCGTCCTTGTTCAGAATGCGGTAAGTATCTTCCTCCAGATTGCCTGTTTCCGGAGCACCCTTTTCGATCCACATTTTAGGTTGCTTGTCATGCGGTCTTTTCTCTGCGCTCTTAGAAGATCCGAGAGTCTGTATCTCGCCTTCAAGTACGTCTTCATGACCCTCATCTGACCATTCAGCTCATTGGGCTGATGAGTGTCTTCTTCCATCTTAACGCACCAAATCTTGTTCGCACCAAATCTCGTAGACCAAATCTGTTCCTTGTTCGCACCAAATCTTAATGCACCAAATCTCGTAGAGGTGTTTCTTGTTCGAACGGCTGAAGATCAGTACTGACTACCTCTTTTTCTGGCAACAGACTTATCGAACGTTTCGATACCGTTACTGTTTCAGGTTCATCTGCTGCATTGTCAAAGACTCTTTCGCCTGGTATGAGGTAGCGATCACTGTCAGGGTCTTGACATATCTCCCTGTCCAGATCCCTTGCTCGAGTCTCCACTAGTAGTGTGTGGATCGCTAGCTCTGACAGTTCCGATCCTGAGCTCGAGTTCCTGTCTGAGTAGGTGTCAATTCCTGAATACTGGGAATTGTCATCTATTGAAGAGTCTCCGATAGCGCACGTTCCCTCCTCCGGATCAATTCTGTGCGTTCTGTTCATCCATCTGAACTCCCCGGACAAAATTTTATCCTCCAGGTCCTGTTCCTCATCTGGAACTTTTTCTTCTACATCAGACTCCCCAGAAAAACGTTCTTATCCCGGGTGTTGATCCTGAACTCGCGCTCTCTCTTCACCGTTCGTCTGCCCGGACAAATTTCCTTGCTTCAGGCTTCGATCAACTTCCTCGCCCTCCTTCTGCTGGTCTTCAAAGGTAACGTTTTTTGTGTGTCCTTCCCTGACCGCGTTCAAATAGCGAAAAACACAACAGAACCTAAGCCCCCTTTCTTTTTTGCCATGACTACCCCACAAGCCAAAGGCGATTGCGAGGGTTCTATCATGTCGTATTCGAGCAACATTTCTATTTCCGCTCGGCACGCTTCCGATTTATTTGGAGTCATTTGTCTTGCGCCTTCGCTATGGGGAATGGCGCCTTCCTCTAGTTCGTGTTCAACGAAGTTTTAACAACCGCTATCCGCTTTATATTTTGAAAATACATCCGCGTTCCGATTTAAAACGTCCCGCAATTTTTCGAAATCTCCCTCAACTATTTTCCCTTTTAAGTGTTCTATCTCTGGCAAAACCGGTATTCAGATTCTAGTTTATATGACGAGGGGCGTTCCAGAAAAATCGAGCAGCTCGACAAGCCGCCATCCGTTTCGAAAGCCATGGAAAACACTTTATGAAAAGATTTAAATTCATTAATTCTTTTAAAAATTTTATCTTTATTGCCATGATAAGGGCCGTCTTTCACTCTATATCTCTTCAAGTTTTGTGTCTCATCATAGTCGTTCCTCATCGGCAAAGCGTAACCAAACGCCGGATTGAAACCATGGTGTTCAGTGTGCTCAATCACACACTGACACACAGTCCATTTCGAGTTACCAAAAAGCTCCGGACTAAAATCACTGAACTTTCACTATTTGGGTTCGGTACCAAACAAACCTGTTTACTATCACTTAACGAATTCAAATTCTTCATTCTAAAAATTGCTACCACAGCCTGTCTCGGCTGTAGTTTTACCTTTCTATCTAAAAGGGTTGGTACCTTGTTTTCATCTGTTATGATTCTAATAATCGGTTTCTAGCCAGACTTTCGGTCTGGGTTTCTAATCCCTATTAGACCGTTGTTCAAGTCAATTATCACGTCGAAAATCTGCCCAAGATGAGTTGGTCGAAGTCGTCTAAACTTTCTATCACCAGGAAGCTCATCCAAAGGTCCCGTGCTCCCATGTGGGGGACAATTATTGGTGTTCTTCCGGCTACGTAAATCGCTCCTCGATTGGCTGCAGCCAGTCGGAGATTCGTCGGAATTAGGTCTTCCCTCGTGAAGCCCATTCTTTCCCAAGTTTTTATAGGCATCACGCGCACTACCGCTCCTCTGTCCAGAAACCCTGTGACTCCGATTTTCTTCCCGTTAGTGTCTTCCCGTTCTACCAACTTCTTGCCTGTTGCGGTTGATTTCTTCTCGCAGACTTTCTCTCTCGACGTGGACTGCACTTTCTAGTTCACTCATTCTTATGGACATCTGTTCATTCTGTTCTCCTATGCTGCCCACTAGGCTTCTTCAATTAATGCTCCGTTAACCACTAATGGCGTCACTAGTGGCGGTGTCAGCCTGTCGATCCCAGGTAGTTTAGTGTTGGTCGAGATTCGGGCTTTGATTCTCTGCCTCGACGTCTTTTCATTATCCACCTCTGGATCAGCCGGGGCGAGTCTACTCTCCTCAGTTCGCATTTCCGAGTTCGTCATATTCGCAAAGTCTCCTGACTGGACTGATCCAATTGTGCTATTGCTTATTGTCCTCACTACACCAAATTGGTCCATGGTGCCAGTCCCTCTATCGGTGTATGCGTCATTCTCCTGAGTCGAACTATTGAGGCTGACTTGAGATCCAAAGTCATCTTGCTCGTCATCGTCCTCTTCTTCTTCCTGAGTTTCTGCTTCATTGCCTGTACCCGTTCCCATGGTAAATGGAAAGAAGTTTCCGAAAGTGTTCTTCACTCTTTCTGAAAACGACGAGGACGTTGCCGGTTTCTCCGTCACGCCAACCATCATGGTGTTGTCTGTGGGTGATCTTGTAGTTGCCACATTTTCAGTAGAGATGTCGGACAGATCCGACATCTCTTCTCGGTCCAGTGTCCCGGTGGAAGTGGCAAAATCTTCGCCTTGTTCTATCGGAGTAAATTCACTTGCCATTCTTCTGTTTCCTCTCCCCTCCGGTCCATGCATCTCCTGATTTTCATCCATGGCCTGGTCCGGATGGACCTCCACTTCTAACATTGCCTTTTGCCCTTCTGAGGACTTCTGACTCCTGGTCTCAACCATTCTGCCTGAAACCATCTTCCCTTTGTCGGTCCGGTTTCGTGTGATCCTTTCCACAAAAGGGTCGTTCATTGCTTTTTCTGTTTCTCTGGTATGAATTTTCTGGAGCTTTCACTTAGTTTAGGTATCCTTGACTTGTCTAGACTCATTTTCAATAATCACTTCTTACTGCCTATAAACTCAATTCGATTGCTAGTGTCATTTTAGTCTGACTGCTGATAACAATAACACAACACAATAAATTCAAAAGTTTCTATTAAATAGTGACCACGAATCTTTGTATGTTATCACAGTACAGCTAATAATCGGTTATTAGTTGTAAGATATTTTTAAGATTAGTTGTAAGATTATTAGTTGTCACAATAATCGACTATTAGTTGTAAGATGTGAAACTAGCCCATTATGATGATATCAATTTATTTAAAAGATAGTGTTCTCACTACCCAACCAAGGTCAGATATTATGGATTTGAAACCAAAATGAAGAAAAATAAGAATATTTTCTATGAAAAACCTATGTGTTTTGTACTTTAGTCAGTCGCAATGTAACAGTTGAACTTGTTCCTAAAGAAAGAGCTCTCCCTGCTTGGTGCTGCACCAAACAGACAAAGCTTGAAGGCAGTAATTTTCTCAAGTGGGAGTCTATTGCAGCCACCGAGTCCTGTGTTACCTATCTGCCTTCGGTCTGCCGGAGCTAGACGTACTAAAATCCTCAGGGCAATCACTTTTCTCAAAAAACGATTTGGATTTCAATCCACACAAATCAGTTACACACTCTTGTTCAATTTAGACATTGTTTCGCGAATATCCGAGTGTAGACCTGTTTTGTTTTGGTCTGGTCTTTTATAAGAGGCAAGTTACCAGTGCAGTCATTGGTTCCTGGCCTGTCTCTTAATAATTTAATACCTTTTACTATTTTCTTTTCTTTTGTCTTCTTAAGTCTTGACAAAGTAATAACCCTCCAGATTGACAAAAACAGGACCCCTCCGGATCGGCAAAAATAGTACCCCTCCGGATTGAAAAAGTTGGGACCATTCCGGATTGGCAAAATCGGGACCCCCTCCTGATTGGCAAAAATAAGACCCCTCCGGATTGGCAAAATTAGGCCCCTCCGGATTGGCAAAAATAAGACCCCTCCGGATTGGCAAAAACAAGACCCCTCCGGATTGGTAAAATCAAGACCCCTCGGGATTAGCAAAAATGGGACCCCTCCGGATTGGCATAAATAAGACCCCTCCGGGTTAGCAAAGTTGGGAACTTTCCGGATTGGCAAAAAACAAGACCCTTCCGGATTGGGACCCCTTCGGGTTTGTAAAGTTCTCAGAGACTTTCTAAATTTTCACCCGATACCCTTCCGGATACCTTCCCCAATGCTATTATGCTGTTTGAACTAACTAGGAAGGGTGTATCTTTTTTCCCAAGACCCTTCCGGATTGAAGCTAAGCCTCTCATATGACAATTCACCCTCACTGTGAAGGGTCTTATCACTAGCCTAGTTTCGACTTGACGATGGTTTTCTGGTCCCCTTAGCCTTCCCTTTTTGTTTAGAACAGCGTAAAATTGCCTTATTCAAAAGTTACTACCCTTTGGTAGGGGTGTAGGGGCTTTCCAAAAAATTTTTTTTATAAAACGTGAGGGTCTACCTTCCCGAATTAGTGAATTTGCTAAGAACAATCTTAAGAAATTTTCACGCCTACTTTTTTGAATAATTGATGTTTTTATGAGTAAGCTCACTTAATTTCTGATCTGATGGTACCAAGATCAATTGGATTTGTCCAGTAGTTCCAAAGTTATTAACCGAAACGTCTTCTTTCTAAAGTCAAAAATTTTCTCTCTTAAAGGTTCCGCCTAACTTTTTTTCTCAATTCTGTTCTTTTCGAAAAAAAAATTATTGATCCGAACTCAGAAGACCTGTACTTTTCTAGTTCAATGGAAAACACCCGATCTAAAAGGTTCTAGATGAAAAAAATTTGCCAACAACATGCTATTTGGACACCTCCGGATTGATGAATACACTAAATCAAACACGTTAAGTTCGATTTCTATGTAATCCGGAAGGTTATTGGTAAACGGGTTTTAAAAACTGTCGATTCACCAGTGAATGTTGTCCGAACAAAAACTTTTACTGTCCTTACTCAAAATTTTTCACAAATTTCTTTATTTTATAGTGTTTCGTTTTTTCAAAAATCACGAAAATTCGGTTTTTGGTACCCAATTAGTTCCAACCACTTCTGAACTAAACTCAACCGGTTCCACCTTTTATACTTGTACAATTACGATGTAACACACTAATTTAGCGCTTATTTCAGAAAATATCGATATCTCAAAAATTGTGATTTGCGGGGGAATCAAAATATAGCTATTTTGACCCTAAAAACCGGTCCGCTTACTGTTTTTTTCAATGAAAAACGATATAGGAGTATTAATAAAAGCTGTATAAATAATAATAATAAAAAATAATATACCCCTCCAGCTTTGTTCAATATCCGATTTATGGTGCTTAACTTGGAAATTCGCAGTTCTGTGATGGTTCACTACAGTGCAGTTCACTACAGTGCAGATTATTATCTTACTTTTTGTGCCAAAAGGGATACAAAACTGGTTAACGATACCCAACAGTCGATTGTTGTTGTCCTTGAGCCCCTTCTTGTCGCTCCTTAATTTGCTTGCCGGATCAGTCTTCTTCTCTAATCCCGAGACCCTTCCGGATTGAGCGCAAATTAGCATTAACTTGCTCATATACTCAAAAAACCCTACAGTACAAGCACCACAAACGGGCCACAAAATTGATCGCAACAATCCTGATTGATATAAATACCTGTAACAACATTATATCTAACAACAACAAATGGGAGGGTCGGATCACATCTCGTCTGGGGGGATGATTTCTACTGAAATTATACTTTTTCACTGTTTTTCGTTTTTCGGTTTTTTATAGTTTTTGTTTTTTCTTAGATACTATACTGCTTTTTGTTTGGTTTCCTGTATATCTTTAAGTGTTTTTGGTCAAAAACCTCACAGGGAACGAGGGGACGGCTTATCCCCCACCCTTCCTGGAACTTGAATTTTAGGTCTTGACTAGGTTAAAAAGCTATTCACGGGAATCCGGAAGGCTTCCGCGTTCTGAACTACCTTTCCGACGCAGCAGTTAGGGCCTTATTAAGGGCGTTATTATGAGCATCCGCTCGGCCAGGAGTGCTCGTTAACGGTTCGGCCGGTCATTATGTTAAAAAGAATAACACCTAGGAGCGCCACAAAAACATCTATGTAAAATTCGCCCGGATGTACATATCGACGGAAAATAAAGCTAGGTTCTAAAACGACTGGCTAGCGTCTAAACAAAGCTCTACATGCTTTTCACCATCTCTGCCAAAGCCAGTTCTTTTGGTGGTTTTCCTATCATCGGGTCGACAAAAACGTTACTGCTTTCATGCTTCGACCAGAACGCTCAAATTAACTTGATTATACGCAAAAATAGTGAGCTCATGGCTGGGTCTCAGTATCCCCAGACCATGAAGTCATTCCTAAAAACAGGGGTACTACTATTTGTTATATTACGATTGTTTTTTTTTTCAGAAGATAAAAATCATCATCTCCATCAAAGATGGATCAACCCTTTCCCTCAACTCCTAGCTTCTCATTATCTGAAAATGAGTCGGGATGTCAATTAAATTCATTTCAGGAAGCTAAGAGTTCATATAAATCTGTTTGAATTCTGGGCCCGAGATCCCTCCGGATTCTGGAATCCCGGGAAATAACGTCCTTATTTCTTTTAGGAAGGCTGGACACGCCGCCCAACACCCTTACTCGCTCGTGTGAATTGCTCGGTAACGATTGTAGTGGCACAATCATTACAACTCGGAGCGGTTTTTGACATTTTCCAGTTCTATCTATCGTTTTTTTTTGTAGTTCTTTTCACTGCTACTATTATTGTTCTGTTTTTCTTCTGTTTTTTGTCCCAAAATGGCCGTTTCAGCATTTCTCAGAAACGTGACGTCAAAATTCGAGTTCTTGAAAACTAAAAAATCCTGTCTAATCCTTCAAATAACGTCGCTAAACATTAAAGCCATCAATCTTCCACGTCAGCTGTTCTTTTCTGGTCAATAAAAATTCGAATGCGAAGCTGCATTTTTGTACATTCCGGTCGAATGTCACAGTTACCAGATTTAATGTTAACGTGTTCGGTCCAGGAGAAATTTGGTGTTACAAACAAGCCAAGGTCTTTTAAAGAAGGTACATGTTAATTACCAGACTGTTAAGAAAAAACTCGTGTCACGTGTTGCAAATAAGTGTGCCATTCCTCGGGAAGTGGCACAAAAGTAGCATTAGAGGCCTTAGTGATTGAAAACTGTTGAAAAGGAGGCTAGAATAATCTGGAATTTTTATTTTCAAAATTTCGATTGGCGATGGAACGATATAAAAACGATGCCTCTTATCGTGACAATCACGCCCGATAAGATACTTAGCGGAAGGAATCAGCAAGAAAGGAGGCTTCAGTGGGGAAGGAGTAAAGATCAGTACCCTCCCGTACCACGAATTGGTAGTAAAAACTACATTATTACAGAAAAAGCACAAAATCGGAGGCTCGGCCCCCCAGAGACAATATATGGTGAAGGACTGTAAAGAACTGTTTTTTTTTAGCTACTCTGGTGCCATAAACCTTTGAATAAACACGGTACTATTTGTTATTTTAGAATATGAGTAGCTAGAAAGAGGAAAGGGTCAATCCATCTCCAATGGATTTAACATAGAACTGTCACCAAAAACATAGTAAAACAGGAAATTGCATCCGTGTTTTTAATAGCAATCATGTAGTCTGAGGATCCGAGACCCAGCTATGTGGTTGTATTGGCATGTAAACGAAAGCTGATTAAAAATCGTTTGACTGATGACTGAACATTTTACTTGGCTCTAGACAGACCAGAAAAACAACTGGCTAGGTTGAGATGGTGGAAAACGAGTAGAATCTAGGTAACTGACGCCAGCCAGTCGTCATTAGGTACTTTTTCTACGCTCCGTCACTGTGTAGTATTTGGGCGAATGTTACATTATGCTCCTGGGTGGGCGTGTTAAAGGCATAAGACCATCATGATCAGCAAACGTTTCATTGACCAATCTTCCATTTCGGGCATAAGCCCGGGTAAGAGGCCTTTATGACCTTTTTTGTACTAGGGGGAAGGTGCCGACCATCTGCCTGGTACTATTTAGCTTTTTAACTTAGTTAAGACCAGAAAATCCGGGGGCCTGAGGGTTAGGTGGGAAGTCAAGAGCCCGCTTGTCCAAAATATCCGGGGATCGTAAAACAAAAAAAGAGAAAGCGTAAACCGGAACAAAAATAGTGTATTACCAAAAAAAAGGCCAAAAATAAAACTATCTGAAAACAAAAAAGTACAAAAAACAGTAAAAAGTGCAAAAAAGACCAAAAACAGTAAAAAACATAAAGTGACAGTTTATATGTTTTTCCGGACGAGATGTGATCTGACCATCCTACTTTTTGTTGTTTCAGATTGATTTATATCATTTCTGACCGAATGATTGAGTGTTTGGTGGTGGGTTAGGTACCCTCCCTTGAAAATTGTTTGAGTATTTAAGCACGTTAATGTTGATTTTGCCGGTGACCGGAGGGTAGAGTGGCAAGCTGACCGACGTGATCCAGACTCAACAGGGGCATCAAGGACAACATCCACAACGACTGTTGGGTATCGTTGATACAATTTTAGTATCTTTCGGAAACTATTTTGTTAATAATTAAGAGATGAGGTGCTTAATTGGCACGGTCCGATTGCACCCTCCATCGATTGCAAATTTCCGAGTTAAGGGTCTTATTTCGGATATTTAAGAAACTGCGTGAAAAAGGACTTAGTAGTAGTTAGAGAAAATGAAATTTTTTCGATCAAAATTTGATAAATTTCCAAATTTTGTCAATCAGTTTTGAGTTTCGAGTTTTTGAGTTTTTAGAGTTTAAGCAATGAAAGTTTTTGCACTAGGACCAAGCTAGTATAAAATGTTCGCTTGCCAGAGAGATTTTTGAGTAACCCTCCCAATAGCTCCGTGGATAGAGCTAAAAATTTAAAGATAGGAAAAGGAAGGATTCGGAGGGTCCAAAAATTGATAGTTTTTGGCCAAATTTTAGTGTATCATTCCAGTGTAGCACAGGTTTGCTCGTTTCAAGTATTTTTAGGCACTTCCAGTTAGAATTGCGCAAAATGTTTCTGAGAACCTATATAGCTGGTGAAAAATGGCCGATTTGACAAACGCGTTTTTGGCAATTTCTCAAGGACTAGCAACCAATCGGAATAATTTTGGTACCATAAGTCGACGTTTTTGATCACTTTCCTGGAATGCAACCACTTTTGGGTTGATAATCTCAGCAAAGAATTTTTTTTTTTTTTTGTTGGTTCGGAGGTCCAAACTTGAGGGAACCCTCCGAGCGGCAGAAAACTTTATAAAATCAACTTTTTATCCTACTGGGAAGGTTGACCGAGTCAGCCAACCTAATTTTAAGTCAGTTAGACCGCAATCGGAGGCTTCACAGCGGTAAAATAATCCGTTTTCTTGATTTATTGGGAACCTTCCGAAGCCAACCCCCGGAGTCAGCTAAGCCCCTTAGCAACCCTCCTTAGTGGAAATTTTCTCCGAAACCCTCCGAAGAAGTAAATACAACCCAGAGAGAACAAAGCTTGTTTTGACACTTTCTGAGGCTAGTTGGAGACCCTTTTAAGTGAGACTTGAAAACTGTGGAATTTTGAAGGAACCCTCCGAAGTAACCATCCGGAGCGTATTAAGCCTTTTATTGACCCTCCTTAGTGAGTTAAGGGGACCCTCCGAAGTCACTTGGGTGACTAAGGTACCCTCCGAAGTAACCCTCCGGAGTGAATTAAGCCCCTTAACAACCCTCCTTATTGAAAACTTAGGGGTAC
The DNA here is from genome assembly GCF_963678635.1 of Symsagittifera roscoffensis. NCBI lineage: Eukaryota > Metazoa > Xenacoelomorpha > Acoela > Convolutidae > Symsagittifera > Symsagittifera roscoffensis. Next base: position 51,248,259 of record NC_087063.1, on the reverse strand, counting down.
CTGCCGTGGCAATGTGAACAACTAAAATATCCATTTAGAGTCGGAATAAAAGGTCAACTACCAACGGGCGGGCATATTAGGAATATAGAAACCCATTTGACCCGGAAATTTGTGATCAACTTTGGATTATAGATCGGGTTCATCAAAAGTACCCGAACAAAATTTTTTTTAGATTGTTATTTTGGTTGTGTGGTTGCCTTGAGCTACTTAATAGGAAAGCTCGGGCAATCCGGGAACATATAGAAGAAGAACCCGGTGAGTGTTTTAGGCAAGACCCACTCACTTGAGAAGAAAAGTTGTTCCCCACTCTCGTGCACTTGGAGCGTTCCGAGTGTGGGAGAGCTTTTTCATAGACTTTAGAAATTTTCGATTAGAGGCTGCCTTGAGCTATTTAGTAGGACAGCTCGGGCAATCGCAGGACACACCTAGAGGAAGACCTCGGTGAGTATATTAGGTAAGACACACTCACTGCTACACGATATGACCAAGAGGATAGATAAACTTGAAGAAAAGGCTGAACAAGGCCAGGAAAGATTGAGAGACGAGCTGACAGACGTGAAGTCACAAGCGAGAAGCGATCAGGCCCAGCTGATTCGGAACACCGATCAATGCCTGGCGGAAAGCTTGGCGCTGGCAACCAAGGAGTCACAAGAAAGAGACGCTAAGTTGAACGATCATGACAACACCTATGCTCGTACGGTTACTAGCCTGGAGAAAAGGTTGGATGCGAAACCTGACCTTATGATGCGGAACCTTGATGAGATCTTGAGCGTAGCAACCGAGAGAATCGTCCCGCTCCGATGGAGGGCTCATGTCAGGCAATTGACGAGATCAAGAACGAATTTTGAGTCTAACCACAGGTAGAGACCCAGGGCAGAATCGGATGCCCCATCGGGGGCATGTTAATCGACAATGCCACAAGTGAGATCAGTACCTGATCTGACTACCGTCTCGCAGGACACGACAATTTACGCTACAATATTTGAGCCTTTGAATAGATCTCTTGAAACATTCATGATGGTCACGAAGGACACTCAAAATGCTGAAATCGTACAAGGATGAATCAGATGGCTGCATCGACACCTGGATAGAGGCGATGAAATTACACTTTGAAGAGGAGAACCTCTCCAAGAAACAGCAATGTAGCGAC
>NC_087063.1:51153628-51246909 GCF_963678635.1 Symsagittifera roscoffensis | reverse complement strand
CACACAAAGGCTGTTCTAGGACAACTCATTTGATAGTTATAACGCTTCTGGAAGTGAAATATGAACCATACCGACTTTACCAGCGGGAGGCGTTCGCGAGGAGCGTAGCAGACGAGCAACAACGGGACAGCTAATGCCCGCTAAAACAAACGGCCATGCCTCTGTGTTTTGTGGGACTTTATATGAATTGTTTCTCAAACAAGCATAGTGCATTAACACACAATAGCTGTTCTAGGACAACACATTTGATGGTTATCACGCTTCTGGAAGTGAAAATTGAACCATACCGACTTCACCAGCGGGAGGCGTTCGCGAGGAGCGTAGCGACGAGCAACACCGGGACAGCTATTGCCCGCTAAAACAAACGGCCATGCCTCTGTGTTTTGTGGGACTTTATATGAATTGATTCTCAAACAAGCATAGTGCATTAACACACAATAGCTGTTCTAGGACAAAACATTTGATAGTTATCACGCTTCTGGAAGTGAAAAATGAACCATACCGACTTTACCAGCGGGAGGCGTTCGCGAGGAGCGTAGCGACGAGCAACACAGGGACAACTATTGCCCGCTAAAACAAACGGCCATGCCTCTGTGTTTTGTGGGACTTTATATGAATTGTTTTTCAAAGAAGCATAGTGCAATAACACACAATAGCTGTACTAGGACAACCCTTTTGATAGTTATCACGCTTCTGGAAGTGAAAGATGAACCATACCGACTTTACCAGCGGGAGGTGTTCGCGAGGAGCGTAGTGACGAGCAACACCGGGACAGCTATTGCCCGCTAAAACAAACGGCCATGCCTCTGTGTTTTGCGGGACTTTATATGAATTGATTCTCAAACAAGCATAGTTCATTAACACACAAAGGCTGTTCTAGGACAACTCATTTGATAGTTATAACGCTTCTGGAAGTGAAATATGAACCATACCGACTTTACCAGCGGGAGGCGTTCGCGAGGAGCGTAGCGACGAGCAACAACGGGACAGCTAATGCCCGCTAAAACAAACGGCCATGCCTCTGTGTTTTGTGGGACTTTATATGAATTGTTTCTCAAACAAGCATAGTGCATTAACACACAATAGCTGTTCTAGGACAACACATTTGATGGTTATCACGCTTCTGGAAGTGAAAATTGAACCATACCGACTTCACCAGCGGGAGGCGTTCGCGAGGAGCGTAGCGACGAGCAACACCGGGACAGCTATTGCCCGCTAAAACAAACGGCCATGCCTCTGTGTTTTGTGGGACTTTATATGAATTGATTCTCAAACAAGCATAGTGCATTAACACACAATAGCTGTTCTAGGACAAAACATTTGATAGCTATCACGCTTCTGGAAGTGAAAGATGAACCATACCGACTTTACCAGCGGGAGGCGTTCGCGAGGAGCGTAGCGACGAGCAACACCGGGACAGCTATTGCCCGCTAAAACAAACGGCCATGCCTCTGTGTTTTGTGGGACTTTATATGAATTGCTTCTCAAAAAACCATAGTGCATTAACACACAATAGCTGTTCTAGGACAATACATATGATAGTTATTACGCTTCTGGAAGTGAAAATTGAACCATACCGACTTTACCAGCGGGAGCCGTTCCTGACGAGCGTAGCGACGAGCAACAACGGGACAGCTAATGCCCGCTAAAACAAACGGCCATGCCTCTGTGTTTTGTGGGACTTTATATGAATTGTTTCTCAAACAAGCATAGTGCATTAACACACAATAGCTGTTCTAGGACAACACATTTGATGGTTATCACGCTTCTGGAAGTGAAAGATGAACCATACCGACTTTACCAGCGGGAGGCGTTCGCTAGGAGCGTAGCGACGAACAACACTAGGGCAGCTATTGCCCGCTAAAACAAACGGCATGCCTCTGTGTTTTGTGGGACTTTATATGAATTGATTCTCAAACAAGCATAGTGCATTAATACACAATAGCTGTTCTAGGACAAAACATTTGATAGCTATCACGCTTCTGGAAGTGAAAATTGAACCATACCAATTTTACCAGCGGGAGGCGTTCGCTAGGAGCGTAGCGACGAGCAACACCGGGACAGCTATTGCCGACTAAAAAAGACGGCATACCTCTGGGTTTTGTGGGACTTTATATGAATTGCTTCTCAAAAAACCATAGTGCATTAACACACAATAGCTGTTCTAGGACAATACATATGATAGTTATTACGCTTCTGGAAGTGGAAATTGAACCATACCGACTTTACCAGCGGGAGCCGTTCCTGACGAGCGTAGTGACGAGCAACGCCGGGATAACTATTGCCCGCTAAACCAAACGCCAATGCCTCTGTGTTTTGTGGGACTTTATATGAATTGTTTCTCAAACAAGCATAGTGCATTAACACACAATAGCTGTTCTAGGACAACAAATTTGATAGTTATCACGCTTCTGGAAGTGAAAATTGAACCATACCGACTTTACCAGCGGGAGGCGTTCGAGAGGAGCGTAGCGACGAGCAACACCGGGACAGCTATTGCCCGCTAAAACAAACGGCCATGCCTCTGTGTTTTGTGGGACTTTATATGAATTGATTCTCAAACAAGCATAGTGCATTAACACACAATAGCTGTTCTAGGACAAAACATTTGATAGCTATCACGCTTCTGGAAGTGAAAGATGAACCATACCGACTTTACGAGCGGGAGGCGTTCGCGAGGAGCGTAGCGACGAGCAACACCGGGACAGCTATTGCCCGCTAAAACAAACGGCCATGCCTCTGTGTTCTGTGGGACTTTATATGAAAACAAGCATAGTGCATTAACACACAATAAGTGTTCTAGGACAACCCATTTGATAGTTATCACGCTTCTGGAAGTGAAAATTGAACCATACCGATTTTACCAGCGGGAGGCGTTCGCTAGGAGCGTAGCGACGAGCAACACCGGGACAGCTATTGCCGACTAAAACAGACGGCATACCTCTGTGTTTTGTGGGACTTTATATGAATTGCTTCTCAAAGAACCATAGTGCATTAACACACAATAGCTGCTCTAGGACAACACATATGATAGTTATTACGCTTCTGGAAGTGAAAATTGAACCATACCGACTTTACCAGCGGGAGCCGTTCGCGAGGAGCGTAGCGACGAGCAGCACCGGGACAGCTATTGCCTGCTAAAACAAACGGCATACCTCTGTGTTTTGTGGGACTTTATATGAATTGTTTCTCAAAGAACCATAGTTCATTAACACACAATAGCTTTTCTAGGTCAACACATTTGATAATTATTACGCTTCTGGAAGTGAAAATTGAACCATAACAACTTTACCAGCCGGAGGCGCTCGCGAGGAGCTTAGCGACGAGCAACACCGGGACAGCTATTGCCCGCTAAAACAAACGGCCATGCCTCTGTGTTTTGTGGGACTTTATATGAATTGTTTCTCAATGAAGCATAGTGCATTAACACACAATAGCTGTTCTAGGACAAAACTTTCGATAGTTTTCACGCTTCTGGAAGTGAAAGATGAACCCTACCGACTTTACCAGCGGGAGGCGTTCGCAAGGAGCGTAGCGACGAGCAACACCGGGACAGCTATTGTCCTCTAAAACAAATGGCAATGCCTCTGTGTTTTGTGGGACTTTATATGAATTGATTCTCAAACAAGCATAGTGCATTAACACACAATAGCTGTTCTAGGACAACACATTTGATAGTTATCACGCTTCTGGAAGTGAAAGTTGAATCATACCGACTTTACCAACGGGAGGCGTTCCCGAGGAGCGTAGTGAAAAGCAACGCCGGGATAACTATTGCCCGCTAAACCAAACGCCCATGCCTCTGTGTTTTGTGGAACTTTATGTGAAATGTTTCGGCAATCACGAAAAGCGCATTAACGCACAACAGCATGTTTATGACTACTCTTTCCATAAATATCGTGATTGTTGAACTAAAAATTGAAACACACCGACTATAATATTGGGAGACGATCCCAAAGATTGTTGTGACAAGCAACGCCTTGATAGCTTTCGTCCGCTATCTGAAATAGTGTCCGCTATCCCCATAACCGAAAAACCATGCCTTCGTGTCGTGTGAGTCTTTGTATGAAGAGATTTGAAAAATCATAATTGCATCTTTACACACATCTGCAGCTTTAAGAAATTTTTGTTAGGCTGGTTCGTATCGATCTAAGTTTTCTAAATCTGTCAAAGATAAATCAAAGCTGATTGTTTTTGTATGCAGATAGGACAAATCATGCTCATTGAAAGGATTATTTTTTTCAGCCGTTTTAATTTTATTGCAAAACTATTAACTGTTTGGAAGCCTTGACTTATATAGAATCAACCTAAATAATCTATATGTGCTGCTACCACATCAAAAATGAACAAAAATACTCTATAAGGGTATTTTCATAACGACATCTACTAAAACCCAAACTATTAGAGGACTGCACACCAAAACACACGAATCAAAATACTCTGGCCAAAATACACCCATTAGCAAAAAAAACAATTTCAGTTATTTTCAGGTATAGCTTGAGCTTGTTCAGTCATTGATCTTAAAGCGAGCTACCAATAGGCGGACGCCAGATAGCACAATAAAAAAAGCAAAGAAGAACTACATCAACTGTTTCAAAAACGTTTCAGCAATTTCATTCTTCAATCAAATTTTTGCCCGAAACAAAGTCGTCTTGAGGTTTTAGATCCATTTCACAACTTAAAACGTTTTTCCTCAATCCTTTTTGCATGATTACAAAAAATTTAGAGTTAGTGCCTTGAGTCCCGTAAAATTTAACTTTTTCGAAACTATTACAACTAGAATTGCAAAGCAGTTGTACTAGAAACGCTATTGTCAAACAGTTTACCTTGCTTGAAACAGAAAGCAATCAGTTCATTTTAGTATGTTGTTGAAGTTACGAATTGATTATGCTTGTTTTACCTTGTTCAATTGACGCTGTAGAAAGAGTAAGTTTTCTTTCTCTGTTTTCAGCTATAAAAAAGTTTAAAAAAGTATCCAAGATTTGGTTCAATTAATTGTTTTATATCTAGAAAATCAATGGGCGTCCCAATTGCATAAGGTAACAGGGATCAACTTTTACGAGACAAATTATAATTATTTTTACCCCTAAAAATCTTGTTTTTGCTCTTCATTACTTGTCGTCAAATACTTGAGTTTGAGTTTGAAACGAATAAAAATTTTAAAGCCTAATCATTAATCTTTCAGGTTCTGGACACTCATTTGATATAACAGTGGTAAACTGTATATTTTATCTAAAAAAGTTATTTCTTAAAACTAAATTCACAGACTTTTTTTCCAAATATCAAGATTGAATCTTTTAAATTTCGTCTGATGATTTTACTTGATGCATATGATTAATGTTCCGGCCTTTAAAACAAAACCAATTTTTATCCTAAAAAAACTAGGCGTGTTACTACAACAACACACATACTACCAATTATCTTTTGACAAAAAAGCTGAACAACAACTTCGATCAGATTTTTGTCAGATTTTGAAAGCTTTTAAAAAATTTTTTTACCATCACGTAATGTATGACAAAAATTTGAAAGTTTTATAAGCTAATTGTTTTTTGCTTGCTAGATAAAGAGTGTTTTTGTTGCTTCATTTAAAAGCCTGTAACATTTATTTGCCATCTTTTTTAAGTTAAAACTGGCCTTAGGTTATTTTTGGAAGTTTAGCTGTATCGTATACAGTAATGACTAAACAGAACAAGGTAGCATAGAGTAGTGTAGTTTAGAAGTTACATATCCAGTCCTAGATCCAGATATCTGACCATCTGTTCGTACGTCTATCAAGCCCTTCGCCATTGAAACAACTTCCGTCTTTCTAACCTTTCAAGCAATCATTAAACCAGTCGTCTATCCATCAAGCAACTATGCAACCATTCAACCAACCATCGCGTCATCCGACGAGCCACTTTTATTTATCCATTGATCCGTCCAACCATTTATACAGCAGCAATCTATGTACTCAGCGTCCATCCTTTTAGTCACCCAAACATCTTATCGTCCATCCATCCACAAAGCCATCTATCCAATCAGTCATCCATCCAAGTGGCATCAATCTTGCCGCCCATCTAAATTTCTAGTCAGCTTTACATTCATTTATCCAATGAGCCATTATATCATCCATTGATACATCCAACTATCCATACAGCAGCAATCTATGTACTCATCGTCCATCCTTTCAGCCATCCAAACATCTTATCATCGATTCATCCACAAAGCTACCTATCCAATCAGTCGTCCCTGCAAGCGGCATCAGTCTACCCATTCATATAGGTACCCAGTGAGCCATATATCCATTTATCCAATGAGCCATTGTTCATCCATTGATCCATCCAACAAACCATACAGCAGCAATCTATAAACTTATCGTCCATCCTTTCACCCTCCCAAACATCTTATCATCCAATCATCCACAAAGCTATCTATCCAATCAGTCATTCATCCAAGTGGCATTAATCTTTCCATCAATCTGAAAAACCAGCCAGCCACTCATCTATTCAATCATCCAAAAAGTTTTCGTCTGATGAACATTCCATCCATGCAATCAGCCATCCATCCATCTAACCTGTTACTCCCGGGTATCCATTCACCAAAAAATTGATCGGCTAGCTCTCCAACCAGACGTCCAGCCATCAGTTACTTTCTCGTCCACCAAGCTATCCATCCATTCAGACACCTAAAATCCAGTCTCCAATCCATCCAGCTAATTTCTTAGCCATTCAACCACGCATGGTTCAACTCTGCCAACCATCCATCCTCCGAGCCAACTATCCATTCAGTCATTTATCAAGCTATTCAGCCAAGCATTCATCAATCCTGTCATCCATCCATCTAGCTGTGCATCATCTAGCCGACCAGTATCTATCCAGCAAAATATTCGTCCAAACACCCTTTTAACCATTCTTCTATCAGTCTAAGATCAGCCCAGAAATTCAGCCATCCATCCAACCATCGATTCATTCATTTATCTAGCCAGCCCTCCGTCCATCAAACAATCCATGCGTCAAGCCATTCATTCATCAAGCCATCCATCCATCCATCCATCATAAGGCCATCCATCCATCATAAACCACACATCCATCAAGTCATAATTCATTCATCAATTTTTCATGCGTATATGAAGCCATTATCCATCTAACCAACCAGCTATCCATCAGTCAGATCGATCCTGCCTTCCGGCTATGTAGCCATCTATTCAACTAACCGTTCATTCAAGTGTTCATATTTTCAGCCATCCATTCATTCAATCAGGTTTTGTTCCAAACAGCCACTCATCAAACCGTCTATTCATACAGTCTTCTTTCCGTTGGTAGATCTAGCTATCCCTCCGTACATCTTTCCAACCAACACACCATTCAAAGTTTCAACTTTTGTTCCGCTGAAAAAAGGTGTCACTACAAATAGATATGGCTATTTATAAATAATATTGGCTTAATCTATGAGTTTCCAAAGTACCTATCCTTACTACCGTACTTTGAATTCAGGTACTTTACAGCAATTGAGTTATCTTTTTCTTACTTTAAACAATAACACTTTCACCACCTAATCCATTAATGGGGTTGTGTATTTAGAAATAAGAAAAAGTATGCCTGTAGATTTTAATTTAGGTATGTCAGAAAGTATGTTAGAAAGTATCTGTATTATTATATAAGTCAGGCAGTAAATGGCTTAGCAGGTAATTAAGTAGTTATAGGTATATTGATTTAGGTGAAGTTAAGTTATTTTAGGTAGAAAAAAAAGAGAAGTAATTTAATGTAAAATTAGGAAAGTAAGTAGCAGTATGTAAAAATGAAAAAGTAAATAAACAGAGCTTAAGTACATCCATTCAAGTACAGACGTTAAAAAAAAGTAAGGATTTAATTGAAAAAAATAAAGACTAATGTTATGTTAAGTAAGTTAATTAAACTAAATTTAAATAAAGAAAACAGGGTGAAAAAAGGTAAAGTGAAGGTTAATTAAAATAAAAAAAAGTAAAGTAAAGTGAGTAAGTTTTTTGTGAGTTTAATTAAATAAAGTAAAACAAAAATTGGGTTAAGTAAACTAAGACTAAATAAAGTAAAGCAAAGCAAAGTAACGTAAATGAAGAAATAAAAGTATAGTTATGTAAGTATAAGACTAACACTAAAGTAAAGGAAGTAAGTTGAAGTGAAGTAAGGTAAAATAATTCAGTAAGATAGCCTGAATTTAAAAATGTTTATGTAAAGTGAAGTAAAAGTGGAAAGTAAGTAAGTAACTAGGCTGAAAGTCAAAAAGTAAATCAGTTTGTAGTAAAAAAGAAGGTAAGTAATTAAGTAAGTAAGTAAGTAAGTAAGTAAGTAAGTAAGTAAGTAAGTAAGTAAGTAAGTAAGTAAGTAAGTAAGTAAGTAAGTAAGTAAGTAAGTAAGTAAGTAAGTAAGTAAGTAAGTAAGTAAGTAAGTAAGTAAGTAAGTAAGTAAGTAAGTAAGTAAGTAAGTAAATAAGTAAGTAATTGAGTAGGTGAGTTGGTAAAGTAAAAGAAAATAAGATGAAGTAAAGTAAAAAGAAGTAAAGTAAAGAGAGAACTCAAAATGCAGTTAAAACATCAAAGTTAATTAGGTGGTGTTGAGTAAAGTTGAACCATGAAAAAATAAAGTGAATTAAAAAAAAAGAAGCAATTTTAAGCAAAGTAAAGTGTTGTATGGTTGTTGTTTTGCTTGTCTGTATGTATCCAAGTATGTGTGTGTGTTTGTATGCAGCTATGATTGTATGTTAAGTTAGTATATAAAAAAGTGTGTTGATCAGTTAGTTTTTAAGTTTTATGTTAGATGAAAGTATGATATTAGGTATATTCAAGTAAAGTAATGTGAAGTAAAGATAAGTAAAGTAAAATAAATCAAAGCGTGACAGTAATCAAGAAGAAGGGAAAAAACGCAACGTGAAAAAAAAATGAATCAAAAGTAAATAGAAAGTAAAATTTAAAAGTTAGGTAGAGGAAGTAAACAAAGTGAGGAAATAGTTGATTAAAAAAGAATAAGTGAAGGACAAGTAAGCCAGAAAATAAGTTGGTAATTAAATCATTTGATAAATGATAAATAGGCAAACCAGAAAGTTAGCCAGTATTCCATGAATTACTGAGCGGCTCAATTGAACGCTATTCAAACCGTGAAATTGTTCTCAAGTCCATTAACTAAAAAGATACTGCTGAAAAGTTCTCAAAATTCCTGTTAATTAGGTCTTAAAAATCAAGTTATTTTTTTTGGCAGAGGGAAAAAAGTTTATTCGAGATCGATGTCTTGGAGAGATATGGTGGTCTGCATATGACGGAGCTAAAGACTGCCAGTGTTCAAAAGTTAACTGAATAACATTGTGCAGGTAAAATATTCAAGGATAGACTTTTGACTTTTCCAAGTTTTTGAAAAAAAGAAATTTATTCCACTCGAATGTCCCAGATATGTGTGGTTATAATTACCGGGCAACATATAACAACACGTTGGACACTCCTGATAAGTTCATCTTTAAATCCGGCTGCCTCGTGCAAAAACCGTGCAATCATTAAAACTTGGAGTCGTTCAATTATTTTTCCAGGGAACAGTTTTTTATGCCAATTAAGCCGCCACAAGGTCTCAATTTAATTGAAACGTCGCAAATAAAGTTATTAGAACTAACAAAGAATGAGAAAAAGCTCGAAAAAATTTCTGCGTTGAGAACTGTCATAATAAAGATGTTTTAAGGATGTATACATCTCTTGAATTATTATTATATATCAATTCGAGTAACTCTGTTTTTCTCAATTTCAAGGTTTTCTTTCCAACGCCTCTCCAAGCTTATAAATGTCAGCCAGTGGAGATAAAAGATAGCTAGCAGATAATTTTAGAAGTCTAGTTTCCGGCGGTAAAAAACCAAATGAACTACCGGAAACACTTTTCTGTGTAGAAATGCACCATATTTTATCAAAACGCTCGGTGCATTTTTTATGTTCCTTTCCCCTTTTCTTTTTTCCAATCGTCTTTTCCTCATTGAAACTTCCGTCTCCCTCTAGAAAAACACAGCATACTGTTCCTCCCGGTTTGGAATTTTGAATTTTTTTGTTTTGTTGAAAACCCTCTAAATTGTATGAGTTAATTATCAATACCTTAAAAACACTAAGTTCGTTCTAATTTAACTTTTCTCAAATCAAAATTTGACAAATTTATCATTTGCTATAACTTGCCCAGAAACGGCCGCCGCCTTTCAATTTACTGCCTTTTCACCAAAAAGTATAGGTCAAGTTAAGGAATTAGTTTACTGCTGCCAATAGTTAAGCTACGCTGCCAATATCGCCGGCGATTTTTTATTATATACAATAAAAGTCAGTTTCCCGTTCACTAACAAATTTCATTTAGGTCGAAAGTTCATTCACCCGAAACAAATATAACAATTAATATGATTGATTTAATTAACCAGGACCAATAATTGGGACCCCAAAAACTGGAATTAGAAAGATTTTTGTATCGTGCCCCTTGTTGTTAAGCTATGCTTAGCAAGATCCTAAGTAGGGGATCTTCTGCTTTTTGGGTGGAAAGTTTCTTTCGTTTACAAAATCCTAGGATGAGGGCCCTCCAAAAAACTAAGGACCCCTTTCCGGCAATTGTAACGGCAATTTTTTCGAATCAAGCTATTCATGTCATTTATTTGGAAATCTCTTAAACTCACAAGATATTTTGAAAAAAAAACATAGAAATTGACGTGGAGCCAATTAATCCAAAATCAAACTTAAAGTAAGTTCTAGAAACAGTTATAAATTATCCACTAAAATAAAAAAGCATAGATTGACTTACTGACCCCACTGTTCGTTTTGTACAATTTTGGATTAACATAGCTAGTCAAATTAACAGCTTTCAAGCCTCATGAAAAATCACAAAGAGACCCCATCATCTGCAAAACTCAGTTTATTTGTTATCGACATCATGCAAGAAGTAGTCGCGAGTTAGTACTAGCTTTTATAATTTAATTTTTTTTGGAAACATTTTTTCTAAATGCGATTATATTTTGCGATTTTTGATAACATGGATTTCTTTATATTCTGAAATTTCTAAAAAAAATTTTTTCTATATTCTAAAATGGGGTGATTTGACAATTATGAATTGAAGCTAGAACTTTTTTGTGCTAATTTAGCTTTATATAGTGCTCTTTGCTTGTGATTTTTTTTGCTGGTGAGTTTTATTTTGTGGTTTTTGACAGTTTCATCTTTTCGAGAGTTTTTCAACAGAATGTTGCAATGTAAAACGTCCATATTTGCAGCCCCGCCTGAACAAATCATGCAGCATTTTAAAACTACAGCTGTTTAAAGCAATCGTTATAATGTTTTCTTATTTTAGACGAGCCACACATATGTTCACATATGTTAAGTGGTTTTTCGCATTGTTTTGAAGCCAATTTTTTACTAAGACTAAATCAAATTTTTGAAAAGTTGAATATTGTTATTACAGTTTTTGAAGGTTATTTTCCAGAATTATTTTCAACTGAAAGAACATGTCTAGTTTTAAAAAGCTGATTGTTCTTATAAGACTGATTATTTTTCTTCACATTGCCAATTCGACATTCATACCCGAACCTTTCGACATACTTAAATTTGGGCCGGAAAACTCGGACAGCTTTTTGAACAAAAAGGCTGATACTTGCTCATTGGCCCGAAACATATCTCGTTCGGTGAAATTTGGCGCCGACAGATACACGACTCTGTATGTGTGTATGAACGGCATCGTTGCTTTTGGAGAGCCTGTTACTTCCTTCAAACCTGATGAGTTCGATAACTTCACTACACCGGTTCTGGCTCCATTTTTTGGCGATATAGCTGTCAGTGACAGTTTCTTGGATGAAATGTGCTTTGACAGCGCAAGCAGTTACTACGTTGATTTTGTCTACAACGTGGAAACTATTTGTTACCAGTACGCGTATCGACCCCAACCGGATCCGTACGTGGGCATACAATTTTATACTGATTATATGCTCGACTTGGATTTGAAAGCAAAAATTTATGACCATTTTGCGTCAAGGTCAACTTGGAGTGGCCTGACAGTTGATTTTGATGACTATATAACACGGCTGACATTCGGAAAAGATACAACCAAGTACCCAAACTTGGGAAACAATATCATGTACCGTGAAATGACAGTAACAGATTTAGGATCTGTCGATAGTTTCATTCGAAACACGCCCATCAAAGAAGTGCGTATAAATTGGGGTTTTGTGGCCACGTGGTTCAAGGTTAGCCCATTCCCCTCTCGTCTGGACTCATTCAACACATTCCAGGCGTCCCTGTTTTGTACTGCAGCTGATCAGAACAGCGTTGTGGCGGATGGAAATGGTCGATGTTTCGCGCTGTTCGATTTCTTTGAGGTGCAGTGGACCACAACCCGATGGCAAGAAAACCGAAACGCGAGAAGCGGACTCAATGATGGAAACGGTAATATAATAATAGTAATAGCTATATTCCAGCGAACCACAGATACATGGTGGGAGGGGAGATGGGTGCTCTCTTGATAATTCGCCCCACTTATCACCTAAAGGGTCTCCCTTTGGTGCTGTTTTGTAACAACACCATTTTCGAAAAACTAATCATAAAACATTTCTAAAAGCGCTTGTGGTACCAATCCGCATTTGATCTAAGCCTTCCAAAAAAGTCCTATTACGTCTTTTTTGGTCTGTTTTTTAAGAAACTCTGCCCGAGAAAACTCTAGATCCACCTCTGCGCTGTGAAGCTATCGAAAAACTGCTAACCTGCTTAAAAAATGGGCTTGGTTGTTATATTTTCAGATTAAAGTTTTTGTTAATAGAAGCTCAACTTGAGCCAAAAATGTTATCATTTGCCAGTTTTTAATAGCTACTTTATTTGTTCAGGTTTTAAAGTTGAACTACCTTTCTCTGGAACCCCAGAGATGCGCAACTTGTGGGCTCTCTCAAACATCAACATGCCTGGAATGTGGCTATTCGAAATAGGACAAAGTGAAGATGTGCCAAGCATAAGCGATGTCGGGAGCTTCAGCGACTTGGATTCGGATTCACTCGTCAACTGCCCAGATCCAATCTTACCCGCGACAGCCCGCATGTACGAGACGACTACGTTCATAATCAGTAATTGTGTCCTCCCGGCGCATGATCAACTAGAAGCTCGCTTCACTGGTACCGACGAAGGTACACTGATTCATTTGAAGTTTTCAGACTGATTATTTTGATCCCCCTCGCCCACTTTGCTAAGCAAAGAATTTGTGAAACAATTGAGTGGCGAATAGACATGTTTGGGATTGGGTGTTTGGAATCGGGTTCCATGCTTCAGAACGATTGAATTATATGAACATACATTTGACATGTAACTGTTGCAGTAGAGGAATTAGCGGGAGGCGATTGAAAGCTCTGTACTCAGAGACCCCCCCCTCCGATCACCCAAAGGGCACCTCTTCTGGGTTTTATTTTAGTATCTCCTTTTTTAACCAAACAACCATGAAAAGCTTCTAAAGGCGCATTTGGCGCCAATATTCTAGTTTTGAGAGAGAAGAGCGCGCCAAAAAAATTTTTTTTTCGAGAAAACCGTTGCAAATGACGTTTTGGAACCTTATTTCAAACATATGCACAGAATAACAGCAAAATAGGTTCTCTCTAGTGTTTTGGCAGAGAACATTTGAAATGCAGGCAATTGTACAAAAATTAAAAGAATCAAGTGTATACCTAGTTGCTGCGATAGTAGAGCCAAATTTAAGGATAGGACTACTGAAATTGGTGTTTTCAGGTAATAAGGTTTGCACGATTTTTAATGATAACCGAATGCTCGGCTTACACCTTGTGAAAAATCTCCCCCTAAATGGACCTAGTGAACATTTTCCCCCTTAAAGTTACACGGAAGTTCAATCACAAAGATTTGCATGTAATAAGCTCTAATATGATTTGCTGAAAAAAAATTACTTTCAAACAAGTGAACTATATCCTCCCTAAAATGATATAGGGGGCGGAGATTGTTCAATTGGTCCCTCGCTTTTGCAAGATTTCAGATCTTATTAGATATCAGATATAAAATTATCTTCCATAATGCTCTATTGAAGTGATCAAGTATGCGACTAAAACATGTGCTCACTCCATAACTTATAGGTAAAAAGTAATACAAGTGTCATGATAAACTTACATGCTCAGCATGATCCAATTTTGCAGAGCTCATTGATGGCCTTGTTTTTTCATTGAATCTTATATGTTAAATGAAAATCTTAATGCTCTATGGTTGCAATTTTTTTAAACTTTTCTACCTATTCAGTCTATGAAATAACTTGAAATACTTCAACGTTTTGTAGCTTAAATTGCTTTTTAGAAAAACTTTCGCTAACCGATTCGGTCTATGAAGTATTTTGAAATGTTTCAAAGTTTTGTAGGTGGAATAGCTTGCTTATAAGTTAAAAAAAAATTTTGTGCACCAATTCAGTCTATCGAGTAATTCAGTTTCCTAGCTTGCATTGTTCAGAAAAATTTGTGTTTTTGCGAACCGTTTCAAAGTAAGAAATAAAGTTTCAAAGTTTCTTATTTGTGAAATTTTGCTTGAAAAAACTTCAGTTTTTAGCGAACCAATTCTGTCTATGAAGTGTCTTGAAATATTTGATAGATTGGCTAATGGCTAAATTGGCTGGCTAAAAAAATGATTTTTTGGGAACCATTTCGATCTATGAAATAACTAGAATTACTTCAAAGTGTAATTGTTTAAACGGCTTCAATGAAAAAACTTCAATTTTTTTGTCTGAATCGCTTCATGAAATAACTTAAATAATTTACTAATGCGGTAAGCAAGTGTTTTTGCTCAAATATTTGTAGCTGGAACAACTTTCCTGAAAAAAATTGAACTTCCCGCAATCCGGCTCTTTTTCCTTCCCCCCCCTCCACCTCACTCAAACATGAGTTTTATGGTCTAACGAGCGGGCTTACAAGGTTAATTATGGAGACCAAATATGTTTGTCATGGCCTAATTAGTCTACATGCCAATTTTCATGACAATCGAACAAAGTGAACAGTAACTTCAAATATAAAAATTTGCAGGTGGGGGGAAGGAAAAAGAGCCCGCAATCCCATTAGTTTCATGAAATAACTTGAATAATTCAAAGTTTCATAGCTTGTAAAGCTTGCTTAGAAATACTTCAATTTTTGGCGAACCAATTTATCAAACCCCGTTTACGATATGGCTTAACTTGAAGTTGTTCGAAGTTTCATTGCTTGAATAGCTTGATCAGAACAAAAATATTTTGCAATCTTATTGATTAATGGAGACGGGCTTGTTAGTTAAAATGAAACGACAGATTTTGTTTTTCAATTCTGTCGAAGATTTTCAACAGAATGTTGCAATTCAAAATGTCCGCATTTGAAACAGCGCTTCACGCATAAAAAAACTGCGTTTTATTTGTATATTTGATGCTGCATGCTGCATGTTCACATAGTTTTTAAATGGACTTTTTTGGCGGTTATCTTTTAACGTAGAGACTGTTGAGCATAGTTTTGAAAAACATTTTGTTAGCCACGTATTTTGTAGATTTAGATTACATAGACAAAAAAATTTTAAAGCAAAAGTTAAACTAGAAGATACAGCTGCGATGTTTGAGAGCCTGTTTGTTTGTTCATTTAAGGCGGGTCATATTTTTTACATTGTCAAATTTGCATGTAAATTGTCCACGCAACAATTGAAGTCAATCGAAAAAATATCCAGCTATAAAAACAACCACATTTTTGTTTAAAAATTATGTTTGCTGGATTTTTTAAAATTATTTGACGCAATATGTTCATAGTCTTTATACTTTAAATGGTCTTTTTGTGATCAGTCCAAGCCAAATACTTTCTGTAAAGACTGGATTATATTTATAATTAATTTTGAAACAGTTTGTATGACAATCAAATGTGGCTGGAATGGGTATATTTATTTATATAATAACGTCTATTTTGTGTATATATTAAAGTCAACAAAACAAGAACAAGACTGCTCGTATCAGGGCAAAGCCCTGAATGTTCCGACTGCCTTTTAAGGTTTATGGAGCAGTAAAAACATAAAAAAAATTAAATGTAATAAAATAAAAAAAAAAATGTTTTTTTCTTAATTTGAATTTTTTATATGAAGTCATCCCCCCACACGCCATACAAAGTACAAACGAATAGATGTCGCTCATAGTAACAATCAATTATGGCAAATAAGCTTCTTTCAACCAATTTGGAACGATTTCTAAGACGGATTAAATATCCGCTTACGCGTTAATAGCGCGAAACATATCGCGCGTTAATTGCCCCAAATTGGCCAAAATGGCAATCTTTAAACCCCCATAACTTTACAAAAATTGATCACAGGTAAAATATCTTTTCAAATTTAGGCTCAGGACAACAATAGCTTTCAAATGATGTAAAAAAATTCCGCTAAAAATGGCTAGTTAGAAAGTCGAAATTTGTCTGAAGAAAACAAAACTCACCCCGAGCACAAATATTCCGTTACTTTCATATCGAAAGTCGGAACAATAATCAAAATCATCAGATTTTAATTCTACTGAGCTGGGGGGCCAAAAACATGATTCACAATCATGGTCGAACGAGATCACTACATTGGTTAGTGCAATTTAAAGTCAAGCACTCGTCTCAGGGAGTCTATTTCGACAGAAGAAAATTCCAAATAAGAAACAAAAATTAAGTAGATTCTGGGATTTTTTATTTTCAGAAAAAACTTCATCACCCCACAACGAATAAAAACTCACGCACAATCAATATCTAGCAAAAAAACTAAAAATTTGCCCATAGTCTGCTTCAAACAGTAGGAAAAATTTTCAGTTTTGGTCTGGTTTAGACGTTTTTTTTTTTTTTTTTTCAATTTTGGTCATTTTTAACAAAACAAGACACGTAAAAAAAACTTTTTTCTGATTTGAATTTTTTTTCTGTAAAAAGGTTGAAAATTTAGGCGAAATTACTATAGCTTTTATAGGGTATCTAATCTGTATAAGAAATGTATATAATCTGTATAAAATCTGTATCAAAAAATGCACTTAAAAATGGATTTTGGTGACTATCGAGTCGATTGAAATATGTATACCTTGCTATCAATTGCAATTGATTTGATAGTTAAACAAGACTGCTCCTATCAAGGCGAAGCCCTGAATGTTCCGACTGCCTTTTAAGGTTTATGGAGCAGCATTAATAACATAAAAAAATTAAATGAAACAAAAAAAATGAAATTTCTTTTTCTAAAATTTGAAATGTTTTATGAAAATCATCCCCCACACGTCATATAAAGTACAAAAAGATAGATTTCGTTCCTTGTAACAAATCATTTATGGCAAATAAGCTTCGTTCAACCAATTTGGAACGATTTATAAGACGGATTAAATCTCCGCTAAAGCGTTAATAGCGCGAGTTATATCGCGCGTTAATTGTCCCAAATTATTCAAAATGGCCAAAACGGCAATCTTTTAACCCTCACAACGTTACGAAAAATGACCACCGGTGAAATATCTTTTCAAACTTAAGCTCAAGACAACAATATCTTTTGAATGATAAAAAAAATTCCGTCAAAATAGCTAGTTAAAAAAAAAACCCACCCCGAACACAAATATTCCGTTACATTCGTATCGAAAATTGGAACAAAAACTTCATGCATAAATAAACCAGATTGTTGAAATGGGGATTTGATTTTACTTGCGATAATCGATTGCAACCTTATTTTTGTCAAGGCATGAGGATATTTCTTTATAATAATGATTTATCAAACAAAGTGAACATACGTTTACATTTAGTTGTACGGCGCACAGACAATTCGGCCAAAGACAATTCGGCCAAAGACAATTCAGCCAATTTGAATCTGACAATTCAGCCAAAAAAATACAGACCATTCAGCCAGCTTAACAAAACGCTAGATTCGAAAGAAAAAAAATCGAATTGGAGATATTTCTCGGTTTGAAAACTCCAGTGGGCGGGCTGCGCGCGCGTCGCCGCTTCGCGACGATAACCGGCTCTCAATTGTGTATGGAGTCCTACCCTCTGTTGGCAAGCTCGCAACACGTTGGCGCAACTGCCGCGGTCACTATTATTGGCTGAATTGTCTCTGGCTGAATTCTCTGCATACTTTTGGCTGAAATGTCTGAATTTCAAATCGGCTGAATTGTCTTTGACCGAATTTTCTGGAAGCGAGTTGTACGTATTCGAAAAGAAATGGGACTGCTCGTACGTTCCAACCTCTCTATGAATAGTTTATTTCAAAAAAACTTTCAAAACGATATTAAGATAACCGGTTGCAGTTCAAGTAACACAGTTAGGCATACTAAAGAACAGTTGTCTTTGAAAACGAAAAAATAAACAAAAATGAAATGAAATTGTTCATTATACTTTTCATAACTTTCCAATATATACTCTCTCGCTTTTTAATGTTTTAACTTTAGGTTAATTCATTTTTATGCTTTTATTCTTTTCAATTGTATAAAGTAGATTTAGCCACAACAAAGTAATATTTTATCATGGCGCAGTAAAATAACGAATCTAACGTGAGAGCAATATGTCCAGTTTGGCAGAACCATACTGTCACCAATTCCCTGGGAAGACTGGAGCGATGTTTTTCATCTAACTATTATCGCTAAAGAAAACATAGATATCAAAAACTTACTAAATCGTTCGGAAATACATCATCCTCAACCTCCAATTTTAGAAAATCCGACGGACAACGAATCGGACAACCAAAGAAAATCGAGAACTGACAGGAAGTTGCAAGAACAGAGACGTTACGACGAGGAGAAAGCGGCATCCATTAAAACAGAAACCAAGAAATTTAATGGAATGAGAATGGAGGAAGCCGATAAAAAATTACGATCAATCTTGCATCTAGCACTAGGAAACGAAGGAGAAAAAATTTTCGGACGAGCATTTACAAAGATAAAAATCCTTCAAATTTCATTCAAAGAGTCTTGGGAATTCCTAGCAGCCGTTTTTGTCAGAAAGACAAATGTCACACTCGAACGACACAAATTGTTGAGAGTTTCTCGAACAATTTTGGGGAGCCATAGCCGGAATGGCCAAAAAGTGTGACATTGCCAGGGGAGAAGAAGAATGGATCGAGGACATTTTCTTAACAACATGAAAAGTTACGACTTTCAACGGAAATGCTTAACCGAACTCTACCTCCACGAGAAGCACTGAACGTAATACTAATCGACGAAAAGGGAGTTTTAAATCACTTGAAACTCACAAATAAATTCAAAACCAATGGATCAACTGTACATAGACCACACAAACATTTTACTGTGAAAAGAGAATCAACTCTGAATATAGAAAGAAGTAACACCTGTATGAAACATGGCGGGACCGTTTCGAAAGGACACTTAGCGGTTTGCCCTGCGAAGTATACTACCTGTACATCTTGTAAATATAAAGGCCATTTTACCAAATTTTGTATATCTTGTCGCAAAAATGTAAACATTGTAAAACCCAAATTGTAGATAATACAGGTTTTAGTCCGTCGGATCACCCGGATGTAAATAGTGACCATGTAAATAGAGAATTCTGTGGCATCATAAACGCATGGTCGGAATCGGGACAAAGTGATAACAACGATTACTCTGTATTAAATGTCACTAATGTCACTACAATTTTTGAAGATGACGGAAAGAACTGAAAAAACTACTGAATATTGGCCTCGGTAAATAAAATCAAATAAGTTTAAAAATACAAGTGGACTCAGCTAGCCCGGTTAGCCTTCTCAAGAATAACGTACTACACGAATTGAAGCTTCGAGATCCTTAATTAAAAGTTCATCCGGTGGACAATGCAACCAAGGATTTATACTGCGGATTTACAGACAACGCTAATGATAGTTCTGGAAAAATGATACTTCCTATCTTCTCAAATCTTCTCAAACGGTTGGTCACACGACGACACTCACTTCTTTTTGACCGAGGGACACGAGCGGAACATCATCAGAAAAAACAGTCTACCCATAGTGGGGATAGAAGTTAAACAGAAGTATTTCCCACACTTTCAGACAAACCAGTCGTGTAGGTCCAAAAATTTTATGTCACCAACAGATAAAGAAAAAAAACCACAAGCATCTCTAAAACATTTAAAAACTTATTCATTCGGATTGTAAAAATAAAAAACCAGATGAAAATTACACATTTTCACGAACCACTAATTCCCGTCCAAGTAAAAAGAAAACGAGACCCCCTCTACTTACTGGATTCAGTTAAAATTGAACTTAACAGATTAAAAGACGAAGGACATATTAAAAAATTAGAAAACTGCGACGAAGATTTTTTTTAGTCCAACTGTCATTAATTGCAAAAAAGACAATTCGATCAAGTTGGCTGTAGAGTCAAAGATTATTAACATTCAGGTATACAAAAATTCTATCTGCAATAGACGAATATAATTTCGCAGTTAAATGGTCAGAGTGTAAATTCTTGCATAAAAAGATGAATGATTGGGATTTAAAATCTCAAACACAGGAGTCTCCCCTCTATTTGACAAAACGAAAGCGAAAAAAGAATTTACCAATTCCTAAAAACCTGAAAGAATTAAGATCGTTTTTCGGATCTATAAATCAGTGCATTAAAGTCGTTCCGAATTTAGCTTCCTTAAGAAGCCCACTCAGACCTCTGCTGAAAAGAAATCGGTCTCCAGTAGAATTCATACCATACGAAAGCATTTGAAAAAATTAAACAAGAAATCGTCAACATCACAGAAAATACTCATTTTGACTTAAAACAGAAATCTAGAGTAAAAACAGACGCTTCACACAATGGGTTAGGGGCCTCCCTCGAACAACTCCACGGGAGTGATTGGAAAACGATTTTTTTTTGTTTCACGAATTTTAAATCCTCGTGAGTAAAAATATTCCACTAACAATCTTGAACTGTTAGGAGGCCTCTGGGCTATTGAACACTATAAAAAAATACCTTTATGGATCAGATTTTGAAGTAATCACAGACCATAAAACATTGCTTTTTGCCCTGTCAACAAACCACGGAAATAGGAAACAAAACGTGTCATAGCAGACTAACAAGAATGATGGATAGATTACTACCTTTTAACTTTACAATCAAACACCTCGCAGGAAAAGATATGGGTTTTACTGATTTAATTTTAAGAATTCTATCTAAAAAAAATTATACCGATATCACATTATGATGAAGAATTTATAGTAGCGAACATCAATAAAATTAATAAACCAATCAATCCGCCGGAGAAACAAAGAAAGACCTGCTCAGCCATTGGTTGAAAATTTCTGGTCACGCAAAATTACGTAATTACCTTATAGCATCAGTATTAAAAATGATTAACTCGACTTTTCCAACTTGTTCATCTAATCACTATAGAACCGAATTCTGTAATTCAAATTGCATTCTTACGGATTATTCCAACACAAATTCTTTAATTATTTCTATTTCTAACCTCGCATTTTTGTATTTCTGAATTCTTAATTGTAGATTAATTAGTTCATCTGTAGATTAAAAATTGTAGATACTGTTAATATGGAAAATAATAAAAACGTAATTAATCCGTCCACCTCCGGTATTTCAATATCTTTAGATTTCCCTTTTTTGAAAGATCACCTGAATCTTGTAAACAAATGTCATGAAAATTTAAAGTTACCCGAACGTCCCTTTGATTTAAATACTCTTTTTACTGTTAAGCTTGTAGCTATCCTAACTGAAGATGACCCTATGTTGAGCCCTATCGTAGAAGCACTTCAAAATAAAGGTGAGACGATTAACGCGAACTCCCCTTACTTCAAACACTTTACCAGAGACTTACACAAATTCGATGGATTATTGTACATGGATGGCAAACTTGTTATACCGTTTACCCTGAGAAATGCGATGATGAAGATTCTCCACGAAACCCATCCTGGTCAATTTGGAATGACGTATTTGGTCCAATACATCTGATGGCCCCATTTTAACAGGCAAATTTACTTTAACTGCATAAACTGCTGAGAATGTACTGTGACGGGTAAGAGAAGTATAATTCCCAATTCGCAGATCAGTGAACCCCCCCCCCCCCTACTAGAACCAAACGAAGAACTCAACCTAGATTTCGTTGGACCTTTAGATTCATACTGATACATTTTACTTTTCATCGATCGATTTTCAAAATTCCTTTCGGCAAAGATTACGTCATTTACCTCTTCAAAAACAATTATCTAATTTCTTCAAGATTAAATATTTTTACATGGCATACCCTGCTCAATTAGAGTTGACCACGCATCCTGTTTTACAAGTCAAGATTTTAAATTATTCTGTGACTCAAACAAAATTAAAATAATATTTTGTACAGTAGGAGACCATCGTTCCAACGGATTAGTTGAAAAACTTGTGAATTTTGTAAAAATCAAAGTGTCAGCCATGGTCCAAGGAACACAAAAATGTACATTACAAAACGCCGTATCAAAAACTATCTGGAACTTATGATCTTCCTACCAATCAAAAATCAAATGCTCTCCATTTGAAATTCTTTTTAATAGAAAACCAAATACAATTTGGAAACAACTGGCGTCGGGTAAACCATACATTGGATATTTAGGCAAGGAGAAATCTATATTATCTAAGGGAAGAGCGAAGGATTGGAATGCCGACGACAGAGTCGAAGACGGGTACAAAGACACTTTGATTCTCAGGAAAAATCAACAGAGAAGGGTTACGACACAAATTATGCCTCCACCTCGAAAACTGCCACTACTAGAGTACCACTGCAGAGTCGGTTTAAAGGTAAAATCCTGTTAGAAACGAATGGGAGCATCAGCGGAGACCCATTTTATAAGGAACTAAGCGAAAAGATAATAAATTCGTCTACTTCGACAGTTGAATTTTCCGACGGAAAAATAATTCGAAAATCGGATATCGCTATCCCTAAATCAAAATCGTCTATCATTAGATCTTTTGAAGGCAACATTTCTTTCCCTTACTTTCCTAACCCTAATGTTTAAGTAGGTCAGAAGCGCGAGAACTCAGGACGACAAATCAAACCCCGAAAGCCACAATCCAGTAACCGACATCAGATTGAACTAGGATCATCGGTAACATGACAAAGACACGTGTCGAAGTCATCTTCAAAAGTTAATCGGAGACAACTTCCCCGGTTCAAGAAGACAAAACCACTTCCAGGTTACTTCGCTTAAGACGAATTTATGTTGATTCCCTCAGATATTTCGGATACTAGTGACCGGGAATGGATAGCGGGAGATTTCCCATAAAGAAATGTAGCCAGGGAACGATTCAATTCTGACTCATTAAAAACTTAAAACCAGGACGAGAAAACTCGTAATTTTTGCGAATCCAACGATAACATTAAAGTTGAAATTTTAGAGGGCATCACTAACCCAGAAGGCGATCAACAAACTCAGTCCCCAATAAGCATCATTTCGGCGGAGACAGAACCGAAATTGCAGGGCTAAAAATCATCCACTCCAGCCGAAGCCTCCACGATCACACAAATACCTGACACGCAAAAAAATCGATTCGTCCGATGAAAGAAGATACTACGACAAACTTCCCTGTCTACGAAATAGTGGATTCTTCCGATGAGACTATTTCTGCAACCAAACCCCCAATTAAACTGTCCACGAACTGGTTGCACTATGAGCCAGTGGCAGTCACTATCTGGATGGATGAAGCGGCATTGAACTTGCACGACACCAAAATGGTGTTTTTCCATGCTGAAATTGAGAGGAATGTAATAAGTGACATCCTATCATTGGTCATACACAATGGATTTGTGAGTGTGGAAATGCATGGCGATCAGGAGATCAAATTTCTTCCTCATGAACAAACAAATCCCTAAGAATGGCGATTGATAACTTCGAAGAACAAACAGAACTTGATACGGAATTTTTTAACATAGAATTGGAAAAAATTAAAACTGTTATCGTAACTGTAATTGATAATTCTCCGTTGATATTTTGCTTTGGTGCTATTTCATTTTCGCCTTTCTTTCAGACCCAATCTCATACAATTTATCTCGCCACTGTAACTTAAAAAATTATAGTTTCGAATTTCATTTATTCAGCACATCAATCCTTTGGATTAGTTAAATTCTTATGTACTTTACGTCGCCGTACTCCTCTTTAATGTAGTTAATTGCTTTGCCATATCATTGATACATCATCTCGCGTTAACATAAAACTAAGATGACTTAATTTCTTTCCTCTTATATTGGACCATATCCGGCGGTTATTGGACATTTTACCTTTAGGCATTAATTTCGCAATACCCTTAAAGAGCTATTATTCGTATTGAATCAGTTTTGTTAGTTTAGTTTCAGTACACTATCGGTGTCGAAAATAAAAGTTTTATTCCCCAAAAGGGGGAGAAAGGATGCAGTTAGTTAGTAACTAATTAATTGTACAATTTAAAATTTTTCCTGTTTGTTTAGAGGAATGATGTGATTCTCAGTTTATTTTGCACCTACTGCAACTATTACGTAACTTGCTAACAGGTGACTTATTTATGACCTTCACTTTGAAATTCTCTCCGGCGGAGAGAATGCTCTCCCTCTCTCTCTTTTTAAGGTTCTGACTTTAGACTAATTCACTTTTATTCTTTTATTCTTTTTAATTGTATAAAGTAGATTTAGCTACAACTAAAAAACATTTTATCAGCGAAACATATGAAACAGCTGACTTAATTTAAAAATGGACATTTATAACTGTTTCCCACTATTGCAAAAGAGGTATTCCCTACTCGGTAAGAAATCGCCTCTATTACAAAAAGAGGTCCAATCCTATTTGGTTCACAATGTTTGACAATTGATTTGGTTACTTAATATACAAGGGTGGTTAATCATTACTGAGGTAAACCATAGGATAGGATGAGTTGTTAAATAGATTTCTAACACCATTGTAATCTAAACAGCTCTTATATAATCTTTTAAAAACCTCAGTCAAAGATTGGGTCCTGAAAATTTTGTCTAACTTACCAAAAAATTGGATCTGTTTTTTTTCTCGATATTGAGAGAAATGATTTGGAATAAAAAAATATATATTTTTGGAATATGAATAGCGACTCAAATGACTTAAATATGATACCACGCTTGTCGCCTTAGAGTTTTTTTGAGGTACCTATAAATATTGGAATATACTCACCCTACTGCCAAGTTTGAGATTCGAAGAGACAAAAGTTCAGTTTGATACTTAATGGATATGTTCTTTCAAGTGCTGGCTGAAAGTGTGACGTATGATCCGGAGACATATACTCTAAGCGTTTCCACGAACTGGTTGCACTATGAGCCAGTG
Source organism: Symsagittifera roscoffensis (assembly GCF_963678635.1). Taxonomy (NCBI): domain Eukaryota; kingdom Metazoa; phylum Xenacoelomorpha; order Acoela; family Convolutidae; genus Symsagittifera; species Symsagittifera roscoffensis. The sequence continues at coordinate 51,221,711 of NC_087063.1, read as the reverse complement.
GCAGTCACTATCTGGATGGATGAAGCGGCATTGAACTTGCACGACACCAAAATGGTGTTTTTCCATGCTGAAATTGAGAGGAATGTAATAAGTGACATCCTATCATTGGTCATACACAATGGATTTGTGAGTGTGGAAATGCATGGCGATCAGGAGATCAAATTTCTTCCTCATGAACAAACAAATCCCTAAGAATGGCGATTGATAACTTCGAAGAACAAACAGAACTTGATACGGAATTTTTTAACATAGAATTGGAAAAAATATAAAATTGTTATCGTAACTGTAATTGATAATTCTCCGTTGATATTTTGCTTTGGTGCTATTTCATTTTCGCCTTTCTTTCAGACCCAATCTCATACAATTTATCTCGCCACTGTAACTTAAAAAATTATAGTTTCGAATTTCATTTATTCAGCACATCAATCCTTTGGATTAGTTAAATTCTTATGTACCTTACGTCGCCGTACTCCTCTTTAATGTAGTTAATTGCTTTGCCATATCATTGATACATCATCTCGCGTTAACATAAAACTAAGATGATTTAATTTCTTTCCTCTTATATTGGACCATATCCGGCGGTTATTGGACATTTTACCTTTAGGCATTAATTTCGCAATACCCTTAAAGAGCTATTGTTCGTATTGAATCAGTTTTGTTAGTTTAGTTTCAGTACACTATCGGTGTCGAAAATAAAAGTTTTATTCCCCAAAAGGGGGAGAAAGGATGCAGTTAGTTAGTAATTAATTAATTGTACAATTTAAAATTTTTCCTGTTTGTTTAGAGGAATGATGTGATTCTCAGTTTATTTTGCACCTACTGCAACTATTACGTAACTTGCTAACAGGTGACTTACTTATGACCTTCACTTTGAAATTCTCTCCGGCGGAGAGAATGCTCTCCCTCTCTCTCTTTTTAAGGTTTTGACTTTAGACTAATTCACTTTTATTCTTTTATTCTTTTTAATTGTATAAAGTAGATTTAGCTACAACTAAAAAACATTTTATCAGCGAAACATATGAAACAGCTGACTTAATTTAAAAATGGACATTTATAACTGTTTCCCACTATTGCAAAAGAGGTATTCCCTACTCGGTAAGAAATCGCCTCTATTACAAAAAGAGGTCCAATCCTATTTGGTTCACAATGTTTGACAATTGATTTGGTTACTTAATATACAAGGGTGGTTAATCATTACTGAGGTAAACCATAGGATAGGATGAGTTGTTAAATAGATTTCTAACACCATTGTAATCTAAACAGCTCTTATATAATCTTTTAAAAACCTCAGTCAAAGATTGGGTCCTGAAAATTTTGTCTAACTTACCAAAAAATTGGATGTTTTTTTCTCGATATTGAGAGAACTGATTTGGAATAAGAAAATATATATTTTTGGAATATGAATAGCGACTCAAATGACTTAAATATGATACCACGCTTGTCGCCTTAGAGTTTTTTTGAGGTACCTATAATTATTGGAATATACTCACCCTACTGCCAAGTTTGGGATTCGAAGAGACAAAAGTTCAGTTTGATACTTAATGGATATGTTCTTTCAAGTGCTGGCTGAAAATGTGACGTATGATCCGGAGACATATACTCTCAGCGTTTCCACGAACTGGTTGCACTATGAACCAGTGGCAGTCACTATCTGGATGGATGGAGCGGCGTTGAACTTGCACGACACCAAAATGGTGTTTTTCCATGCTAAAATTGAGAGGGATGAAATAAGTGACATCCTATCAATGGTCATACATAATGGAATTGTGAGTGTGGAAGTGCATGGCGATCAGGAGATCTGCAAAGCAGAAATGAGTGAAAAAAGTTAGTGTTATTAAGTGAACAAAACAGGCAGTTTAAAGTTTGAAAATTTGCAGAGCTTTACCAAAACATCATGAAAGAGATCAAACATGTTTTTCTGCAGCTATTTTGTTTAGAAATGCAGTCCAAAAATGACGTTTTATGGAATTTTCTGGAAAAATTTAATAGTTTTCCACCTTCAAACTGTTTGTACAGGCACTAAAAATATTCAGATTCGGCCGGCCAAAATGAATTTTGTAAACAGTACCAGATAGGGTAGTCTTTGGGCCGTCAGGGATCTGAATCCTTGAGGGGAAGAGGTGTTCGGCCCAACGCCAACCTCGCTAAACTGAAGAATTTTGTTTCTTTCCATCAATGTGTTGATAGGTGCTTTAGGTAGTAGCTGAACAGTAAAACATTTTGTTTTCTTCAGCGATTTGTTCTCAGGAACTGACTAGAAACTGTTGTCTCACAGTAACAGTTATGAATGGCAAAGTTTGTGGTATAAAAATAACAATTCTTCAACAAAGTTTATTTCTCAAATGGCACTATTAAACTATTTGGCCAAAAATATTGCCTCATTGATTTGCACTTTTAAATTATGTTAAAAATTGGCAAACTTCGAAGATTATAAGAAAATTTTCATCAGAAAATTTGTACCATGATGGATAATGCGTGATAAAATGGAGATTGAGCAGGAAAAACATAAGGAATAGTAGGCCAGCAAACAATTCAGACCAAAATAAAACGTGGACGACAAGGTGTTATTTTTTAACCCGACATTATCCAAGGGACATAAAAAAAAAGTAAATTTTCAGCGGATCCCCGCCTATTTCAAAGAGATATTGTCAGCGAACTGTTTCAAGTTTTTTTGATTTTCAAGTCAAAACTTATAAGCATACATTCTATGAAAACTTACGTTTACAATAAAGTTCGGCTTGTGAGAATACCAAAAAGGCATCAACCCGTCGGATGGCATCTCCATGAGCAAAATCTATTCGTCTACTTTTTTAAACGAAGATCATATAAACAAAAGGACCGCAAAAGTTTATTTTACAATGCATCCCAGGGTAAACAACCAAAAAAAACAACGTTTAACTTATCTTTCCTTGAAACTATAAGAGATATTTCGCTGAGTGACGTTAACAGGCTGTCGGATGGTTCCCCCTGAAGCGAGCCATTTTTCAGCGAATTTAACCTTTACTATGGTTAATCTAGGGAGCAAACTTTTGATCTCGAATACTCGATGCTGAGATATGTGTAAGGGATGGTGGTTTATCTCATGGGTAGGGGTGCTGTTTCTATTCCTACACAATATCTGCATTTTACTGTAAGATCTGCATATTCTGTTTTTACCAGATCTAAGCTCTATTCTACGTTATGGACCGCCTACCCGTGTGCCAGATGACGGCCGACTTGTGATGAACTATACAATTGAGGCCAACGAAGAAGGAGTTCGCTTCATCCTCATCAGTATCTGCCGTAAGTGGAGCCACTCAGATAGATCAATCACTCATCCAAACCCCACCCCCTCAAAACAGAAAAAAAACCATTATCATATGCAACCGTAAACTTGCGTGGAAACTGCCCCTAGCAGAACAAGATTAGAGCAGTGTTTGTATAATAGTCAAAACAGCCCATTTCATCCGACCCGCATACTCGGATGCGTGCTGTGTTCTTTAAACTGTTTGTTTGTTTTCTTTTCAGAAACGAAGCAAAATCTCTTAATACTTGAAAATATTTCAAGGGTGGTCAGTTTTCAGGGAGTAACTCTTGCTAAAATAAGGTCTCTCAATTGAGTTAAGTCCGGGTTGGTCTGCTCATAGAGTAATTTCAGATAAGGTACACCACACGGTCTGCTCGTTACCCGCACATGAGTGAGTTATATCCTTTTGGTTATAACTGATAGAGCAATTTCAGATAAGGTACACCGTCTGCTCGTCACGCTATCTCAGTTTCGGCCGGATATATTCGTGCAACTTCTTAGTCTAATACCAATCTTTATCGTACTCTTATATCTCCTAGTCTCAATAGATCTAGTGTACACCGGTTTATGCGGGTTAGTTCCAGAATGAGAACAACTGTATTCTAAGTTTAATTCAAATTGCTCTGGTGTTGAAACTACAAGTAGTTTCAACACTTTACAAATAAGTGGGTTTTTAGTTTGATGGAGTATGATTGGTTAAAATTTAATATTTTATAGAGATAAAATATCATAATAAAAACCAATGATAAATACTAGTTTAGATTTGGTTCCACCCATCCGGGGTTTTGAAAGTTTTAGTTTTTCAATGCTGTATTGTAGTGTAGGATAGAAGATGGTGTTTTTCTTTAGAGGTTGCGAGCATATTCTTTTTTCTGGTTTGGAAAAAGAGATGTTATCACGATAGTTTCGGAAGATCGTATTATGATTTCTGATCGGTTGTGATGAGTATTGATCTGGTTGATTTTAGAGATTAGGAATGGTCTAATCACATTCGAGAGTGTTATGTAGTTCGACTTTGGATGCAATGCCTGGTGACTTGTATCTGTACGTATAATTGAACATCGAGATGGCCATTGTTCTGTTGCAATGGATTTCCTTTGCGGCGATGCCAAGTCGTACTTTAAATCCGTTGAGTGTAGTGACTGTAGGCAGCATTTCGGGTGTAATTTGCCATTCCGTAGTTGGAGTGTGATTGGGTAGTCAAATTCCATGCTGCTCGTCTTTGAGCTGTTTTCAAATTCCTTGCTGCTCGTCTTTGGGCTGTACATATACAAATTTTTGCTAATTTTGTTTTTATTTATGATCTTGTAATAATTTTTATCGCAAAAGCGTTCTTGTTTTAGTTCCGTTATTGTTAAGAGAATAATTTATCCAGTTCTAAGCTCTTGTTATAATCCGGTTTGGGTACCGTGCGTTTTTGTTTCTTAGTCATGCTGTTAGGTTGTGGTTTGTGGTTTTTAGAAAGCTTGCGTTGGTTAGTTTGGATTATTATGTAATTCCTTTCCAACCGGGTTAAAGGAAAGTTTGAAATGTGTTGAGACTGCTAAGAGTTGTTATCAGTGAAAGTTAAAAGTGAAATTCATTTTTTAAACATTTCTTTGTGGGCGAGCTGTGCGTTTGTGAATAGGATTGTGGGCGAGTGATTATTTAAAACTACAAAGAAGCGTCTTTGAAAAGGTTAGTACTGCTTTAGCTTTATAGGCAACTTTTATTTATTTTCTATAAGCTTCATATATTGTAATTGGTTAATCTAAATTTATGATTCTAGAAAAAAGTTTTCTGTTTTTTGTTTCGTTTTTCTTTTTTGTAGATGTTGATGATCGTGCCTGTGAAAACTAAAGAAAAAGAGAGGACATTTATTAAGAATGGTTAGTTTTGTTTCGAGTTTATTAGAATAATTTAATTAATTCGTACTTACCTTATTCGTCGGGAAAGAATCTATGGGGAAAAACGTCGTAGATTATTTCTGATGATGTTATTAGTTTAGCTAGTAAGCGAATGATGCATTTAGTTTGGAGAAGTGGCCAAAGCAAGTCAAGTGTAATCGGGTTATTTATTGGTTTTTTGACAAGTAGGTTGGGTTTAAGCAATTTTTGGTGAGGGGAAGTTTGGAGGGCTATTAAGGGACTTCCTAGTTTTATTTTTGTTTATTAGATGATCCGGTGTACTTGAGAGTTATTTGTACTTTAGTTTAAATGATCATATCGATTTTGTACGTTAGGTTAATTTAATATTTTTGCTTGAGGGTAATTCGAGGTCTAAGGTGGGACAAAATTGTTGATTTTTGTTCTAGTTGATAAAGGAGGGTCGTAATTTTGAGGTTTTGTTTATTTCAGTTGTCAAATTTGAGCAGGTTGCTTATTTTTGACCTGGAGTTTTTAAAGTTATAGTTAGAGATACGCTTGAAGGTGATTGTTTGTCGGCTAAAGAAGTCGTGTCAAAAATAAGGTGATGATTCGGAAAGGTTCTTATTGGCTGAAATTGAACTAGTTTGTTCAAGTTCTTTCCACCATGAGTTTTAAGAAAATATTCGGTCCATGAAAATATCTTCAAGAGGTGAAAGTCTTAATTATTTAAAGTGGTTTTTGAAGTTCAACTTTCTTTAATATTCTAGATTGCGGGATGAATGTTTTGTAATCTTTTCGTGGCTGATTAGGAAGTTGCGATGATTGTCTATGTGGAGATTATTCTTTTTGATCTTGTGGTAAAATTTTTTCTTCTAATTTTCAATTTTTTTTCTGTGTTTGAGTGATTTCTTTTGTTGTCTAAATTTGTTGATATTTGTTTTGGAAGTCCTTTGATCTTTTTATCTAATTGTTTTTGGATGGGGTACATATCAGTGCTTTGATTTTGATGTTGTTCTGAGCTATTTTGAATAAATTTAAGTCTTGTAAAAGAGTATAATTGAGTAAGTTCTCGAAGGGCGTACTCTTTCGGGTAAAAAGGTTAAAGATTTTTTCGATGTTGAACGATTTCTTTTTTATTTAAGTCTGTAAGTTTGTAAGTTACATCAGTGGGTTTATCAATTGTTTGATACGGTCGTTTTCGGAGTGGTTGTAATTTTTCAGAAATTCCTTTTTGTGTTGTCAAATTTGGAATTAAAACATATGTTCCAATTTTTAAACTTGTAGCTGGGGTAAATCGGGAATTTATTTGGGAATTAATATTTTGTCTTTGTAATAATTTTTTTGTTACTTTCTGGTAAATTTCGTTGTGTATTTTGTCTCTGTTTAAAATCCATTCGTTGTGTGTACCGGAAGCTAATTTTAAAATTTGTGGGTGATGAAAGTGATCTTCATTGTGGGTATGTAGTGGTAGATTATATTATATTGATTCTTTAATGGGTTGACAATAACCTTGTGTATTTTTGCTTAATTGGCATGTTAAGCAATCCTTGGACGAAACTAAATAGGTGTCTATATAATCAGTGGAGGTTGCAGTGTGGTTTTGTCGGGGTGCAAAGTACTGCTACGCTCAAGGTCTGTTAGTATACAATTTTTTTTTCACTCTGCATTTTCTTTGTTTTTCATTATATTGAAATCCTAAAAAAATTCTCACTAGCGCAATTTAAACTGTAACCATCTAATTTGTTATCCTAGTCATAGCCATAGTCATCTCTAGGGTCCAACGTTCCTAAAGTTTTGATTTTTTGACCCTAGTTTTGAAAAAATTGGAAAAACATGCCCAAATTCCTTGCTTTTTGGTGGACTTCAGAGGTTTGGGTTGGGACCCAAATTTTTCTCATGTAGATGTTTTGGGGCTGCTTTTGTTAACTAATCTGGGTCTTTAAGGCTAGATCTTCCGTCTCATAAGTAAGATTTCGAATAAGTTGAAAAATCTGATCTAGAAAGTCCATAAAAAATTTTGCCATTTTTGGCCTGTTTTTCGAGGATTTTTCGTGCAATTTGTGTCTTAAACTTTATTTTTTTGTGCTCACAATGGGGTCTAACATTTGAGGACAATGATTGTCGGAGTTTATTTTGTGTCACCTTTTAAGTTCAGTTTTTTGGTACTTGCGTTTCTTCATTTTGAAAATCGTTTCCTTATAATTTGTTTTTGTTTGTTAATAATTTTCTTTCTTAGTGTTTGTCTTTTTGTTCTTATATATTCTACTGTTTGTCTGTGTGGTGTGATTAAGAGTTCGTATTTTTCGTCGTTAATTAAACAATTGTGTATTAAGATTTTTTGTTTGTATCCTAAATTGTCTCTTGACGTAAGGTTTAAGATGATGGATGCAATACATGGGTTAATGATTTCTAATGTCTAAAACTGTTAGTTCTTACATTCTTTTGTGGTTAGCTTAACTTGGGTTGTACTGTTGGGTTGGAGAGAAAAGCATATATTGATTCCTGAGAATGATTTTTTTCTCGTGACTAATTCTAAGCTAAGATATACCTACCTAATCTTACTTAGGGGTTGTGATTTGTGATCAAGGGTTGCAGAATAGTAAATGGATCCACAAGGTTCAGATAAAATTAGAACGCAAGTAGTTCGTTAGATACTAATTCATGACTTACTAAGTTTAAGTGTTTTAGCCTGGGTCATCTAAGAGGAGTAGGTTCAAGTGAAGGATGAGTAACCGAAATTTTTCACTGTTAAGCTTAATTAAAATGCTTAGTTTTTCGAATTTTTTTTGATAATACTGGGTCTTTTGATAAAGGTTGGGTAGTGAATCGACGTTTGAGGTCGTTAGAAACTAAATAAAAGGGGAGGGGAGAACAAAATTGTTCTATTTGATCCAATGATAAGCCTTGATGATCAGATATTTAGATTTAGATTAATTTAATTTTAAGATCCAAGGGAAGCCTTGATGGTCAGAATATTTAGATAAAAATAATTTAGTTTAATTTAAGTGAAATTAATATAAAGCTCCAAGGGAAGCCCTGACGATCTGTTGTTTTAAATGAAATTAATTTAAGTGAAAACAAGGATGAGCCTTGATAACTTTTAGGTAAAGGTTTAAATGAATTAAAGATTAAGTGTTTAGTTTTGATGATGTTAATGTTTTGAGTTTTGCTGTTATGTTTTAGGTGATGGAACTGGGATGAAAGGATGATTTATATATATACTAACTAATTTTTGTATTTTTTTTGTAAATTTTTTTCAGGATATTTTCAATACTCGAGAGTTTTAAGGAGAACGACTAGAATTGTTTTTATCAATCGTTATTGTAGAATTGATAGGTTCAGCGCCATGAAAGTTTTTGAAGATGTTTTTTCAAATTTTTATGTCAGTGAAACAAAATTTAAATTTACTGCTGGAAGTATTCTAAATATAAAATTTTGATCTCGTTTTTGTCGTACAATCATGAAATCGATTTGTAGATTTCTCCCTGGTCGTACGTCGTCTCTTGTCCGAGGTCTTCTTCCAATACCTGGTAGTTCTCGTATTGTTCGGAAAATTGGCTCTGATCTATTGAGTCGTGGAGACAATTCTAGTAAATTTTTGTCCTATAACCTTTTTTAATTGTTGTATTTGTCTAATCCTAATCTATTTTTTCTAAATCTAGGTTAATTAAGGTCTGTTCGAGACTTTTTGATCGCACCAGATGAGTTATATCCTTTTGGTTATAACTCATAGAGTAATTTCAGATAAGGTACATCGTCTGCTCGTCACGCTATCTTATTTTCGACCGGATAGATTCGTGCAACTTCTTAGTCTAATACCAATTTTAATCTTACTCTTATATCTCCTAGTCTCAATAGATCTAGTGTACACCGGTTTATGCGAGTTAGTTCCAGAATGAGAACAGCTGTATTCTAAGTTTAATTTAAATTGCTCTGGTGTTGAAACTACAAGTAGTTTCAACACTTTACAAGTAAGTGGGTTGTTAGTTTGATGGAGTATGATTGGTAAGTGTTTAATATTTATACAGAAAAAATATCATAATAATAACCAATGATAAATACTAGTTTAGATCTGGTTTCAGGAGTTTCATGGAAAATAGTTGATTGTAATGGATTATATCAGCAAGAAAAGTTACCCATATAATCGATTTTCATGACCCATCCAACCATGAAAATGGATTTTTAGGGGACTATAATAGATTAATTTCCATATTTAAAACTTCAATAAACTCTATTATTTTGACAGTATAATCATGAATATCAATTTTAAATGTTTACAGCTAATTAAACTCTTGAAACACGTTGATGAGAAGCTTGCACAATTACATCAAAATGACAGCAACTTGTTAAATCACTTAAACCACTGAAACGCACGTTACCAGCTTTTTCCCACCAAATTCCGAAAAAAAAATAATTTTGTAAACTAATTGATTTTTGTTTCTCAAAATATGGTGGAGGAAGACCTGGGATATGCATAAACGTGTGCGTTTCAGGTACTGAAACGCAAGTTTATGTGTGTCCCAGGTTTTCCCTTACCATATCCCCCTCACCAACACCACCCCCCGTAGAAAGATCCCCCTCCCGTAGCACCATCCCCCCACCCCGCCTTCAACCATTAAATAACCCCCTCGTTCAAGCGAGGGGAGGGATAGTAGGCGGGCGGGGGAGGGGCAGTAGGAGGGGGAGGGGGAGAGGCAGTAGGCGGGCTTTTGGAGAGAGAGGTCCGGCGTGGGATAGTTGGCGATTGGTAAATTTCTTTTATGGCGAAAGTGAAATTCATTTTTTAAACATTTCTTTGTGGGCGAGCTGTGCGATTGTGAATAGGATTGTGGGCGAGTGATTATTTAAAACTACAAAGAAGCGTCTTTGAAAAGGTTTCTACTGCTTTAGCTTTATAGGTAACTTTTATTTATTTTCTATAAGCTTCATATATTGTATTTGGTTAATCTAAATTTATGATTCTAGAAAAAAGTTTTCTGTTTTTTGTTTCGTTTTTCTTTTTTGTAGATGTTGATGATTGTGCCTGTGAAGACTAAAGAAAAAGAGAGGACATTTATTAAGAATGGTTAGTTTTGTTTCGAGTTTATTAGAATAATTTAATTAATTCGTACTTACCTTATTCGTCGGGAAAGAATCTATGGGGAAAAACGTCGTAGATTATTTCTGATGATGTTATTAGTTTAGCTAGTAAGCGAATGATGATTTTAGTTTGGAGAAGTGGCCAAAGCAAGTCAAGTGTAATCGGGTTATTTATTGGTTTTTTGACAAGTAGGTTGGGTTTAAGCAATTTTTGGTGAGGGGAAGTTTGGAGGGCTATTAAGGGACTTCCTAGTTTTATTTTTGTTTATTAGATGATCCGGTGTATTTGAGAGTTATTTGTACTTTAGACTAAATGATCATGTCGATTTTGTACGTTAGGTTAATTTAATATTTTTGCTTGAGGGTAATTCGAGGTCTAAGGTGGGACAAAATTGTTGGGAGGGTCATAATTTTGAGGTTTTCTTTATTTCAGTTGTCAAATTTGAGCAGGTTGCTTATTTTTGACCTGGAGTTTTTAAAGTTATAGTTAGAGATACGCTTGAAGGTGATTGTTTGTCGGCTAAAGAAGTCGTGTCAAAAATAAGGTGATGATTCGGAAAGGTTCTTATTAGCTGAAATTGAACTAGTTTGTTCAAGTGCTTTCCACCATGAGTTTTAGGAAAATATCCGATCCATGAAAATATCTTCAAGAGGTGAAAGTCTTAATTATTTAAAGTGGTTTTTGAAGTTCAACTTTCTTTAATATTCTAGATTGCGGGATGAATGTTTTGTAATCTTTTCGTGGCTGATTAGGAAGTTGCGATGATTGTCTATGTGGAGATTATTCTTTTTGATCTTGTGGTAAAATTTTTTCTTCTAATTTTCAATTTTTTTTCTGTGTTTGAGTGATTTCTTTTGTTGTCTAAATTTGTTGATATTTGTTTTGGAAGTCCTTTGATCTTTTTATCTAATTGTTTTTGGATGGGGTACATATCAGTGCTTTGATTTTGATGTTGTTCTGAGCTATTTTGAATAAATTTAAGTCTTGTAAAAGAGTATAATTGAGTAAGTTCTCGAAGGGCGTACTCTTTCGGGTAAAAAGGTTAAAGATTTTTTCGATGTTGAACGATTTCTTTTTTATTTAAGTCTGTAAGTTTGTAAGTTACATCAGTGGGTTTATCAATTGTTTGATACGGTCGTTTTCGGAGTGGTTGTAATTTTTCAGAAATTCCTTTTTGTGTTGTCAAATTTGGAATTAAAACATATGTTCCAATTTTTAAACTTGTAGCTGGGGTAAATCGGGAATTTATTTGGGAATTAATATTTTGTCTTTGTAATAATTTTTTTGTTACTTTCTGGTAAATTTCGTTGTGTATTTTGTCTCTGTTTAAAATCCATTCGTTGTGTGTACCGGAAACTAATTTTAAAATTTGTGGGTGATGAAAGTGATCTTCATTGTGGGTATGTAGTGGTAGATTATATTATATTGATTCTTTAGTGGGTTGACAATAACATTGTGTATTTTTGCTTAATTGGCATGTTAAGCAATCCTTGGACAAAACTAAATAGGTGTCCATATAATCAGTGGAGGTCGCAGTGTGGTTTTATCGGGGTGCAAAGTACTGCTACGCTCAAGGTCTGTTAGTATACAATTTTTTTTTTTCACTCTGCATTTTCTATGTTTTTCATTATATTGAAATCCTAAAAAAATTCTCCCTAGCGCAATTTAAACTGTAACCATCTAATTTTTTATCCTAGTCATAGCCATCGTCATCTCTAGTGTCCAACGTTCCTAAAGTTTTGATTTTTCGACCCTAATTTTGAAAAAATTGGAAAAACATGCCCAAATTCCTTGCTTTTTGGTGGACTTCAGAGGTTTGGGTTGGGACGCAAATTTTTCTCATGTAGATGTTTTGGGGCTGCTTTTGTTAACTAATTTGGGTCTTTAGGCTAGATCTTCCGTCTCACAAGTAAGATCTCGAATAAGTTGAAAAATTTGATCTACAAAGTCCATAAAAAATTGTGCCATTTTTGGCCTGTTTTTCGAGGATTTTTCGTGCAATTTGTGTCTTAAACTTTATTTTTTTGTGCTCACAATGGGGTCTAACATTTAAGGACAACGATTGTCGGAGTGTCTGTAGTTTATTTTGTGTCGCCTTTTAAATTCAGTTTTTGGTACTTGCGTTTCTTCATTTTGAAAATCGTTTCCTTATAATTTGTTTTTGTTTGTTAATAATTTTCTTTCTTAGTGTTTGTCTTTTTGTTCTTATATATTCTACTGTTTGTCTGTGTGGTGTGATTAAGAGTTCGTATTTTTCGTCGTTAATTAAACAATTGTGTATTAAGATTTTTTGTTTGTTTCCTAAATTGTCTCTTGACGTAAGGTTTAAGATGATGGATGCAATACATGGGTTAATGATTTCTAATGTCTAAAACTGTTAGTTCTTACATTCTTTTGTGGTTAGCTGAACTTGGGTCGTACTGTTGGGTTGGAGAGAAAAGCATATATTGATTCCTGAGAATGATTTTTTTCTCGTGACTAATTCTAAGCTAAGATATACCTACCTAATCTTACTTAGGGGTTGTGATTTGTGATCAAGGGTTGCAGAATAGTAAATGGATCCACAAGGTTCAGGTAAAATTAGAACGCAAGTAGTTCGTTAGATACTAATTTATGACCTACTAAGTTTAAGTGTTTTAGCCTGGGTCATCTAAGAGGAGTAGGTTCAAGTGAAGGATGAGTAACCGAAATTTTTGACTGTTAAGCTTAATTAAAATGCTTAGTTTTTCGAATTTTTTTTGATAATACTGGGTCTTTTGATAAAGGTTGGGTAGTGAATCGACGTTTGAGGTCGTTAGAAACTAAATAAAAGGGGAGGGGAGAACAAAATTGTTCTATTTGATCCAATGATAAGCCTTGATGATCAGATATTTAGATTTAGTTTAATTTAATTTAAAGATCCAAGGGAAGCCTTGATGGTCAGAATATTTAGATAAAAATAATTTAGTTTAATTTAAGTGAAATTAATATAAAGATCCAAGGGAAGCCCTGACGATCTGTTGTTTTAAATGAAATTAATTTAAGTGAAAACAAGGATGAGCCTTGATAACTTTTAGGTAAAGGTTTAAATGAATTAAAGATTAAGTGTTTAGTTTTGATGATGTTAATGTTTTGAGTTTTGCTGTTATGTTTTAGGTGATGAAACTGGGATGATTGGTTGATTTATATATATACTAACTAATTTTTGTTTTTTATGTTCAAAAAAAATTTTTTCAAGATATTTTCAATACTCGAGAGTTTTAAGGAGAACGACTAGAATTGTTTTTATCAATCGTTATTGTAGAATTGATAGGTTCAGCGCCATGAAAGTTTTTGAAGATGTTTTTTCAAATTTTTATTTCAGTGAAACAAAATTTAAATTTACTGCTGGAAGTATTCTAAATATAAAATTTTGATCTCGTTTTTGTCGTACAATCATGAAATCGATTGGTAGATTTCTCCCTGGTCGTACGTCGTCTCTTGTCCGAGGTCTTCTTCCAATACCTGGTAGTTCTCGTATTGTTCGGAAAATTGGCTCTGATCTATTGAGTCGTGGAGACAATTCTAGTAAATTTTTGTCCAATAACCTTTTTTAATTGTTGTATTTGTCTAATCCCAATCTATTTTTTCTAAATCTAGGTTAATTAAGGTCTGTTCGAGACTTTTTGATCGCACCAGATGAGTTATATCCTTTTGGTTATAACTCATAGATTAATTTCAGATAAGGTACATCGTCTGCTCGTCACGCTATCTTATTTTCGACCGGATAGATTCGTGTAACTTCTTAGTCTAATACCAATCTTAATCTTACTCTTATATCTCCTAGTCTCAATAGATCTAGTGTACACCGGTTTATGCGAGTTAGTTCCAGAATGAGAACAGCTGTATTCTAAGTTTAATTTAAATTGCTCTGGTGTTGAAACTACAAGTAGTTTCAACACTTTACAAGTAAGTGGGTTGTTAGTTTGATGTAGTATGATTGGTAAGTGTTTAATATTTATACAGATAAAATCTCATAATAATAACCAATGATAAATACTAGTTTAGATCTGGTTTCAGGAGTTTCATGGAAAAAAGTCGATTGTAATGGATTATATCAGCAAGAAAAGTTACCCATATAATCGATTTTCATGACCCATCCAACAATGAAAATGGATTTTTAGGGGACTATAATAGATTAATTTCCATATTTAAAACTTCATTAAACTCTATTATTTTGACGGTATAATCATGAATATCAATTTTAAATGTTTACAGCTAATTAAACTCTTGAAACACGTTGATGAGAAGCTTGCACAATTACATCAAAATGACAGCAACTTGTTAAAATACTTAAACCACTGAAACGCACGTTACCAGCTTTTCCCCACCAAATTCCGAAAAAAAAATAATTTTGTAAACTAATTGATTTTTGTTTCTCAAAATATGGTGGAGGAAGACCTGGGACATGCATAAACGTGTGCGTTTCAGGTACTGAAACGCAAGTTTTGGTGTGTCCCAGGTTTTCCCTTGCATATCCCCCTCACCAACACCACCCCCCGTAGAAAGATCCCCCTCCCGTAGCACCATCCCCCCACCCCGCCTTCAACCATTAAATAACCCCCTCGTTCAAGCGAGGGGAGGGGTAGTAGGCGGGCGGGGGAGGGGCAGTAGGAGGGGGAGGGGGAGAGGCAGTAGGCGGGCTTTTGGAGAGAGAGGTCCGGCGTGGGATAGTTGGCGATTGGTAAATTTCTATTATGGCGATAGTAAAAAAAACTAACAGTTAAATAAAATGTTAAACTGCCGAATTGAAAAAAAGAGAAAACTAAACGAGTAAAATCGTATGTGAATTTATGTAATCCGTATCATTAGCACTAAACAGGAAGTGAGATGTCTTGCAAGACTTGCAAAACTCACAAATGATGTCTCAAAAAATCCATTATAATCGATGATAATCGATTATGATGGATTATATTGATTTGAAAATTTTTAGGGTTATAATCCATTTTTAATGGATTCTAACAGTTACTCCTGTAATTTTATGGATACTGACTAAAAATGACACTATAAATTGATTTTGATCCATGAAACATCAGTGCGGGTTCGCTAACTATATTCGGCCGAATAGCTTCGTACAATTTCTTGGTCAATTACCAATCTTAATCTTACTTTTTTGTATCCTAGTCTCCTGAGATCTAGCAATATACTGCTTTATGCGAGGCTTCAGGAAAGAAGAAAGCAACTTTCTTTGATATTGTTAAACTAATATCTGAGCTGAAAATACGGATAGTTTCAGCTTGTACAAACTATATTAAGTTTTAGTTATGGATCATGGTTGGTTAGTTATTAAAATGTTACAGTGAAGAGTTTCACACAAAGAAAAAAACTAGTTTCAATCTAGTTCCAGTCATCCAGATTTTGGATATTTTTTGAAACAAAAGTCTTTCTTGTGAGGGATGGATAAAAGAGGTTTTCTCAGTTTTAGTTGAGTATTTGTGTCGAGAAGTAGTGTAGTGGGTAGAATAGCCAGTCCTGCGAAGTTCTCAAGGTGGAGTTGTGGGATTATAGTGAATCCGAGGCGATCTTGTCGAAGTGCAAAAATTTTGTAGACTGCTGATTTCGTAGACAAGAGCGAGAGTACGTGCATTCCCACTATCCGTTCGTGGTTGATCGGTTAGTAAGATAGAACGTACACTTTTCTGAGTGACTTTGAGTTTTAGACATCGACTTGGCCATTGTTCTGGTTCAATGGATTCCTTCGCTGCGATGTCAGTTCCACGCTTTATATCCAAGGAGGGTTGTG
The DNA here is from genome assembly GCF_963678635.1 of Symsagittifera roscoffensis. Classification (NCBI taxonomy): domain Eukaryota; kingdom Metazoa; phylum Xenacoelomorpha; order Acoela; family Convolutidae; genus Symsagittifera; species Symsagittifera roscoffensis. The sequence continues at coordinate 51,205,737 of NC_087063.1, read as the reverse complement.
TCTTCGGCAAGCAAAACCAATAGATTCACCATATCGTGATTGCAATGTCTTTGAGTTTCATCTCCCTTTTGCTGTCGTGTTTTTACTTTGAGAAGTCTTTTACTGGTTTATTTGAACTTTTAGTGTTTCATTTTTTAGTTGTGAATCATGATTGGTTGGTTTTTAATATTTTACAGTGAAGAATTTAACTTATAACGAAATACTAGTTTTAATCTGGTTCCACAATACTTGGGCGGATCTAGGATTTTCTCGAGGTGGGAGGGGCACTTACCCCTATAATAATTAGAGCCTTAAATTAATGAAGTTGATTTAAAAATTTTTTTTTTTGGTTTTTGTTAAATTCAAGTTTCCCTCCTAATGAGAAAAAGTTATATAAGAAAACTCTTATTTTTGTACTAATATGATTATTTTTAATGACTCTTACTATCTTTGTTCTCCTTAAAAATGAGCGGCAGAATATTGTTTTGTTTTCAGAAAAGTATCGAAAATCTTCATATGCAAGGAACAAAATCATCTCGTAAGCATACACTAAACTTCAAACAAAACTGGTCGAAGCAGAGCAAAAACTCATTCATCTAAACCCAATGTAAGGCAAATAACTCACTGGTTGCATCAGTTCGCGCGCATCAATTCAATCTGTAATGATTATGCGTTGACGCAAAGCTGGAATTTTTGCTCGTAATGATTATGCCATATATAGAGAGAGTATGTTTTGTTGCCTTTTTGCTTTTTTATTTTTATGCAATTGACAAGTTTATCTTTTTTGTTTTTCGGTCGGAACTATGATGAAACTATAAGTTTTAATCTAGATTTCTCCTATTCCCATCCGATCAAAGTCGAGTCTCCTATGGCTTTGACGGCCGAAATGTGTCACGAGTGGGACGAATCCGAGAGCCGAAAGGACTACTCGTCGTGTGTCGAGGACTTGTCCAGGAAGTTCGGGTGCCCCATGCATCGAGACGACGTTGCCACGTGGCTTACCTGGCGAAGCGACGTTTGGTGGGCCCGACAAGAAGTTGAGAACGGACTGAATGGGTGGGAATACGATATTTGCTGCTCAGACGACACTGCCCAGAGAGAGGAGCTAAACATGATAGGGTTCTGCGACGACACTATGTGTGAATTTAACGAAGGTGCTAGTCTTTGTATCAGATCACCGAGGCTTGCATGTACAGAGCAAAATGAGCAGAAACTCATATATGTTTCTAACCAGTGCTGTTACAGCAGAAATGGTGCATTGATTCGTGAAGATGACTTAGTTGGCGCAGGTCGTCTGAACTTGGAAGTAAACTCCATGTCAAACATGCCTTCGCATTATTCGAAAGATCTGCGTCCATTGGAGACTTGCAAGAAACTTCCGCCTCCAGAAGGGTATCCGATCACGCGAAAACATCGTCCAGCGATTCCTGGGATGTACCGACCCAACCGAGCTGTTCTTTTGCGAGGAGACCCACACCTCGTCACTATTGACGGAATCCCATATGCGTTTATGGGAGTCGGAGTTTACACCATGCTCGAGACTTCTCTTCAGAACTCGACAGTAGTTCAAGCCAGCATGCGAAGACTGGGCGATGGATCCGTTTTCTCCGGACTTGCTGTTTCGTTCGAAGATAACTCCCTTGAATGCTATATAAACTCAAGAGGAGAGTTTTCGTACGCATTGAACGGAAACAAGATGACGCTCGATGGTCCTAGAGAGCTCATTCTATTTGGATTCATCATACGGCGGAACGAAAACAACACTTTTTTCAGCTTTACTTTGCAGGAAAACAATCTGATTATAGAAATTTTGGTGACCGGAAAGTTCATAAACTTTGTGGTCTCACCACCCGCTGAGTTCAAAATGAACATGGACGGTCTGTTGGGACATTTCGACGCTGAAACATCGAACGATTTTACAACTCCAGGTTGGTGAAGCTTTTTTCATAAAAAAATGCTTATGACTGCCGAAACTTTCATAGTTTATAGAATAAAAACCCCCAAAAAAAATTTCTAATGAATTAAGTCCGGGGTGGCTCACTCATTCATAGAGTGTTTTCAGCTAAGGTACACCGTCTGTTCGTCACGCTATCTTATGTTCGACCGGATAGATTCGTGCAACTTCTTAGTCTAATACCAATCTTAACCTTACTCTTATACCCCCTAGTCTCAATAGATCTTGTGTATACTGGTATTTGCGAGGCTAGATACGAAGAACTGTTATAAGGAAGAGCAACTGTTTGCTAAGTTATATTCATTCTGCTCTGTTGCTGAAACTATAAATTATTGTAAAAGGTAGTTATGTATCATGATTGTTTAGTGAGAAGTTTTTTATAGAGATAGTTTTATCATTATTCTAATTGGATGTAAATTTTAGTTTTAAACTGGTTCCACCCATCCGGGGTTTAGCGAGTTTTTAAGTTTAAAGTTTGTTCTTTGCGAACGATGGATGGAGAAGTTTCTTGATTCTTGGGAGTAGAATCTTTTGAAGCAGTGGTTGCGTAAAGAAAGAGAAAGAAACAGTTGCTTGTGTTGTCGAGTAGTTTTCTTCATCGACAAAGAAGGATCACAAATTCTCGTGTGTCATAAGTGGGTTTCAGGTGTCGTAAATGAGTTGAGAAATCTTGTCAAGTTTACAGAATTTATGTAATGGCGTGTCGATTTCGTTAAAAAGAGCGAGACTACGTGCATTCTCAACTATTCATCGAATAGCGAGAGAGGATTTGACTTCTCTGTGTTTGACTGTAACATTCGCCCAAATACTACACAGTGACGGAGCGTAGAAAAAGTACCTATTAACGACTGGCCGGCGTCAGTTACCTAAATTCTTCTCGTTTTTCACCGTCTCCACCTCGCCAGTTGATTTTCTGGTCTGTCTAGGGCTAAGTAAAAAATTACTATTTTTAGGCCATCAGTCAAACGATTTTCAATCAGCTTTCGTTTACATGCAAACACAACCACATAGCTGGGTCTCGGATCCTCAGACTACGTGATTGTGATTAAAAAAACGGCTCGAATATTCTTACTTTACTATGTTTTTGGCGACAGTTCTATATTAAATCCATTGGAGACGGATTGATCCTTTCCTCTTTCTAGCTACTGATATTTTAAAATGACAGATAATACCAGTGATAATTCAAAGGTTTATGGCACCAAGGTAGCTAAAAAGTCAGTTCTTTACACTCTTTCACCTTATATTGTCTCTTGGGGGCCGAGCCTCCGATTCCGTGCTTTTTCTGTAATAACGTCGTCAGCTATTTCAACTTTTTCAGCAATTGTTCTTTTTTTTGTCACTTTTCGGCTCAAAATGGCCGTTTTTGCGTTTCTGAGAAATGTGTCGTCAACAACCGAATTTTTGAAAATAAAACTTCCAGAATATTCTGACCCTCCTTCGCTACAGTTTTTTATCGCTAACGCCTCTATTTCTAATTTCGTGTCGTGCCGGAAGGTTGCGCTGTGCCAATCTGGCAGAATGGCACATACTCCCCGGACAGTCCCCATCAATGTCCCCATTGATCGCATAACACCGGGTTATCGTCAAGTAGTGTTCCATTTCTCTATAATCAACCTTACAAATCGCATTGGAAAATGTAAATTATCTACTCTACCTCAACTCACCACGTGTGTTACATCATACTACATCTCACTGCCTTTCAACATTTTCACAAACTTTGCACCATGAGGAGTGTCCTAGACAAAACTTCTTTTCTGACCACTTATGTAATCTCGCCATAAAATTTCTTCTCGCTCTTGCTTGATTAAAAATTTGGGACGTGGCACGGCCACGAATCCGTTAAAATTAACCAGAAGTCACTCACTAAGTATAATCAGTTATTTATACTGTCGTCCTCAATATTAAAACTAAGAAAATCCGTGGCAAGGAAAGGTAATGAGGTACTCACCCTCTTCGAGCGAGCGTACCCAAACCTACCAGATCGCCATACAGTGAACACGTGTCTTACACAGGTTAAAAATTTCAGTCGTGTTTAAATAGGCAAATATACTCACCTATGTTCTCCATATATATAAATAGCACAACTAAAATTTTCATTGCCATTCAAAAATTGCTACAATTTACCAGTTTTCAAAGCCTGATCTGACCAAACTAAATCAAACAAAAGTTTAACATCTTCAATAATCAAACCTGGTTGATTGGTATAAGTTTTAGCACACAAGGAAAATCAAGTTTTTCTCCTTCTCTCTTCACTTTTCAATTTTCTCTCTCGTCACGTCTTCATCACTCCATTGCTTCATATTCTTGATCCTCGCTCTCACTGTCTTCTAGAACCTTCTCCAGCATGTCCACGGAGTTGCGGGCCGTCCCCCAACTCTCCTGCTCTAACAGCCTCGGTTTGCAGCAAGGTAGAAAGTCCACATTCAGCTTTTGCTCCGGTTCCTGCAAAAGCTGTTGTGCAGACACAGGCTCACATTCCGTTCTAGGTCAGCTCGTAAGACCTCTCTATTTTCAGCCTCAGTAACACAAGGAGGTCCAGATGCTCGCTTCACCGCCGTGGTAACAGCGTTTCTGTGCGTTAGGAATATTCTCTTATAGGCTCCCAGTCCTTTATCTAGCTGGAAGCATTGATAGGCTTCCGTGTTCCTAGACATATGACACTTCGCGCGTTCATACATCCATGATGTCATCACTGCATGGAACCAAGGCATCAACCTTTGCCTTGACCATATCCTCTCAATGGCTTTGGGTATTCTTAGAACCTTGCAGGTGGTTCTGAAAAGATCCAAGTTGCGGTTCATCTTCACGTTGCCTAGCTGCTCAGGTGTCGGCGCGGCCGTCTCCTGCTCATCTGTGCCCACGTTACCTTCCAACCATCTCACCGCCAGCATGGAACTAACCACCACGATTGACACTTGTTGATTTTTGTCGGGCAACCTCGCGGAGTACAACTTCTCCACGTCCCACACTAACCCCGGATTCCCGCGTTTGGGGTACCATAACGTCTGCGCCAGGCAGTGACAAGAATACTCCCCATGGGTCATCAATATGCTCCTTCGGGTCCGATACCCTGAAGCTCCCATCAATGGTTCCACTTCCATCATAATCCTGTGTATATCGTCTTTCTCATCCATGGTGGGGAATTCAGTGGGTAACGCTCCGCTCGCCTTTTTCTTCTGGAATTCACTCACGTTACCCTCACTCAACCTCATGAATTCTTCACCCACTACGTGTCTTGCAACTCGCCTTCAGATCTCTTCGGAACGGCCCGAATGATCTTCGTCAGCAAATCATATGACCTTTCTGGCATCCTGGCCAACCTCACACTCTTTGGCACTGAGAAGAGTTGGTCGACCAACACCTGCTGTGTCCTAGCGTCCATCACCACCATGTGCGTAGGGTACCTAAAATTGCAATATGGTGCAGATCTCGAACCCACCAGATATCTCGAACCAGTAGGTCTATGATAGGCCTCACTGTCCTTCAAGTTCATCTCCTTCTCCAGAACCTCTCGCCAACCTCCAATTTTTTCTCAGTCTGCAGCGCTCCAGGGAACACTTCCACACTACGGGACGTCACTAGCCCATTGGCACGCTCTAGGCGTTCCAGTGATTCTATAGAGCTCGTCTTGCTGCAAAATCCCAATGCAGTGATCAAGTTCACTTCCGTTACTCCATGACAGTCCGCAATCATCTCCATTCCACTCTTGTCCATCATGCTCAACCTCCCATACAATTGAGCCAGCAGGCGATGCTGCTCACTCAGCGTATTCAAGCAATGCCCTGAGTCGCACACGTGTCCGCCCATTCCACTACTGTGAGCTAGACAGGTGCCCTGTCTCAACCAATCGCCGGAGGGATTTCCCTCGGAAGGTTCCGTGGATGGGTTGCTCTTCTGTTTCGTTATCTTCAGGGCCAGCAGATAGTGTATCATGACCAAAACGTGTAGACTCGCGTCATCATCCAAGTCCAATGTGACATCGGCTGTCATGTCCCAGATTAAACTTGCGTTTTAATGTGGACACCAAGAAGGCTTCATGAGCTCCCACATGGTTACTAAGCTAGTCTTCAAGGGATCTTCCCAAGAACCACAATCAAAGCTCACCTGCCCCTTTAGCTCGGGAACCGAGGGTTCGATCACTCAATCCTCCAAAATGATTCCCAGCTTGGGTTGTTCCATCATCAACATGCCAGTTTCCTTGACTCGCTCAACCCAGAAATCAAGTATCAAAACTTGCTCATAGTCAAAGTATGCCTCCCTGGCTTCCTCAATCACGAAGGGATTATACGCCATCCATGGTATGCCAGACACACATTGGAATGACTTCAACTTCCCAAGTGTTGCATAGTCCTTCTGTCACCTGACTGCTTCAATTAACTCCCGGCTCACCTTCAACTCTTTGTTGGTCTTTCCATGTCGTTCGACTCCTTATTTGGTATGGCCAGCGGCATGTCCTGATATAGCTCTAGGAGTGCCCTCAGAAAGTTTCGTTCACGATCAACTCCGCTTGCCGAATGGTCTTTATGCAACACATCTTCTTCCAACACAGGAGTGGGGATACGATCCACCACGAACCTCACAAAGCAAACGGCATCTTTACGCTTAGCCCAAGGCTATCGCCGATTCGTCTCTAGAATTCAACACTCGCAGGGCTTCTATCAATTCCAGTTCCTGTTCCTTTGATTTCGAGTCATTGCCGGCTCCATATTCCGCTTTCTTGATTCCCGTCAAACAACAGACTAGTCGTACCTGCAAGTCAGTTCTTGCACACAAATCGGCCAGGTATGATGCCACCGTCGCAGGCGCATGCATCGTCTCGTCGAAATATCTTTGGAGGGCCGCCCTCCAAGAGATTTCTAGCAGGTTTTCCAGCCCAATTTCTTTTGCCTCCGAGGACATCACCGTGCCGTATTCTTTCCGACTCAAGTTAGAGTTCTCCGTCAGCTCCTTCAGATACTCCTGCGTGGCTTGCTTCTCGTCCCAGGCCATCAGGTGCCCTCTCGCGGAATCTTTTGCCTTAAGCATCTCTACATAACCCCCTGCTGGATCTACCATGTGGACTGAGTCTGGCACTGTGATCCGCCTATACTCGACCACGTCGAGTTCCTCCAGCTTCATTCGGGCCATGTTGGTTCGCGAGGGCTTGGAATCATCAAGTCCTCCAGATCCACACTGACTGATGACTTTAATTTATAGCTTAGTATCCGCCAAAGTCCGTGCATTTTCCTTTGATCTCGTTGCCGTTGTGGTCAAACCTGCCAATAGCATCGGGGGTATCAGGTTCTCTTTTTATCCCCGGCCAGCGTCGCACCATCTCCTTGTCCACGCTCACTTGGCCGAGCTGCTCTTGCCAATGAGGCCCACACTGCACTGGCTTTCGATTTTACCATTTTTTGATTCACGGTCTTGCTTCCTGTCTTCCCTTTCAACCGCTTCAGCCCTTTCTTGGCTCGCCTCACAGGTAATTTTCTCGTGATATGCTGATCATCGGCACTGTCCTCTGTGACTGACTCGGTCAGAACATCAGACTCTACGGAGCTCATTAGTTTCTCTAGAACCTCGCAAATGATGGGCTGATTTAACCCCACCTTCATTACGGACTGCGTCCCGTATCTGCGTATCACGTTCCATGTCCTTTTCATGAAGGTTACTCGATTCCTGGTCACTCCTGCCTTACGTTCAAGTTCACTATGGTATCTCTCCCACTCCTCTGCAGATAATATGCTCAGGAAAGATACCCTCATCGTCTCGTCAATTCTTTGCCTCCTTGGTGATTCATGGAGCAGTTTCTGTATGTCTCTACTCCGGTAAGACATTGCCAGGCCTATTGGATCCACTGGGGATAAGCTGGCCGGCGCCTCCCTCGTAGGGGACATGAAAGACGATGGTGTCATCGGCAATAGATTTCCATCGACTTCCCCGTCGTCGTCTTCACTGAACTGGTATTGCAGCAAGTCTCTCTCCAACGCTCCTAGGTCCAATCCATTCGACTTCTCTCCCTTTCCCTCCATGTGATCGTTGTACTGATCCATCAATTCATCATCGTGTCTTGTCTCGGCCCAGGTCCCGAAGGGCCTCGTCGCATGTCCATGCCCGAGTCCGGCCGCGCCGGTACGGTCAGGTCCTCTGCGTGGTAGAATAACTCATCATTCACCAGGAATTCTACCGATTCGTCGCCATATGGCGCCAGCTCGTCTATCGTCATGTACATGCCTCCTCTACACTCCTTCGCCACTTCCAATAGTATTACTTTCATTTCTACTGGCCACTTCAATCGTGACCAATCATCAGCTGGTGTGTACACGTCGTTCAACACGTCAACGGACATTCCTGGTATCCTGGAAGGTGGTGCTTTGATCTTCTTCCGGCTCCATGCATCAGGAAACGTGAAATTGAAAGTATGCATGGCCGCAACGTTCCAACTGATGAAGCGCGGCTCCATCCCTTCACTCCACTTCCGCATTTTCTCCTCCGCATCACGAGCCGCTCCGATGCGAGGGGCATTGACATGAGACGTGACCCCCAACAACATCCTCTTTATTGGTGGATATCGGGGGCATTGGTCCGGCAGCAGCCTGGACCCAGAAAGCCACGCTTGCTGATTCTCTTTGACGTGCGCATATGCTTCCGGCCAAAGTGGGACCCGCATCGCCTCTCCAAAATCCTTCACCACTGGTCGCAGATTCCAAGGCGTTGGGTTAAACTGGACAAGGGAAAGGTCCTCGCTGCCCATTCGGCATTTGAAGTTGTTGTTGAAGTCCATCAACATCCATCCTGGATCCGCTATCTTTCCAAATAGCCTGTCGTCACTGGCCAACCCTCTCAGCTCCTTCTGTTCCACCCAATTCAGCACGGAACAATCTACAACCGAGATTAAGTTGACATACAACACCGAGTTCCTGTATGCCTTCACTTGCACGTCTGGGAACGCAAATGACATCACGGGTCCTTACACCACCGTGACGAACTCCCTCAGTCCATGGACCAGAGCCAGCGGATTGATCCGCATCATTACAGCCAGATCTGTCAGTAACGGCATGCCACAATACGGTTTGCATTCACTCGCTCCCGTCACAACCTTGTCCTCTCCTGTGATACTCCTATTCTGCTGCAGGAGGTACTGGAGCAAGAGTATCCTCCAATCCTTCATCTTCCTGTATGAGGCGGTTTCTAACTGCGCGTTGAGTTCTCGACCTGCAGTTGTTCGGGGTAGCGTATTAGCACGAACAAAGCGCCCAGCCGACCATATGTCATGGCGATCAGGGTAAGGAGTCCATCCAATCTCAGGTCCGCTAACGCTTGGGTGAAGAGATTCGCAGGCCCTTCACGAAGTTCTCGTGACCAAACGTCACGTACAGTGCTAAACCCAGACCGATCGACAGTTTCCGGATGTCCTTGACAAAGCACGCGATCAGATTCCGGGAGGCCCTCGGGTAACACGTTGACAGGAAGGATGGCGTCCATCCCACTCCCATTTCACCCAAGATTGCGTCTGATCTCTCATATTGTGCCCTCGTGGCCAAAATATTAGCTTGGAACTTATCCAACGACATCGTGTTCACGTATTGCATCAATTGTAACATCATTCCCCGGCTAACTCCCTCTCGTTAAACAAGTTTTTCAGATAAGCGTGTATCTCTTTGACTACTGCCGGTGCATGCTCGAACGCGTCTTCTCCCAAAGTACACACTCTCGGCGACAAACACAACCATAAATTGGTATGTGGCTTCGCCCTCAAGGCCAGCGCCATGAAGTCCTCCTCTGTCGATGCCATATTCCTTCTAACCGTCCTCCCCTGTTCATTTCTCGCATAATCCATCTGTCTGAACCAGAAGTCATGGGCCACCTGCTGTACTCCTTGTGCTGTAGTTGTGCTGCAATTCTTGAATCCCTGGATGGCATTGGAAATGTCAGACCAGATGCCAGGGAGCTCAGAACGGGGTGGGTAGTAGTTGTTAGGGTCCACCATCCTGTTCGGCGCAGGTATTATCACGCTGAATTGTCCCTCCGCCAGAGTTGTGACCATCGTACAGGGGGTACTGTAGGGGTTCAGGCAATGCGGCGTACCCCGGTGATAACACGAAGATGATCTTCACCACATTCTTGGTGCTTTTTCTCTACCAGGCTTATTCTCTACCAGAAAATTGCCCTTCTGAGAAAGTGGTGTCAATTCCCTGGCTCTTCGACGGGCGTACGTAAGAGATCGGGTATTCAAGGGCCCAAAGGTATTGTCCTGAGGCAATCCATCGAGGTCCACGCGTAGTCGCGGAGCTAAACTGTTCCTGTTCCGCTAACAGCTAGTCCACGCCCGGTATTCGATATAATCCCGACAATGTGGGACCATCTCCACCCATCATCCTTTTTGCATCCACTCGACACGTCACTGTGCTCATGTTCATTTTCGTTGACATGCCCGTTTTATGTTGCCCCCAACCGCTGGGGTCTGGCCGGTTCCAAAGCACCACGCTGCTTGACTCAACTCCTTCCGCCGGCGTGGCGCTCGTCGATGGGTTTGCTCTAAAGCAGGAGTTGCCGTGGCTTGTCTTCTAGGGGGAGGAGCATTCCCCAACATTTCTCTCACATCCGAGCTTGGAGCAACGGGAGCGGCTGCACCCGTTTCCATTGCCAGGGGCCCGAGGCGATTGGCGAGTGATTCTGGCACATTACCCTTCACTCTACCTCCTCCAGTCGAACTGCTCCGAGCCAGTGAGTTGGTTGTCCTCAATTCTTGATCAATTTCCCCTATCTGCGTCTGGAACACGTCGTTTATCCAGCGACTCCCTTGCTGGGTGTTGAAGTGTATACCATCTCTGGTGAGTGCGAGATGATCAATCATGGGCAGCATGTTCTCAAGATCTATGAGTCGCAGCTCGCTGGGATTGCTTTTCACCAGACTGCCAGACTGCGGGTCATTTCGTTTCACCATGTCAGGTTGCCGTTCATAAAATCCGCCACCGGCGTGCCCACCTCTGGGTTCTGCGGTATCGTGCCCATCTCTTTCAGTTCGTTCAAAAGGCAGACAAGTAGGGGCTCCCACTTGCCCTCTGGGGTTACAGGGGCCCTCGAAACGTCATTGGTCCCGAGCATTATCACCAACGTATCTAGTTGATCCTCGCCCTGGAACTCCATCATCTTGATGACCTGAGCCACAAAGCTCTTCCCAAAGATAGAACAGTAGTTTGACCATTGACAAAGATCTCTTTCAGATCCCTCAATAAACTATCTCCTACAACCAAATGACGACTCCCTGGGGGAATTGCCTGGTTGCTTATGACAGGGTTCCACCCCATGCCACTCAAGCAAGCTCGAGGATGCTCTGCGGCTACTTCCACGAACTAGTTGCATACCGTTAGATTCTTGCTGATGTCAACTACGCGAGATTTCTGAGTCGTTCCGTCATGTGTAGTCCCCGTTGGTACTATGGCTCTAGGTATTCGCTCCGAGCAACTTGAGGAACGATCAAGGCGCTGGGAATGGACGACACTACCCAGCGTCCGGCTAGTGGTCCTGTTGATCTCATTCATCGCTGCTCTGGCCACCTGATTGATTGACTCCTGAAACAGGGGTGCCAGATATGTGTCTGAAGGAACTGGAATCGTATTTCTCGAGTTCGCAGCCGACTGTGATGTCTGCTGAGGAGCCTCGGGCTCTCTCGGTGCGCACAGCTCATGTGCCTTCGTCCTGGGACGCGTGTCTCTGGATCCCTCCGAGGAGTTCATCGTCGCCAGAACCTACGGTGACACTTGGCTCACACTTGCCATTTATAGCCCCTTCAGGTGTTTTATCTCTTCTTCCTTGAAGGCCATTTGCAGATCTTCGAACTTCTTTTTCCATTCGTCTCTTTCTCGAGCTATTGCCCTGTACTCCTGCAGCTTGGCACACAGCTCGCTCTGATCCTTATCCTTCTTCTCCAATGTCTCAATCGTCTCCGAGGTCTGGATCTCTATCTCGTTCATCCTCACTCTCTTCAGTGGAGGAGCAGCTGTTGGAGAATCTACTGAGTGTGACGGGCCCGGCCCATCACGTAGTCTCTTCGCTCCGATAAGCGGCTTCACAGGTTGAACAGGTAGGGGCATCTCACCTAGCCGGTGATCCCTCTGCTCGCGTAGTCCCGGCTCATGAGCCAAGTCGTGGCCAGACATTTCTCCTCGCCGCCATCTCATCAGTCGGTTTCGACCTCTCTCGGCGGTCCCGGACTTACCGAAGGCCAGCATCAACACTACTTCCGTGGGGCGGCTCCCTCGACCCACTCGGCCTATCGCGTTGAGGAGCGCGACTACAAACATCGCCAGTCCCGGGTCTTCTTGTGCGAAGTCACAGTCAATCAACCGCTGATATATCTCGTCCAGAGTCGCTCCTAGACTCGCAGAGAGAAATTCCATCAAATCATTCGTGTCACCCATCTTTCTATTGTGTACCTTTCGTCATCGTGTCCTTTTGATTTGCTAAATTCCATAAACAAAATTGGATCAATCAAGATCTAAAAAGCAAGTCACGACTTAAAACCATAATTTCATGCCGTCCCAATTCCAGGATGAAACATCATTCACATCTTTTAAAAACGATCCATTGAAATTCTCTTTTGTTCTTGATTTAAAAACTAGCACCAAGGTGGATCGTCCACCTGCAACCTTATCAAGGTAACTCAAATGAACGCTGTCACAATCACTACCTGGAGTTTTCCAGGTCTTTTATGATACAAGCATCACATAAAACATAACCTAACAATAACCTAACACCTAATCCTAATGCCTATAAATTAAACTTAATAGAAACCACTTATCGCTGAATGCAACTCCTACCATATGATCAGATAGTACTTTTTATGTAAGTAAACCTCTATATCAGTTACCGAAAACATCACGTGTACATATAACTCTCTCGGATGTAGCTTTCCCCTATTGGGATCATAGACTGGTAACGAGAGGGAAGTTACTCCTCTCTCAACCACAAAATCCCTAAGTCAAGTCACGGCCAATACCAAGCTCTCTGGATTCTTGTGTTGCTTATCAATGGCCTCAGTAACCAGGAAATACAAATATTTCCTTGGTATCTGTGATGCAACAGGGGGCAGCGCTATCATTTCTCCCACACCAGGCCTCTGTTTCCATAAAAACTCGACAATCTTATACTCTCTTTAAAAGTCAGACGCTAACTTACATCCGCGGTTATCGTTATAGCGCATGAACGTTCCGTGAGTATGAAATCGCTGTCCGTTATGACGATATTGTTTGTATAATGGTTCGGTAGGTCAAAATAAGATTCAAAAATTCGTCCAAAAGTTGGTTTCTTAGCGTTCTCACACTCCGTTTCCAGTTCTCCGGTTTCCTTTGCCGATTTTAATTTTTTAATGATCAGATTTTTGGTGAGGGTGAGTCCTACCCCCAGTCCTACCCCCAGTCGGACAAAAATATCCATCGACGTCCCCGTCGATCGCGCAAAGTCGAGCAGATCAAGGTTGGATTGCGGAACGCGCAGAGGACCATCTGGAGCGACCCTGTTGGACTCGGTTTGTCATGGCTGACGTATTTGATGCCGTCTTTATCAACATCCTGAATCCTCAAGATTGTCTCTTTAGATTCCGCCGGCAGATCATTGTTAGTTCTGCGTTCGAGCACTCGCAAGTTCGTTAATTCTTCCTCATGGGTCTGCTCCACCTCTGTTTCGAACTCTACTTCTGGTTCGGAGCGATCGTCGATCCAATCCCGATCCATGTCATTGACTAAATCGATCTCTTGCGGCACAGCTACTTCATCCAGTCCCACCAACGAGTCCAACATATCGCTTAAAACTATCCTGTCTATGACGAAATCCTCGCCGTACGGGTTGTAGTTTTCTTGTTTCTTCCCTTCTTGCTCTGGTGCGTTTTCATGGTGAAACGAAAATCAGGTTGTACTCCTTTGTCAATTTCAGTCTGTTCTGGGCAGTCCCAGTCCTCTTCGGCATAAGGTAGAATTTCGTCGTCCACCTCCACTCGCTCAGTCAACTCCAGGTCAAGTGGCAGATCGCAATTATCTACCACCTCATTCTCGTCGTTTTTGTCGCGCGTACCTCTTTCATTCACTTCACAAGCAGGATCCACTATCAAATAGTCTCCCTCCTGCATGTCCACTGGGCTGCATCAGTCCTCTGATGAGGCTATGTGCGGTTTGATGTTTTCGTAGTGAGCTGCTCGCCCGGTGCTCAATCGATAAAAATGACCTCCTTGATGCACTTCTGTCATTTGAAATGGGCTGCGCCATTTTTTTTAGTAATTTTTTGTTTCCTTTTAGTGGAACTACTTCCTGGAACACCCAGACGTAATCGCCAACTGAGTAGGCTTTTGCATCTGCAGTCCTTTTTATCAAATCTCCTTTTTTGTCTAATTTGCGCCTGTTGCGTGTTCCTCCTGCATAGGTCATTGAGGTCCTGCTGGTTTCGAATAACATCACGCACGTACGTTTGCGGTGCTGTTTCTTCCCTTCATATATAGGGTAAAAGAACGTTAACGGAAGAGCTTTTTTGTGACCAGTTAGCATCATATGCGGTTTTATTCCCGTGGTGGAATGTTCGGTGCTGTTGTAAGCGCCCATCACTTGCGGCAAGTGTCTATCCCAGTCATCCATGTAGCGTGACCAATAAACTCTCAATATGGATACCAGCGTGCGATTTTGCCTTTCAACTAGGCCATTCGTCTCTGGGTGATAAGTGGTCGAGTGGGCCTGTGCCACCTGCGACCTCTTCATTAACTCCTTCGTGAGATCACCCACGAATGCGTTGCCATTGTCTGATTGGAGTGAACCACCCATTTATCAAAAGATCTCACGTTTCTTCAGCTGATGCTGTCATGCAGGGAGCTGCCTCTGCATATTTCGTGAAATGATCGATCATTACCAGCAATTGATTATAGCTCGTGGCTGTCATGCATATCTGTTAATATGATCAATTTGCACTTCTTCGTTGAATCCCGATGAATCGATTGACTGCAGGGGGAACCTTAGTTTCCTGGGGTCCTTCGCCTGTTAACACGACAAGCATACAGGGATCCACTTTTCCCAAGCCTTCTTCAAATCATGCCATTCGAATCCTTTCTGTATCCTGTTGTACACTTTGTCCACGCCTTGATGGCCCATCTGATCATGTGAACGAAAGAGCAATTCGGTCTGGTATAACTGTGGTAACACTTTTGAATTATACTTATAAAGGACCTTGTCCTCTTCCTTGCGTTTACAGGCAACGATTCCGTCTTTGTTCTAGTAAACACCTCATCCAACCTCTCTATATGATCCTCCAGGGTTGGTGCTGCGCTCACGACATCATCGACAAAACACATGATGAGGTTCCCGTATTTCTTTGTTACATTCGTGAGTGCCTGGGCCATCAGTCGCTGGAATAAGGCCGCTGCGTTGCACAATCCGAACGGCATCCTCTTCCACTGGAACAATCCCAGCTCGCACGCGAAGCCCGTTTTCTAACGATCTTGCTTTCTGAGTGGCATTTGCCAGAACGCATAGTCCAAATCCAACGTCGTGAAGAACTTCGCGTCCCCCAACTTGGAGAGGCTCTCATCGATGCGGGGAATCGGGTATGCGTCCTTTATCGTCACTGCGTTCAAGTAACAGAAATCACAATAAAACCTGAGTTGCCCCCTTTTTTTTCAGCCATGACCACGCCACAAGCCCCCGGGGACTTCGACGGCTCGATCATGTCGTACTCCATTAACATCTCGATTTCTTTCCTGCACGCTTCTGATTTATGTGGGATCATTCTCCTCACCCCTTCCCTATGAGGTACCGAGCCCTGTTCTATCTCAATCTCATGTTCTACACAATTGCAGCAACCTATGTCGGCCTTATGCTCCGAAAAAACGTCTGCATTCCGATTAAGCACCGCCCTGAGCGAATCTAGTTCCTTATCCGATTTTTACCCTTCAGATGTTCTATCTCGGGCAGGACATGTTTGTTTGCTGCTAACTCTGTTTCTGTTGGTCTCTCGGGAAAATCTCGGGAACCCATCATCTGTCTCCGAATTCATTGAAAACAATTTTTTAGAAGACTTTCATTTTTTCTCTTCAGTATACATTCCTGGTTCGCGTGTAAGGGACATTTAGTTACATCAAACTTTTTCAAGTTCTCCACACTCTGAAATTCGGTGTTAAGGGGAAATGCGTAGCCAAGTTTCTTTCCCCTCTGTATTGTCACTGTGGTTACCTCTGTGTTCAACAACACACTCACACACAGTCCGCTCTGAGTGAGTGAGAAACTTCTTCCTAAAATAGCCGAGCCCTTACTGTTTGGATTTGGTATCAGACACACCTGTCTGTCGTTACTGAGTTCATTCAAGTTCCTCATCCTAAACGTCGCTACTACGGCTTGGTTTGGCTTCAATCTAACTTTTTGATCAAGTAAAATCGGCACCTTTGCCTGGTTAATTAAGATCTTATTAAGAGGTTTCTTTTCATACTTCCCCTCAGGATCTTTGATCCTGATCAACTCGTCGTTGAGGTCGATCGTGACATCAAAGTTGCGTACGAAGTCCCTCCACAGGATGAATTGATCGGATTAGTCCAAATTTTCCCCCACCAGGAAGCTCATCCAAAGATGTCTTCCACCAAGCTGCAGTGATATAATTGGGGTCCGTCCTGTCACATAGATTGCTCCGTGATTGGCAGCTGCCAGTCTGATGTTTATCGGCATCAAATTCAACCTGTCGAAGCCCATATCAGTCCAGATGCTGACTGGCATGACGTTGACCACTGCTCCCGTGTCTAACAGTCCCTTTACTGAAAGTTTTCTGCCCTGCACATCCAGCACATGTGCTGCCAGATCGGCTTCGCAACCTATGTGAACAGCATCCTGTTCAAGCATAGCATTATGTCCGATTCGTCGCACCTTAGGTTCTTCTCGACCAATGTATATCCGGCCTACTTGGTCTTTTGCATCAGTCACCTGAGCCTTCGTGAAGATGTTAATGCCGTCCAAATTAATCAGAATCGGATATGGGTCATGGACTTCGATGTAATGCCCATTTACTCTCATTAGTCTTTGACCTCCTGTCGTGAGCAGCGCTCGCACTGCTCTGGAGTCCAACTTGGGATCCTTCTCCCTCAGGTAGTCCGCATAAATGTCGAGGTGAAACAGCGTGATCTCGGACGGTTCACTCAAGTTCTTGACCACCTGGTGTGCTGCGACCAAAATAATGGACATTATCTTCGTTCCTTCTTTCGTCATGCCAAAAATTTTACCCGATAGAACTTTTAGCTTTAGTACCTGTTTTCTGGGTTCCTGCTTGTCCTCTTCCTTCGTTGTTTTCCCCAGAATGTCCATTCTTTCCCGAAGATCTGTGCTTTCTAGTTCCGACCTTACTCATTGCTCAACTTCCTTCGTGGCTAGCTCCTGCTGGACATTCTGTAACGCAGTCTGTGCCGCTAAGCCATAGTCCAACTTGAGCGGGCCGGCCGACTCTGCCTCCAGGTTTGAGGCTACCACCTCATCAGGCAAGGTCTTCACCTTCTTAGTCGTAAATGTGCTCGGTATCGTCTCTTTTCTCCGGGACTCAGCTTTGTTCATCAGACGTGCTCAGCTAGCTTCGACGCCCGAAAGCGCCTCTTTATGGCAGGATGTTTCGCGTCCGCCACTGTTTCCTCCAAGCCGACTAATAGTGATTTCGTTTTCACCCTGTGTGCATATGTTAAAGACGACTTTCGTATTGGTTTAGTATTTATCTAAGCTGCTGATTTGCAGACTAAAATTCCACCATTAGCACCTATGAAGCTCACTCAGTATACCTATGAGGACGTTCAAGTAATTATAGGACAAGACTACTACCACGCTGTTAGACCCATTGAATTCATCTTGCAAGATGATAATAACTCATCGTGTTTCGTTCGCCTTCCGATAGGTTGGGTCGTAAGTGGTCCGTTGCCGCCGTCTGATGGTTCTACTTTTTCGTGTTTCAAGTGTGTTGTTGAAAATTCCTCCATGAATGGCCAGATAAAATCCTGGTACTAGTTGGAATCCTATGTTGCTTTCAAACAAGTCGATGCCCGGTTCGCCGCAGATAAACATACTACATTCATCCCTAATTAAGAAACCGTTCACAACGGCGAAAAATACATTGTGCCGATGCTTTGGATTGTTTGTTAAATTTTTTTTCGTCACTCGCCCATTTTAAAAGCTTCAAGCGAAGGCTAATTAAAGGACTTGAACTGCGCAAAAGATACACAGATACTTTAGAGAGGACATTAGGAAAGGCTATGTGATTACTTTCGAGCCCCATGATCAACGTAGGCGTACCGCACCAAACATAAATACGCCGTCTTCACGGATATAGTGGGTATGTTCCTAGAAAAAAAAGCTTTTGCCCGCGATCAAATTTTGCTTCGTTTTTTTTTTGGCGAGAGGAGACCAATTCCGATGTGGTAGTTCACCAGTTCACTCGCCATATATTCGAGGCACGAGATTTGCCTACATGTGCCAGTTTCGCCATTCGAAAAACAGCAATTGATAATATGTCCACCCACCCTGAGACCGCATCACTCGTAAGCGAAAAATAATACTTGGACGATTACTTGCGGTCATTCGTGGACGTTACTCATGCAACTACGATAAGCTGTGATATGGTTTTGTTATTTAAGTTGAGGGGATTTGACTAAATTTGTCAGTAATGCCAATGAAATTAACTTAGCCTTGAGCCTCGAGGTATATTAAACACCGTTTTCAGCCCTTAAAGAAATATGTAACGGTGCTGAACAATAATCACACGGTTTAGGTCTTAAGTGGGACCATGTGAAAGAAACATTGGTTGTTAGCAGAGGTGTTGATCGTCCACTCGATGAGGCAAAAACTCAACAAACCGTATTGAGTTTTGTCTCTTCTGTATCTGAGCCTGTTGGGTTAGTAGCTCCATACACAGTTAGGGCCCGTCTTTTGCCTGAAAATAATTGAAAAATTATAGGCAAAAGTTGGGATGACGAACTACAGGAAGACATCAGAATTAAGTTTCTCGAATGGCACTCCAGTCTCCCACTCTTAGGTCAACTGACTATTCCTCGCTTCTATTTCTTAGAGCCTGTCGATCAAAATGACCTTCACGTGTTCGCTGATAGTTCGCACGATGTTTTCTGTGCGGTTTGGTTTTTGCGTGCGCAACTTCCTAGCTCGCAAAAAACTAAAAAATCCTTCATCTTTGGTGAAGCTTGCGTCGCGCCGATGATAGCGCTATCTATACGTAAACTAGTGCTTCAAGCTGCTGCTCGACTTGCCAAACGACTGAAAGACAATAAACTGAAAGCGCATACCATTAACATTAATCATGTCTACATGTGGACAGATATCACTACCGTCTTGCAGTGGCTAAACTCTCATGACAATTTACCCGTATTCGTCGCTATCGTGTCGTCAAAATCCACGAATCGACCATTTTTGATGAGTGGCACCGTGTTTTGAGTGGGGATAATCCAGCTGATACCGGTACCCGGGGGATTTCTTCGGAAGCCCTCAAAAATAGCAGCTGGCTTAATGGTCCGAGGATTCTCAGGACCACTGATTGGCCGTTTATACTTGAAGAACGTGTAATCAGTAAAAATTGTTTGGAGGGTTCTTCTTGTGATGTCGATAATTGCTTGAAGGCATCATCTTCCTTGTCACTGATGTCACATCCATCAAAAATCTCGCACACGGGTTCAATTGGGAAAGGTTTAGTTCCTTTACGAGGTATAAAAAAAGTTGTCGCGTTTATGATGAGGATGCTGTCTTCACATAAGCATTTTCGCGGCAAGAATATAAGGTTCACCGACCCCGCAGAAGTTGATATTGAAGAAAACAAATAAATGCTCAGATGGATTCCTTCCCGGTTGACTTGAAAACACTCACCGCTGGCAAACCAGTAAGAACAGTAGTGAGATTGCCACATACTCTCCTTTTATCGTTCCCGCTGGTATCATTCGTTCCACCGACCGTATTGATCGCTTAGTGAAACCCGAGTTTGATACAAAGTACCCAAGATTACTCGTTTCGATACGCCTCGGATGTTAGCAACCAGCCATTAATCATACGGGTGTAGATTATTTCGACCGCTTTTTTTCCAGTTCGCAGTAGCACTGAAAAAAGATGGGGATCTCTTTTTCTTGCTGCACCACCACGGTTATACACCTCGAGATTGTACCATCTCTGGACACTAGTTTTTGAGTCATGGGCATTGAACGGCTGATTGCTCGTCGTGGTACACCAAGCACAATCTGGTCGGATAACGGCACGAACTTCGTTGGTGCGGAAAAAGAATTACTTGCCTCTATCAAGAACTGGATCTGCTTGGCTGCGACCACTTTTGCACACAAAGGTGTTGCTTGTAAATTTAACCCGCCAGGCACACCTCATCATGGCGGCTCCTTGTCCGAAGCGTGAAGCGCGTGCTTTACGATATACCAGGCAGTAGGCTAGTTATGGAAGAGATGTTAGGAATCACACTTTGCTTAGTTGAGCGGGCTTTGAAATCGAGGACAATCACTCCTGTTAGTACCACTTCACATGAGTTAAAACCCTTAACCCCAAACCACATTTTACTTGGACAGCATGCCACAAGCTTTCCTTCGCTTTTACCTGTGGAACACATTGACCATAAGAAAAGGTACGTGCAAGGGCAGTCGTAAGCTAACAGTATTTGGTCTTGTTAGCTTCGCGAATAAGTTTCATCACTGAATAAGCTGGTCAAGTTGCACACTCAGTGTACCTTCACTCCTAAAACAGGCAATCTCGTATGGGTCATTGAGCCGATATTTCACGTGGGTACTACCCTCTCGCCCCCGAATCAATCATTAAGCTAAACTTTGAACAGAACGGTTGCGCACAAGCCACCTTTGTTATTACTGCAACGCGTGAATTTACTTGGCCGACCGTTAAGCTCGCTCCGATTATTCCTTCTTCAGGGGCGGACGATGTTGCAACGCAAATATCAGCTAGAATAGAAATGCATATAAAAAGAAGCTCATTTTTGCCAATTGGTCATTGGTCTAAGCTAATGTACCGAAAGTCCAGTAGCCATTTCAATTGTATGATCAGACGTGAAATTGTGAGAAATGTTTGGTACGGCTAATATAAGTATCAAAAACGATTGCACAGAAATTTTCAATAGCAGAATTTTTGGACTTCGAAACCTGAGGCCGCATCAATCGCAAGCGGGAAATTTTAAATGGACGATTATTTGGTGTTGTTTGAGGACGTTACCCTTGCAACTACGATAAGCTGTGAAATGGTTTTGTTGTTTCAGTTGAGCGTATTTAATTTGACTAACTTTGTCAGTAATGCCAATGAAAACAATTTAGCAATGAGTCCCGAGGTATGTGAAACACATTTTACATCACTTAAAAGGAAAGTGTAACGGTGCAGAAAAATCATCACTTGGCTGAGGTCTTAAATGAGACCATGTGAAGCAAACATTGGTTGTCAGCAGAGGTGTTGATCGTTCATTCGAAGAGGCAAAAACTTAACGAACCGTCTTGAGTTTTGTCTCTTCTGTGTTTGAACCTGTTGGGTTAGTAGCTCCATACACAGTTAGGGCCCCTCTTTTGCCTGAAAATAATTGAAAAATTATAGGCAAAAGTTGGGATGACGAACTACAGGAAGACATCAGAATTAAGTTTCTCGAATGGCACTCCAGTCTCCCACTCTTAGCTTAACTGACTTTTCCCCGCTTTTATTTCTTAGAGCCTGTCGATCCAATTGAGCTTCACATGTACGGTGATAGCTCGCACGCTGTTTTCTGTGCTGTTAGTTTTTGCGTGCGCAACTTTCGAGCTCGCAAAAAACTCAAAAATCCTTCATCTTTGGTGAAGCTCGCGTCGCGCCGATGAAAGCGCGATCTATACGTAAGCTAGTGCTTCAAGCTGCTTGTCGACTTGCCACACGTCTGATAGACGATAAACTGAAAGCGCTGAACATTAACAACAATAATGTCTACATGTGGACAGATAGTACTAACGTTTTGCAGTGGCTAAACTCTCATAAAATTTTACCCGTATTCGTCGCTAACCGTGTCGTCAAAATCCTCGAATCGACCACTATTGATGAGTGGCACCGTGTTTGAGTGGGGGTAATCTGGCTGATACCGGTACCCGGGGGAGTTCTTCGGAAGCCCTCAAAAATAGCAGCTGGCTTAATGGTCCGAGCTTTCTCAGGACCACTGATTAGCCGTTTATACCCGACGAACGTGTGATCAATGAAATTTTTTTGGAGGTTTCTTCTTGTGATGTCGATAATTGCTTGAAGACATCGTCATCCTTCGTCACTGATGTCATATCCATCAAAAATCTCGCACACGGGTTCAATTGGGAAAAGTTTACTTCCTTTACGAGGTCTAAAAAAGTTGTCGCGTTTATGTTGAGGATGCTGTCTTCGCATAAGCTTTTTCGCGGCAAGAATATAAGGTTCACCGACCCCACAGAAGTTGATATTGAAGAAAACAAATAAATGCTCACATGGATTCCTTCCCGGTTGACTTGAAAACACTCACCGCTGGCAAACCAGTAAGAACAGTAGTGAGATTGCCACGTATTCTCCTTTTATCGTTCCCGCTGGTATCATTCGTTCCACCGACCGGATTGATCGCTTAGTGAATACCGAGTTTGATACAAAGCACCCAAATTTACTCGACGCCCATCAGACTCTAGTTCACTTGTTGGCCCACAGCCTCCACCACGAGCATTTTCATCAAAGCTTATTTTAAGTGCGCTTCGTTTCAAATATTAAATATGCAACACCTTGGTTGCGTGAACTACTTCTGTCTATCGAAAATCATTATGTAACATGCCATAAGCCCAAAGCTTGTACCATTCAGCCAATTTGATCCAATTTACCGGTCGAAAGACTCGGATATAAGCAACCAGCCTTCAATCATACGGGTGTAGATTACTTTGGACCGCTTTTTTTCACTTGCTTCACCACCAGGGCTATACACCTTGAGATTGTACCATCTCTGGACAATATTTCTTGTGTCATGGGTATTGAACGGTTCATTGCGCGTCGTGGTAAACCAAGCACGATCTGGTCGGATAACAGCACGAACTTCGTTGGTGCGGAAAAGGAATTACTAGCCTCTATCAAGAACTGGACCGGCATGGCTCCCACCATTTTTGCACACAAAGGTGTTGCTTGTAAACTTAACCCGCCAGGCGCACCTCGTCATGGCGGCTCCTGGGAGCGCCTTGTCTGAAGCGTGAGGCGCATGCTTTACAATATACTAGGCAGTAGGCCAGTTATTGAAGAGGTGTTACGAACCACACTCTGCTTAGTTGAGCAGGCTTTGAATTCGAGGACAATCACTCCCGTTAGTACCAATTCACATTCACACAGTAACTTTTCCAAACGGGATTTCATGGCCTCACGGATATGCCAGTTGAATTCTAAAACGCTATTGGTCTTACACTAACAAATTGCGAAAACAATTTTGCTTATCTTGATGACATATTGATTGTGACTTCTAATCCCAAACCCCATTTTACTTGGACAACATGCCACAAGCTTTCCTTCGCCTTAATCCCAAGCAATAACCCCAAACCCCATTTTACTTGGACAACATGCCACAAGCTTTCCTTCGCTTTTACCTGGGAAAACTTTGAATATAAGAAAAGGTACGTGCAAGCGCAGTCGTATGCTAACAGTATTTGGTCTCGTTGGCTTCGCGAATATGTTTCCTTACTGATTAAGCTAGTCAAGTTGCACACTCAGTCTAACTTAACTCTTGAAACAGGCAATTTTGTATGAGTCATTGAGCCGGATAGTCCACGTGGGTACTACCCTCTTGGCCGAATCAATAGTTAAGCTAAAATTTGAACAGAACGGTTGCGCACGAGCCGCCTTTGTTATTACTGCAACGCGTGAACTTACTTGGCCGACTGTTAAGCTCGCTCCGGTTCTTCCTTCTTCGGGGACGGTTGATGCTGCAACGCAAATATCAGCTAGAATAGAAATGCATATAAAGACAAGCTCATTTTGCCAATTGGCCGAGCGGTCTAAGCTAATGATTGAGCGCTCATGTTTTTTTTATAGTTACTGCAGATTTTGAAAAAAAAAAAGAATTTTGTAGTTTTAGATTAGTCGTTGTGGTTTTATATATTACTGGTTATATTTCCTTGAGAGATATATAGGTTGGAAATGAATCTTACTGCACAAGTATTTTGTTTCAATTTTTACTGCATTGATAATTTTAAAGAGTAATAATCGTTGTAGTCTGCTTTTTCTTTTCACGATGTAGAAGGTCGGTCAGTTGTTCGAATTTTGGCCTAGTGTTAGCTTTATCACTTGGTTAAATTGATTAGACTTATTGAGACGTGGAGACAAGCTCAATAAATTTTCAATACTGTTTAAAATTTTGTGGTGTTTTTGATCTTATTTCTGTTTTGTATTTGCTAAGTCTAAATGTATCGCGGAGAGATATGTTTGAGAGTCTTGGTCGCACCAGATGAGGTTAAGTCCGGGGTGGCTCACTCATAGAGTAATTTCAGATAAAGTACACTGTCTGTTCGTAAAGCTATCTTATTTTCGGACGGATAGATTCGTGCAACTTCTTAGTCAAATACCAATCTTATTCTTACTCTGATATCTCCTAGTCTCAATAGATCTAGTCTAAACTTGTATTTGCGAGGCTAGATATCAAGAATTTTTATGAGGAAGAGCAAATATGTGGTAAGTTAATTTTACTCACTTCTGGCTGAAACTATAAATCATCACTGGTTAGTAAGAAGTATTTTATAGACATCGTTTTATCAATATTATAACTGGATATAAATACTTGTTTTAAACTGGTTCCATTAAGCTCAGATATGCTTTTTTCAATATCAAAGAGCGGATCAGATCCAGCGTTAATTGAACAAATAGCTTTATTTGGGCCAACTGGAAAACGTTTTGGGAGTAAATTCAGTGAAAAATGCATACCCGTTTCAATTTTAGATCGAAACATTTTGCCAGCCAACTCAACGCCAAGCGTCATTCACGAGCAGTTTGGAGAAGCCTGGAAAGCCAATAAATCGGCCTGGATATTTTCAGTCTATGAATACTATGTTCAGATTGAAAACGACACTGAACATGGAAAGGGTCTTGTACCCCAATATGAAGCAAACTTCCCCACTGAAGCCGAAAGAATCGAAGCCGAAACGGTATACATCTTAATGTTCATAACTGATTTTGCTCAAACTGAAAATGAATATCTCAAATAACCCGTAAAGTTTTTCAGCTTGACCTAACGACATAACACTTTTACCGGATTTTTTCGGTGTAGGAGCGTGCCACGGAGGTGGGGACCAACCCCTCATTCTGGCTAACAATTTTTGCAATTAGATTCCCATGGTACTACTTAACGACAGTAATTGAGTAGCCCAAAATTTTTTTAATGCGCCTTTGTTCCCAAATGTGCTAATTTTGACAGCGAATTGCACTATAAATAATTATCACAAAACAGCCTCGAAAGTTTTCCAGAAAAAGATTGCCAATTTAGGGTTTCAGCAGAGCTCAAATTATTCGAAACGACTGACCTAAACAATGTGGACAAAATTTGATAATTATTTTAGGTTTTCAAACTTCTATAGCACGAATTTCTAGTCTTCAGATCTCAGAGTTCAGAATTCTTTCTTATTCCATTTTACATCAAACTTTTCTTAGATTCTTTATGTTATTCCACTTTTACATCAGATTTGTAAAAAAGATGCTGCCTGCATTCTGGACGTCTTCCTGACTGGACCCGAAATTGCCCAGGTTTACTCTGAGTTGGAACAAAAAGCGGCGAACGTTTCCTTCTGGAACGAAGTGGCAGTGGCAGTCGAACAGCGTGAAAATGTGATAGCTGCTCTTACTACTGATGCTCAACCACAAACAGAAGGAGCTACACAAGCTTCGACGGAAAAAGCAGAGCTCCGGACAGCGTCTATTGTTTGTTCTCCATTCTTTAATTGTTCTCATTTTTTTTATTAAAGAGCACCCCACAAGTGTTATTATGAAATCAGTTAACTAAACCCATTTGACGGAGTCAGGTGCATTTGAAAAAAAAAGCTTCAGCAAACTGAGAAAATAGAAATTGCTGACGCTGCTAGTTTTCGATTTAAAAAAAAAATTGATGAAATTTACTATACTATAGGAAAGTCTTCATAGGTAAAAAAAATCTGCTTAAACTGTTTCAGACTGTTTTAAAAATTGTGTTGGAAAAAGTTTACCAAAAAGTTTTTATCTTTTCCTTTCGAAATTGGGCACAAAAAATTACAAAACTCAATGATGAAAGTCTTATCGTTTAATCTAATTGTAGTCTTTGGCATCATTGTCCGCAGAAACCCCGGCCACAACAGAGCCGCAAAAGCTCACGACAACAACTTCGGTTTGTAATTTCTATTTTTGCGTGCATTCAAGAAAAAAACGTTTCGTACAAAACCACTCTAGCTGAAATAGTTTGTCGTTTCTCTTTGATAGTCCGAACAAAAAAACACAAACCGAATGATGAAATTCTTATCGTTTGAATTCAATTTAGACTCTGGCAACATTGTCCACAGAAATACCCACCACAACAGAGCCGCAAAAGCTCATGACAACAACTTCGGTTTGTAATTTCAATTTTTGCTAGTTCAATTTCCGAAAGCTCAAATAAAAATTGTATTCTGAAATTCTATGGCCAATAGCTGAAAAACGATAGAATAAAACTTCATCATCAAAAATATATATTTTTTGTGCTTTCATTAGAAGTGTTGGCCTAATATATATGCATCAAAAAAGTTTGCATAAAAAATTTCAATAGCAGAGTTTTTGGACTTCGAAAGATTGTTGAATTAGGAATAACCAAAACGCTGATTTAAACAAAATGGTAAAAAAGTTTTGACGCATATCATACAAAAACTTCCTTTTACCAACAAGTTATTAGAAACAGCAATGTTTGATTTCATTGCAGAGGCCCGTTGTTTCAATCCGAGAAACCGAGACAGCAGAACAATCTAATGTCCAACTACAAACTGTGCTGATGGTGTTTTCAGCTGCAGTGGCTTCAGCTATTGTTTTAGCGACATTGGCAACACTTGCGTGGTTGTTGAAATTCAGAGTTTCAGCGAGAATTACTCCGAGCTGTTGAGTTGATGAAAAGATAAAAATGGAACCTGATCTAAACTACATTTTATAATTGGATAAATTGGATACTTTACCACTGTAAAAAATTTATTATTAACCAATCATAATCCATCTAACTAACAACCCACTTATTTGTAAGTGCTGAAATTACTTGTAATTTCAGCACCAGAGAGATTTGAATTTAACTTAGAACTTAGTTGCCTCTCCAAGAGAACTTCAGCAGTTGCAATAAACCAGTATACTCTAGATCTATTGAGCCTAGCAGAGACTAGTTAAACACCCTGAGACTAGTAGATATAAGAGTAAGATTAGGATCGGTATTAGACTAAGAAGTTGCACGAATCTATCCGGCCGAAAAGCGTGACGAGCAGACGGTGTACCCTATCCGAAATTACTCTATGAGTTAACCACTTTTGTTCTAACTCATCTGGTGCGACAATAAATCTCGAATAAGACCTTTATAGCTTAGAATTAACCAAAAATAGATTAGAATTTAGACAAAACATTTTCAAAATGTTACACGATAATAACTTAATTGAAATGTCTCTGCGACTCAATAGATCAGAGCCGATATTCCGAACAATACTAAAACTACCCGGTATTAGAAGAAGACCTCGGACAAAAGACGATATACGACTACGTAGAAACTTACCATTTAGTTTTCTGGTTGTACGGCAAAAACCAACACAAACTTTTATATTTAGAATCTCATTAGCAATGAATAAAGATTTTCATTTGCAAACATAAAATTTTGAAGTAAATCTTCATGACCATTTCAGGCGCTAAACAAAATTATTAATGTACAATAACGATTGATAAAAAGATCTCAGATCGTTTTCCTAATTTCTGCATTATTTTATAAAACATAATTGAAAAAAATACTTATTGAAAATAAAAATAAAAATTAGTAGCATGACAATAAATAGTTAGTAATCATAAATCATCTTGTTGTTCCAGCTTCATCACCTAAACATAACAGCAATCATAAGCTCAGTAATATCGTTGAAAAACTAAATTTTTTTTTTCAATAAATTTAAACCATTTTAAACTTAAATTCACTTAACTTAAAAATCAGATAATCAAGGCCTATCCTTGGATCTTTATGAATTTTCTATTTCACAAAATTTAAAACCTGATCATCAAGGCCTATCCTTGGATCAAAGGAACATTTTTTCTCTCCCCCACCCACTTAGCAAGTGTCTAACGACCTCAAACGTCGATTCACTATCCAACCTTTTCAAAAGACCCAGGACTAATAGAAATTTTTAAAGAAAACTAACCATTCAAATTAAGCTAAACCGTGAAGAACTTCGGTTATTCATCCTTCACTTGAATCCTCCTCTTACCAGACACAGGATAGATCTTAGACTTAGTAAGTTTACAATAGTATCTAACAAACTGCTTGCGTTCTAATTATACCTGAACCTTGTGGATCGGTTTACTGTTCTCCAACCCTTGAACACAATCACTACCCCTAAGTAAGATTAGGAAAGTTAGCACCTTAACTAAGACTAGCCACGAGAAAGTAGAAAATCATTATCCGGAATCGATATACTTTTCTCTCCAACCCTGAACAAAAAGACCCAGGTTAAGCTAATCAAAAAATCGTAAGGACTAACAGTCTAGGAAAATAGAAATAACTAACAATTTCTTGCATCCCTCATCCTAAACCTTATATCATTCAAACATTTAGGAAATAAACCAACAATCGTTTTACACAATTGTGAAATAGATAACCAAAAATACGATCTTGTAATCACTCCTCATACACAAAGAGTTGGATACATTAGAACAAAACGACAAACAATAAAAAAAAAATTATAAACAAACAAAGACAAATCACACGAAAAAGATTTTCAAAAAATTAGAAACGCATTTTCTGAATCAGAAGCCAACAGTTTATACGAATTTTACAAATTAAAAGAATCAATAGATAAAAATTGTCCCATTCATGATCAATTATATTTTTCCAACTCAGAAACAACTTCAAATTCATCAAAAAGAGGAAAAAGAAGAATATAAAAGCAATATAAAGACAAACCAGTACACTTGTATAATTGGAATCAACCAATTAGACACATTGATAGTTATATATTAACAGTCATGAAACGAAAAAATGAGCCACACTCAAAGTGATGAAAGTCCAGATGAAGAAGCAGTTTTTCCCTTTCATATAGATTCACTCGATGATAGAGGACAAACACGATTTTGTAAGAACTTACTCGTAAATTTGTTTGAACCAGGGATCAGCCCAAGCAAAGCAGAATTCCCAGATGTAAAAATCAAAAGAAAATTATTGAACATTATTTGAAAGACAAATGTAATCTAACACAACAATATGGAATCTACACCATAGAATTCAGCAAACCAACTACAACCCATCGAAAATATGTAATTCAAACAGACGATATTGAACTGGAATTTTCGAAAGTATTCATAGAATATATCAAAAGCATACAATATCAAAATTCACAAAGAGCAAACTCCATATTCACTAACGAAGTTTTTGCAGTAATATATACAGTTCAAAGTGTAAAGTATATCACCAACAAAGTAGAAAACTTAAACATATTTCAAAGTATAAAGTATATCACATATAGTTCAAAGTTCAAAGTATATCACCAACCGAAACATTCAAACATACAAAAGTACGAAATGAAATCACAGCATTTTCAACATTTCTACATATAATTCGCAAAACTTTTACTAAAGAAGATGTTTCACAAAACACTAAACATGATTTAGAAAAGATTTTAGCATGGTTTATAATTGATTATTTCACCCACAATTTAGGTTTAATTTCATAAGCAAGAAAAAAATTTCAGACCTCAAAATACCAATGACGACACTGTTCTTTCAGAACAATCAGATTACGTTTGGGACCCTGATTGGTCTCATCCAGCATTTCTGAATATTCCACAAGATATCTCGAGTCAAGCAATAAGTACAATATCTTTTCACAGAGATTATGTAAAAAAAGTACCATTAACCATTGATGCAACACCATTGAATTATAATACGTTTTTACCTGATACACGAAATAACAGCTTAAATTCAACAGTCATACATAATGAAAACCTCAATGGAACCAGAAATCTTACACAACAAAATATTCAAACACCATCACATTTCATAAATGAAGAAATTGTCCAAACAACAGCAACAACTACACATCAGAGTATTTCACCAATACACCCCAATCTGACAACACCAAGAAATACAAACTCATCACTAACACCGGTAACCTTACAATCAACCGTTAAACCTTCGGTTGCTCCAAAATATTCACATATGGATTATCAAACGTATAGACCAATGACAATACCGTCAAAAATACAAAAATCATTCATAAGAAACACCTGTGCAGAACACAATTATAATTATGCTCACAAACCAAGAACAAATCAACCTCCCCGAAAAAACACAAAATTTAAATCACGTATGTTCTCATTATTAGAATCTCCCAAAAACATCGACCAATTCAGTAAATTTTCCAGATAATCCACAACCTTACACAGGATTATACCGAAAATTACCCATTTTTTCAACAAAATAAAAATAAAAAACATTCAACATATAACACAAACTATTTATCATCTGATGATGACGATGATTATGATCAACCAGATACTTTTGCACCATATACTAAAGAATATCGCACACAGAGTCCGCGACAATCTCAACCATCTCAAAATATGAAAATTTACCCACAAAACCCACCAGATATACAAAATCCACAACAAATGCATATACAAAACCCATTTAACACACAATCTTTTCAAGCAATACAACCACAAAACCTAATGTTAATGCATTCTTATCAACCAACACAAATGCAAAATGAAATACCGCTTCCATAATACCTTCAGCAACATGAAATCACATAAAAATCAATTTCCAAATTTTTCACAAATGCCAAATGCCGCAGAATCACTACAGATGACTATCAATCCATACCTCATGGGTGGATCATCAATAACATCGAATAAACCATTAATGGTATTCACAGTAACAGACACTGAATATTCTGTAGAAGATTATCTAAATGCAGTAACAGTAAATTTAATTTTAAATATAGGACCCGAACCAATTAATACGCCACTACATCAAAATTGGATACATAGACGCACAGCATTAATACAAACAACCCTAGATGGCGCAGCTCAAAAATGGTTTTCAGTATTACCCATAGAAATAAAATCAGACTGGAAAAGATTCACACAAGAATTTTCAAAAATGTTTGATTCTGAAAGAAACAAACAACATCAAAGAGTTTTATGCAACGATTTCCGCAGATTACCAAATGAAACAATTAAACAATTAGCAGTACGAATCGAAACACTAGTTCGAAAAGCATATTCACTTAATACACATGATTACAAAAACACAAAAATGACAGAAATTTTGATGATGACCTAAACACCTCAATTAAGGAAAATAGCTATAAAAAAGTAGCATCTCATCCTTCCTCAATTCGAGAACCTGAAATAGATTTTCAAAAATTAGTAGATAAACTAGAACAAGCAGAAATCACAATGAAACTCGAAGAAACAGAAAATCTAAAACTACAATATGTTAATCGGATTGAAACAAATACTACACATATAAATAACATACAGGAATCAGACACAGACCTGATTGAATAATCACTGCAATACTAAATATCTACGAAAAACATCCAAGCTTTAAAGGCAAACCATCCTTCAAAAAATGGTGTAATTATTGCCGACGATACGTCAAGGTACAACGACGGTACAAGGACTCAAATAAATCATTCTATCAAAACATGAAAAAAGACCAAAATCTACCAAACAAAAATATATATAATAAAAACAGTTGAGGAAAACCACTTCCGAGCAACTCAAATTACACAAGGAATCAATCACCATATAACTCAAGTTACAGAGGTAGATCACCCGAACGAGGAAATACACGAAATTTCTCACAAAATAGATATAACCGATCGAATAGCCAAAATAACCAAAATAATTATTCACGATCGAATATCAATACAACAGAATTTCTTTCTGGATCCAGTTCCCAATCAAACCCAAGGAAAAGACACTATTCCATTAATCAATCACGAAATTCATCATACAACAGAAATAGAAACTATTCATATAATAGAAATAGAAGTTATTCAAACCATCGAAATCAGAATTACCCGAACAATAGATCAAGGAAAAATTCATATAATAGATCAAACTATCACAGATCAAACAATCATTATCAAAACAGATCACGAAATAATTCACAAAATCGAAACTCAATTTACAATAATCGATACAGAAATGATTTCCAGTCACCACATAGGAATAATAACCGCTATCCTGATTCTAAACATCGATACAAAAGTAGCACACCAAAACATCAAAGACACATTAATCAAGTGCAGACAAATGAAGAAACAACTTCAACCCCCCAGGTATTGATGACACAGGAAGCAACGAATTACAAAAAAATCATATAAATTGTGAATAGTCAGATACAGAGAGTGATACAGATAATACTATCTCTGTAAATATGATAACAGTCGAAAACGACTATGAACGTATCATATATGAACAACCTTTTACTTCACATATATATGAAAATCAATTGGAACTCCTTCATAATTACTATTTTGGACCCATTGATAATACACAAACTACACAAGAAGTAAACGGAATTAACATATAAATTAAACCCGATAAAAAAGACGAAACACAATGCTCAAAAACAAAACATTTTTATCAAAATATACAAAAAGAACAACCAAGAGAAAAAATTTGGAAAATTCCATTTCTCTTAGAAAGCTCAAGAAACAAAAAAGAATTTCAACCACCAGATTGATTTTTTAACTGACTCAGGAGCAGAATCAAATATAATTAAAATTCCCACATGGAATGAAATCAAAACATCGCATCCAAGTTAACACCTCTTGAAACTTCTAGTATATTAGCAACAGCACAAGGATCAACATTAGTAAATTATGGAAAAATCCAATTATTTCTTCTTCCCACGAGAACAATGGAACAAAACAAAATTTTAAACAAACCATTTAAAATAATATTTCATATTACTGATATTAAACACAATATCATTGGCATACCATTTATATCTAAATATATACCAACAATCAACATCTTAAACAGTAAGATCCATATCAAAGATAAATACATAAAAACAAAAAATACAGCCCAAACATTCTTCCAAAGAATAAACAAACAACCACCATTCTTCTCAAAATTTTACCCAATTTACAATCAACAACGGAAACACCTGAAACCACTATCAAGAAATATATATAATTTTTTCAATAAAACAAGTTCACCAGTATAACAAAAGTCAAAATAAACAACAAATTTTCATGTCAGACTTCGAATTTAAATCTGTCAACAAGTTTTTCAAAATTACGATCTCATCTATAAAATATTCGAAAAACACGAATTCCGACATCACTTCATTACACGTGTATAATAATACATCATATCAAGTAACATTACCCTTAGGACTTTTAGGATATTGTGAAACAAATGCTACAATTTCACCTATAAATGAAGTAGCCTACCGCGTTAATAATATACTCCAATCATTAGATATTTGCCAATCAACAATTCTTGACGAAGAATTCTCCATAAGTAATATCATAAGTAATGAAAAAATAAACACAGATTACTTCACAAAAACACCATATTTTAAACGAACTTTCAATATAACAAATTACACGAAAGAACAAGAAAAGTTTTTAAGAATGTTTAATTTTGAACATTCACAAATTACACAAATTGAATTTGGTAAATTAGCAAAACAACTGTTGAAATATTCAATAGTCTACGCAACATCAAAATTTGATGTTGGAAAAAAAAGTAGTTCATCACTACACCTCCCATTAAAACCTGACGCAGTTTTCAAAAAACAAAGAGCAAGTAAAGTACCGATTCACTTACACGACAAGGTAAACAGATTACTTGACATTTTAGAATAATACGAAATTATCTCAC
Organism: Symsagittifera roscoffensis; assembly: GCF_963678635.1. Lineage (NCBI taxonomy): Eukaryota > Metazoa > Xenacoelomorpha > Acoela > Convolutidae > Symsagittifera > Symsagittifera roscoffensis. The sequence continues at coordinate 51,171,748 of NC_087063.1, read as the reverse complement.
CAGTAAATAAGGAAGAAAAATCAAAAGGTAACACTTTTATCAACCCTGTTATCATTCTAGCAAAAGGTGAATCACTAAAAAAAGTTTTAGACGCCAGATACCTCAATTCACTAATTGACGAATCAAAATACAATTGGCCTATTGAACCCATACAAGTTAACGTAACAAAGATAAATGGTAAATATTTCACAACCGCAGATATGAAAAGTGCTTATAATTAAATGCCACTAGATGAACAATCACGACGCTTAACACAATTTGTATATAAAAATAAAAATATATATAAACAAAAATATATATAATAAAAACAGTTGAGGAAAACCACTTCCGAGCAACTCAAATTACACAAGGAATCAATCACCATATAACTCAAGTTACAGAGGTAGATCACCCGAACGAGGAAATACACGAAATTTCTCACAAAATAGATATAACCGATCGAATAGCCAAAATAACCAAAATAATTATTCACGATCGAATATCAATACAACAGAATTTCTTTCTGGATCCAGTTCCCAATCAAACCCAAGGAAAAGACACTATTCCAATAATCAATCACGAAATTCATCATACAACAGAAATAGAAACTATTCATATAATAGAAATAGAAGTTATTCAAACCATCGAAATCAGAATTACCCGAACAATAGATCAAGGAAAAATTCATATAATAGATCAAACTATCACAGATCAAACAATCATTATCAAAACAGATCACGAAATAATTCACAAAATCGAAACTCAATTTACAATAATCGATACAGAAATGATTTCCAGTCACCACATAGGAATAATAACCGCTATCCTGATTCTAAACATCGATACAAAAGTAGCACACCAAAACATCAAAGACACATTAATCAAGTGCAGACAAATGAAGAAACAACTTCAACCCCCCAGGTATTGATGACACAGGAAGCATCGAATTACAAAAAAATCATATAAATTGTGAATCGTCAGATACAGAGAGTGATACAGATAATACTATCTCTGTAAATATGATAACAGTCGAAAACGACTATGAACGTATCATATATGAACAACCTTTTACTTCACATATATATGAAAATCAATTGGAACTCCTTCATAATTACTATTTTGGACCCATTGATAATACACAAACTACACAAGAAGTAAACGGAATTAACATATAAATTAAACCCGATAAAAAAGACGAAACACAATGCTCAAAAACAAAACATTTTTATCAAAATATACAAAAAGAACAACCAAGAGAAAAAATTTGGAAAATTCCATTTCTCTTAGAAAGCTCAAGAAACAAAAAAGAATTTCAACCACCAGATTGATTTTTTAACTGACTCAGGAGCAGAATCAAATATAATTAATATTCCCACATGGAATGAAATCAAAACATTGCATCCAAGTTAACACCTCTTGAAACTTCTAGTATATTAGCAACAGCACAAGGATCAACATTAGTAAATTATGGAAAAATCCAATTATTTCTTCTTCCCACGAGAACAATGGAACAAAACAAAATTTTAAACAAACCATTTAAAATAATATTTCATATTACTGATATTAAACACAATATCATTGGCATACCATTTATATCTAAATATATACCAACAATCAACATCTTAAACAGTAAGATCCATATCAAAGATAAATACATAAAAACAAAAAATACAGCCCAAACATTCTTCCAAAGAATAAACAAACAACCACCATTCTTCTCAAAATTTTACCCAATTTACAATCAACAACGGAAACACCTGAAACCACTATCAAGAAATATATATAATTTTTTCAATAAAACAAGTTCACCAGTATAACAAAAGTCAAAATAAACAACAAATTTTCATGTCAGACTTCGAATTTAAACCTGTCAACAAGTTTTTCAAAATTACGATCTCATCTATAAAATATTCGAAAAACACGAATTCCGACATCACTTCATTACACGTGTATAATAATACACCATATCAAGTAACATTACCCTTAGGACTTTTAGGATATTGTGAAACAAATGCTACAATTTCACCTATAAATGAAGTAGCCTACCGCGTTAATAATATACTCCAATCATTAGATATTTGCCAATCAACAATTCTTGACGAAGAATTCTCCATAAGTAATATCATAAGTAATGAAAAAATAAACACAGATTACTTCACAAAAACACCATATTTTAAACGAACTTTCAATATAACAAATTACACGAAAGAACAAGAAAAGTTTTTAAGAATGTTTAATTTTGAACATTCACAAATTACACAAATTGAATTTGGTAAATTAGCAAAACAACTGTTGAAATATTCAACAGTCTACGCAACATCAAAATTTGATGTTGGAAAAATTAGTTCATCACTACACCTCCCATTAAAACCTGACGCAGTTTTCAAAAAACAAAGAGCAAGTAAAGTACCGATTCACTTACACGACAAGGTAAACAGATTACTTGACATTTTAGAATAATACGAAATTATCTCACCAGTAAATAAGGAAGAAAAATCAAAAGGTAACACTTTTATCAACCCTGTTATCATTCTTGCAAAAGGTGAATCACTAAAAAAGTTTTAGACGCCAGATACCTCAATTCACCTATTGAACCCATACAAGTTATCTTAACAAAGATAAATTGTAAATATTTCACAACCGCAGATATGAAAAGTGCTTATAATTAAATGCCACTAGATGAACAATCACGACGTTTAACACAATTTGTTATTGGAAATCAACAATATGAATTCAATCGCTTATTCTATGGAATATCCATAGGACCAGCAAATTTTTCAGCTTTTATGAGTAAAAATTTTAGACCACTAATACTCAAAAAAAATGCAATCACATACTTAGATGATGTTTTTATGCAATCATAAACTAAAGAAGAAATGTTTACAGTTTTAGCACAGTATCATAAAATACTTCAGAACGTAAGTCTAAAGGCAGCTCCCGATAAATCACACTTCTTTCTAAACAACAAAAAAGACGAAGAAATCTTTTCTTAAATGCTCTTCTCTCAATCAGTCAATATCTTCAAAAATACAATTTTAAATTTTTTAATAAACTTTTTCATACTATTCAAACTTTTGTTCATATTTCTATTTGATACTTTTGAAGCTTTTATAATCATTTTAATAATCTTTTGCAACATTTTTAAAATTGTTTACTCCCTATTTGAAATATATATCCAACTTTCCCTAATCATTGATCATATTCACAGGTACGATAATTCAAAGTCTATTTAAATGATACGAACATTTTTTAGTAGAACAGATATTTTTTTACTATTTGTATATTTCATCATATTTTTATCATCCCTAATACTGACAATGTGCAAATGTGTAAACAATGCAATAGTCACATGCACCTTAGCAGCAATCCTTTTAATTCTTTTCATCGAAGAATACTACAATAAACATAAATCTTCCCACTAGAAAAAATCAATCGAACACGCTTCAAAAATTGCTAACCAACAATCACAAAATCAGTCTTCACCGACATCATCCCAAGAAAACCAAGCAATACCCATAACTACCCAAAACCCTCAAACATCCACACGAGTTTCTTTTCAAGATAATCCATACACTTTTAAAGAACGACACGCTCGCTTATTCGAACCATTAGAACCAGTTCAGCGACAGGCACCTCTAAGTGAACCAACATATAACTTGTACCCCACATTACCACAAGAATTAAGCAGAAAAAGAAACATTAGTCAAAACCAAAATAAATAGTGGCATAAATAGACAAATTATACATCCATACGAAAGAGAAGTTTTCAAACCCCCAGAGTTCATTTTGATATACCCCAATCACCAACACCAACTACTCCAGAAATTTCAAGTAGTACATTGCCAGAAACTCCCACACTATTTTCACAACAGAGCACCTCAAATATAATCTCAGATTACTTAGGTTCAACACCAACATCGGAACAAATACGTGAAAATCTCTTTAACCCCCCCCCAATCCCACAGCACAACTACCATATTGGGCAACACACTCATATACACAAGGTGAACCAAACTTAGTGAATGATCCAGAAATAATGATCACTATCAGAAACAATATCACTACCGTCAACACCATCATTAAGTCAAATTTCACCGACGCTTTTCCCTTTAAATTTCCCAAATTACCTCGACGCTGGATATCGAGAACAATCATCAACAAATATCCCTTTAGGACTTGACTGGAATACATTCGTAGCACCCCCACCATTATTTGGACAACATCAAGATAGTAACCGACTCCACAGTTGGGCACTTAACAGACTACAATATAGAAAAGATATCCACGAAGATATTCGTGAACACAATATTCAAATACTTCAACAAAATAGTCTCCAATTGAAATTCGAAATCACGATCAAACTTAACAATATTGTTTAACATCCCTATCCATTAAATCCACCAAATATAACAGCTCAATTGCTACCACCACCATTTATAACAACTGAAGTAATATATAAAAACGATAGATATACAAAAAACACCATTGGTTACATCACATTTTATAACCCATACTCAGGATTATCATACACATGTATATTCTAAAAATATTAACTTTTCAACGCATCTTTTTTCTAATATTTTCCGACCAAAACACAAGTCCTTCTCCTCGCACAGGACCCCAGAATTTATAAGTAACACACTACGATTGCGAAGAAAATGAACAATAAACACTACACAAATATGCAATAAATCAAGTATCACAATGCGAAACAGAACCACAAGCTATAGAAACTACAAATGTAATAGCAACATTGTATTCAAAAGCCCGAGCATAAAGCTGTTCACAAAAGAAAGTACACTCTTCACAAGTTTCCAATGGAAATAAGAACCGACTTGATCACGAATCATTCTATCAAAGTAATATAGAACGACGTTTACATCTAAATCCCGATAATTGTAAAAACGAACTACTCAGATTAAACATCACGAGAAATAGAAACACAGACGGGAAAATAGTAAATTTCTAAGTCTTTGCCGATTCTGTACACCAAGCAAAACTTGAACGATATCAAGGACATATAAAACTAGACGAAAAATACCCATAGACGGCGCACACGGAATATTAACTTATGACATACACAATAAACACTGGATACCACATATTGGACTAAATGACACCTCAAACTGCAAAGAAGACACAAAAAATAAAGGACATCAAGAAATAATGTTTTTAGATTGGAAAATACAACTCGAAAAAGTACAACTCACACGAGATTTATCTGATAACACAATAATCTATCAAGGAATTAGATTACTTTGCAAAATGATCAAGGTTATTGTGACCCTACAACAAGGACCCAAGCAACAATTGTTTGGTTTCCCGAAGATACATGCACAACATTCCAAGTAGCAAAAATACACGCTCGAATGATAAAATTTCATGAAAAATAGTTTATAGAATCAATTCCATACGAACAAGTAAATCCATCCCGAAAACAAAGTAATGAGTTTAGAAATATTCATGATATAGAAAATAAAATAACACGTTTCCAAATATATCAAGAAACAGATATTGCATGCAAATACAGAAATCCACTTTATATGACACAATACTCTGAAATACTTGTCGAATACGAAAAAGGTTTCGACATGACCACTGGAAAAACAAAATTTGACCTTTATGCCACAAGTCACCCTATAAATGAAGGAACATCATACCTCCCAGTTAACTTTCAAAAAAGCACAGGTCAACCTGGTGAAAAACTAAAACCACATGACAGTAAAAGTACACGTTTACAAGAACTATCACTAAGAATAGCACCTATTTCGGTAATATTCATTACGATATCCACTTTGATATGAAGTTAGACTACACAATTAGTCGAATTTTCCAAGACATGTCACTCTCCGAATTAGAAACACTTCACCAACTATGCGAATTGAAAAGAACACAAATCCTACAATCACTCGCACTAGCAGTACTAAAAATACCATACGCAGGATACTTATTATCAGGAAACAGATCAAATTTTCTAGACTACGAAGGAAATTTTTTATGGTTTTATACTTGTACTAAAAAAGTATCACCACTATTTGTTTTTGAAGACAAACGTTGTTATAAAAGAATCCCTATATTCTATAAACATAAAGTACATTTTGTCGACACATTTTCAAGACGAACATTATTTTGGGATACCGCAGTCCCATGTGGATCAAAAAATAGCCACAATGTAGTACAATTGAATCCTGATAAAAAAAAATACCAGCTCCTTACACCATACCCTACGTTAATGCAATCACTCAAAAAATTTTCACCCGGAAGCATCAGAGCTATTCCTCGTAATCGAAATATTGATTTACAATCAATTGGAATATATTCCAAATCAGAAAACCAACATCACATTAGAACACAACAGTTTCAGGAATTACTAACACAAATGGACACAAAACAGAGACAATCAATTGACCAGAATTTAAGAAAACTTGCCGAAACCGCAGGATTTGCAGATATTTATACACAAGATCATAGCGGATATTTTAAAGACATTAAAGACTATAGATACTGAAACGGTGAAAAATACAGACCACAAGATAATTCATTTATAAATATTTTCAGTTTTGTCACCCTAAAGACGAAATTCTAGCTTTTCTAGGATGGCCCTATTACATCTTAGAAATAATAACTATCTTTTACGCCATGTTTAATTTTATAGGATTTCTTTTCTCACTCTTAAAAGGAATCTATAACACATGCGCTGTACACACACATGTAAACAGACAAGCAAGGGTAGCACGTATACTATTTGCTGGATTTTTTGGAATTTTTTCATCATCAATAAACAAAATACTTCTAGATGCACAAATAAAAGAATATAACACGAAAATATCCACAAGACAAAACACTTACGACGAAGAACACAATAATATAGAGATAACACCTACCGCACCACAGTTGCCACCCCTACCACAACATCATTCAATATCTTTAGTTCCCCGTAATTTCTGAAACCTAGCAATCACAAATAATCCAAATTCTAGACCAAATATAACACAAAGCCCCATCCAATATATAATGACACATCTTTCACAAAATGATAATACATACGAACAATGTATAGAACAACCCCACACCACTACTTTTCAGTCTCAACATAATCATTTTCATAGCCCACGATGAGCCGACAACTTGGATCCCTCCATCGCTCAAATTCCCACCCAGCCAACCTCCAAACTCAAATCCCAATAATCCCACTTTTTGTTTTCCCACCACCCGATTTTCCGATTATTAATATATCATCAAGCACGAATTCTGATACTAACTCGGATATTTCAGTTCTATACTCTATCTCACAATTTAATAACCCTAATGTAGAAACCCCTGACGAATTTGCAGACTCCGAACCATCTCCCTCAAATTATACTCAGACCAACTCCTCAGTTTTTTCAAAACCCCCTTTTCAACCAATCCCATCAAATCATCCACTCCCATCCATTTCCACTCCTTCTTATGCTGCCCAAGCGACCCCAACCTATTCTCCACTTCATTCCGACAGATCATATAATAACTCCCCAGATACTCCCCAAATTTCCCAGGAGCTCGATAATTTTATTACCTTACAACAACAGTTAAAACACCCTAACACCCTCACAATACATCAACTATCATCCACAATAAAATCCTCAAATCCACCTACTCCTACACCCTCCTCAGCTTACACTCCATCATTAACACAATCATCCACATCCACCGAAACACCTAGTAGTACTCAACGAGCTTATCGCACTTTTAAACGAAAATTCCCAAATCACCCATTCCCGACCAAACCCGGAACAGCCCGCGAATATATTAATCACCCGCAACATACAAACACAAAAAATTTTCTTGCAATCACCTTACCCTCATTTGCGCAATATACATTAAACACACCTAACGATACTAATGACACACGCAATTTTGTAGATGAACATGTTTTAATGCCAACACTTCATCGGACAGCTTATTATAATTTTACTAACCCCCTTTGCGTACCACTAACTAATACTCATGACAGCATAGAAAAGAACAAAAACATGTTATATAGACTCACCACAACACTAACACCTCGACAATTTACTTACGTTGGATATAAAAAGTTACTAAAAACTTTCACTGCATCTCGAGCTAACGAATTTGCAATAGAATATTACGATCATAATATCATCCGCCCTAATCAAGACCAATTTTTAGATGAAGACCGCTTTGCAAACCCGCAACTGACAGAAAAAATTTTCATCAAAACATCATACGTGTTCACACTTAATATTTTTGATAGAAAAAACGATCACATTATTTCAGAATCACTAGCTGATATTCAAGCATACGAAAGCTTCTATGACAAATTTCAGTTATTTTTATTAACTTTTCACTTTCTTTCACCACAAGAACGCGATTTGCACTGTTCCCACGATATTATGTTACGCACTAAACAAACCCACACATATACATACTATCGTTTTATACAAAATCATTTTGATTTGCACACCCCATCAAGACAACCTCACCATCATTTTCAGTTTCTTAACTCAAAGTACACAACACCATTTTTCCTGAATTTCACATATTGCATCAAAGATACTAACCTCCACGGCATCCTCCGCAACTATGATCCAGTTACCCAAATGTATATATTCTGTCCCATCACAAAGACCTTCAATGCAGAAGAATCCAGACCCTTCCTTTTCCCGCATGAATTTATCCAGCCTAACCCACCGCGCTACGTCCACGCTTTGTGACCACACTCCGATTTTTAATAAGAGGTACTCAAGGGTGAGTAACTTTTCAAAATAACCAAACTAAAACAAAACCCTTTTGTGAAAACGACTAACTAAAATCATGATTAAAAAATTGAATTAACAGAATTTTATAAAATGTAAATCATACTTTGCAGTATATAGATCAATACACAACAACAAAGACGAACATCCAAAGACTAGATGATCCCATCACACTCGAACAAAAGAATGGTTAAGCACAACCGACATGCCGTCCACAATCACAACTCAAAGGATTTAGAGTACGACTTGACTTCGCAGAAAAGGACTTCATTGAACTAGACCAATGACCACCTCGATGTTCAAGTATACGTACAGATCCGAGTTACAAGGCAACCCTTCCACACACGATCTTCACGCCATTCCCAGACGAGGTTGCACACAAAACAAGTTCTCTACATAATACAGAAAAACCTGTCATAGCAAACCATTTTGAAATCGGATTGATTTCATTGGGGATCACAGTCGTTGTCGAATGACGACGTAACAATTTCCTACCATAATTCCAGCGTCCTGGAACGTTCTTCTCCAAGAGGAACCGGACAAGAAAAAGATGTTCGCCAAATACCAACGTTTATCATCCATCCTTCAAATTGCAGAAAGATAGTTCTAAAAAACTCTGTAAACCCCGGATGGGTGGAACCTGATCTAAACTACATTTTATAATTGGACAAATTGGATATTTTACTACTGTCAAATATTTAATATTAACCAATCATAATTCATCTAACTAACAACCCACTTATTTGTAAGTGCTGAAATTATTTGTAATTTCAGCACCAGAGAGATTTGAATTTAACTTAGAACTTAGTTGCCTCTCCAAGAGAACTTCAGCAGTTGCAATAAGCCAGTATACTCTAGATCTATTGAGCTTAGCAGAGACTAGTTAAACAACCTGAGACTAGTAGATATGAGAGTAAGATTAGGATCGGTATTAGACTAAGAAGTTGCACGAATCTATCCGGCCGAAAATAAGATAGCGTGACGAGCAGACGGTGTAACTTATCCGAAAACTCAAAAACTACACGTGAACTTGTATATATGTTGTGTTAGTTGATAGTTGAGAACAGAAGATGAGCTGAAGAACAGAAATTGAAAATCTGAAAAACACGAGAAATTTATAATAATCACACGTAAATCAATCATAACTGCAACATAATTTACAACATATTTTCAGTCTAAAAGCAAAATATATCATTACGTCGCCACCTTCGGTAAATTTTGTACTGGTTTTGGTTCCACAGACTTGGTCTCTCCTTTGCGCAAAACTTGAACTGGATTCCACATATGGTCGTTGAATTGGAACCGAAGCACACATTCTTCAACACTAAAGGCGGCTATCTGGAATCCGGCGGCAATGGAATTTTTTCTAGTCAATATTTTCTTTGAATTCTAGCTTCAAAAATGTCTGACTCTTGTAAACGATGTCTGGAAACCAGACGCGAGCGAGCACAATTTTGTACTTTGTTATCAAACCGAGATTGGCGTCAATGATGTGATGAGATATGGGCAGATCTAAGATTTACGCGTGGGATGGGGCGGGTTTGGCATCAAAATTGAAATCACGTCTGCATCAAGGATTCCCACCTGTATAGAATAAATGTCATGACAAAGAAATTACATCGATTTAAATCTTACATAAGTTGACAGGAGAGTGAGAAGAGATTTCAATAGAAACTAAACCGCGGTTTGACATGTGGTCAACGACCTGGCAATCAAAAATGGAACAACTGACTACACTAATTATGACGTAAAAATGTCCACTGAATTGAGACTGCACCACATTTTCCCCTGTATAGGAAATTTTTATGGAACATATGAATTTTATTGATCAGAAAAAAATATTTAATTAAGAATAAAGCACAAAAAAAGTTTTGGCTGAGGTTCCGGTAACACAAGTTTTTAATGACAGAATGCAAGTTTTAATGACTAAGTTAGTTCTCATTTCTCCTCAACGGGTTTTCTGAAGACGACTTGGATGATGATGACTCTGGGAAACGGGTGAATTTCCTTGTAAAGCCTCCGGTATCCTTGGACGAACTAGCCCTGAGAAAAACCACCTGAAGTTTTTCCGTCTGCCTGGCCTGGGCGAAACGGACCCTTTTGTCCGAAGATCCAGCTTCGGGACTTGAGACCTGAGGCTGACCGGGCGGGGAACTGACGAGATTCACTGGTTGCCGAACCGGGCTGCCAAAAAACGAGGTCTGTTTTTCTGACGAGACGAAGTTCGCGATGAGTTCGACGCAGACGAGAGATTTCTAACACCATCTGAGACACCTGTGGATTGACGAGAGTTGGAGGACAAGGCACGGCAGATCCCGAACCAATGGAACGCTCCTGCGATTTCGGAATAGACGAGCCGTCGTTGGATGAGATGGGAGTAAGATCTGGAAACGAAATATAAAAGGGGTCTTCGGAGGTGATGGTGCCTGAGTATTGATTCCCGATGCATCCAATAGCAAATTCCTCGAGGTGGATTATGAAGCCGTTAGATCAACTACAGCGTCTGTGTTGCTGTGAACTGGGCAAATAGCTAGAGCATCTTTGGTAGCCATCTGAAATTTCGACTCCTGTGGAGTAGACGGGACCGTGACTGTTTTAGCACCAATACGTGTCAGAAAAAAAGGCGGTTTGAGGGGTCTGTTATCCTCCGGCAAAGTGGACGACGAGGATGACACAGCAGGGCATTTTTGCCCATTGTTGACAGGTGTTTTCCTGTTTGCTTATGAAACCTGCAGGAGATGACTTAAGACGCATCGCAAAATAGTGATTTCTTATTACCTTATTTTTATCAGTAGTAAACATAGACCCAGTAACTCTGACGGTTTTGCAATTGAAAGGTTTGAACCATTCCCGACCAGGTCTCCTAACAATATTTTTGCGGAATATTTCAACCTTATCCGGATCATTGATAACTAAATGATTCAATTTACGTTAGCATATGATGGTTGTAGCTGCTCCGCGGGCATTTGGCTCCTAGATCGAAGGGTGCCTAACGATATAATAAAGCGAAGTGTGGCTTCGAGAACCTGATTGCACTCCGTCATTGTTTTGAGAGTTTTGATGCCCTCGTTGTCTGTAAGCGTCTTCGTTAGAGGCAACCAATGTTTAGCCGACTTAGCCAGATAATCATGGGCCTTATTATATGGGGTCTCAGCTGCAGAAGGTATTTGGCACCGAAATAAGGGGACACTGATGAACTGGATTGCCCTTTCTTGATCACTTTGATCTTGGATCGCTATGTTCCGCTGTGAATAGAATACGTTCCAACTGCTGATTATCTAAGTTAACACGCGAGGATAGACGCTCAGCTGCATTAGATAAATCCAAATTTAGCGGTCGACCAACTTGTAACTCAAGTTGGCGAAAACCCCATAATCGAGTTTTTGATCAAACGAATATCCTCACTAGTTTGCTGTAGAGTATCCTGAATTTTGAAAAATCTGAACTGAATTTAGATGCGCCCAACCGAGTCTCGGACGATTGGAGTCTCGGACGATTGCGACCAGGATCTTAATTTGGTTACCTGCATAGTCCGGAAGAGGGCCAGCGGAATCTAGCTGGATTTCCTCATTCGGAGCTGATAACTGAGGTAAGGATTGTGATGAGTTATAAGAAAGGTTAGCCTTGAGATTCTTATCGAACATGGTACACTGTGGACAATCTTCACAAAGTTGAACAATGTCCCGCCGATGCATCCGGGGCCACCAGATATATTGAGCCGTGTCCACCATGGCAAGTTGTCCCGCATGTGATCTATGAAGAGGAGCAAGAATTGGTTTTTGAAGCACATTTGGGATAGCAATACCGTTGTCCACCACAACACAACTATCGAATTCTGCTGAGCACTACCAAAATGATTTCAGATACCCGTCGACTCGGCTGAAACAATCGTAGTCATTGTTAACCAGAGCTGGTTTCATCAAACGAAAACTAGGATCTTCAGTAAGCGTTGAAATTACGTCTGCATCAAGGATTCCCACCTGTATAGAATAAATGTCATGACAAAGAAATTACAACGATTTAAATCTTACATAAGTTGATAGGAGAGTGAGAAGAGATTTCAATAGAAACTAAACCGCGGTTTGACATGTCGTCAACGACCTTGCAATCAAAAATGGAACAACTGACTAGACTAATTATGACGTAATAATGTCCACTGAATTGAGACTGCACCACATTTTCCCCTGTATAGGAAATTTTTATGGAACATATGAATTTTATTGATCAGAAAAAAATATTTAATTAAGAATAAAGTACACAAAAAGTTTTGGCTGAGATTCCGGTAACACAAGTTCTTAATGACAAAATGCAGTTTTTAATGACTAAGTTAGTTCTCATTTCTCCTCAACGGGTTTTCTGAAGACGACTTGGATGATGATGACTCTGGGAAACGGGTGAATTTCCTTGTAAAGCCTCCGGTATCCTTGGACGAACTAGCCCTGAGAAAAACCACCTGAAGTTTTTCCGTCTGCCTGGCCTGGGCGAAACGGACCCTTTTGTCCGAAGATCCAGCTTCGGGACTTGAGACCTGAGGCTGAGCGGGCGGGGAACTGACGAGATTCACTGGTTGCCGAACCGGGCTGCCAAAAAACGAGGTCTGTTTTTCTGACGAGACGAAGTTCGCGATGAGTTCGACGCAGACGAGAGATTTCTAACACCATCTGAGACACCTGTGGATTGACGAGAGTTGGAGGACAAGGCACGGCAGATCCCGAACCAATGGAACGCTCCTGCGATTTCGGAATAGACGAGCCGTCGTTGGATGAGATGGGAATAAGATCTGGAAACGAAATAAAAAAGGGGTCTTCGGAGGTGATGGTGCCTGAGTATTGATTCCCGATGCATCCAATAGCAAATTCCTCGAGGTGGATTATGAAGCCGTTAGATCAACTACAGCGTCTGTGTTGCTGTGAACTGGGCAAATAGCTAGAGCATTTTTGGTAGCCATCTGAAATTTCGACTCCTGTGGAGTAGACGGGACCGTGACTGTTTTAGCACCAATACGTGTCAGAAAAAAAGGCGGTTTGAGGGGTCTGTTATCCTCCGGCAAAGTGGACGACGAGGATGACACAGCAGGGCATTTTTGCCCATTGTTGACAGGTGTTTTCCTGTTTGCTTATGAAACCTGCAGGAGATGACTTAAGACGCATCGCAAAATAGTGATTTCTTATTACCTTATTTTTATCAGTAGTAAACATAGACCCAGTAACTCTGACGGTTTTGCAATTGAAAGGTTTGAACCATTCCCGACCAGGTCTCCTAACAATATTTTTGCGGAATATTTCAACCTTATCCGGATCATTGATAACTAAATGATTCAATTTACGTTAGCATATGATGGTTGTAGCTGCTCCGCGGGCATTTGGCTCCTAGATCGAAGGGTGCCTAACGATATAATAAAGCGAAGTGTGGCTTCGAGAACCTGATTGCACTCCGTCATTGTTTTGAGAGTTTTGATGCCCTCGTTGTCTGTAAGCGTCTTCGTTAGAGGCAACCAATGTTTAGCCGACTTAGCCAGATAATCATGGGCCTTATTATATGGGGTCTCAGCTGCAGAAGGTATTTGGCACCGAAATAAGGGGACACTGATGAACTGGATTGCCCTTTCTTGATCACTTTGATCTTGGATCGCTATGTTCCGCTGTGAATAGAATACGTTCCAACTGCTGATTATCTAAGTTAACACGCGAGGATAGACGCTCAGCTGCATTAGATAATTCCAATTTTGGCGGTCGACCAACTTGTAACTCAAGTCGGCGAAAACCCCGTAATCGAGTTTTTGATCAAACGAATATCCTCACTATTTTGCTGTAGAGTATCCTGAGTTTTGAAAAATATGAACTGAATTTAGATGCGCCCAACCGAGTCTCGGACGATTGGAGTCTCGGACGATTGGAGTCTCGGACGATTGCGACCAGGATCTTAATTTGGTTACCTGCATAATCCGGAAGAGGGCCAGCGGAATCTAGCTGGAGTTCCTCATTCGGAGCTGATAACTGAGGTAAGGATTGTGATGAGTTATAAGAAAGGTTAGCCTTGAGATTCTTATCGAACATCGTAAACTGTGGACAGTCTTCACAATGTTGAATAATGTCCCGCCGATGCATCCGGGGCCACCAGATATATTGAGCCGCGTCCACCATTGCAAGTTGTCCCGCATGTGATCTATGAAGAGGAGCAAGAATTTGTTTTTGAAGCACATTTGGGATAGCAATACCGTTGTCCACCACAACACAACTATCGAATTCTGCTGAGCACTACCAAAATGATTTCAGATACCCGTCGACTCGAAAGAAACAATCGTAGTCATTGTTAACCAGATCTGGTTTCATCAAACGAAAACTAAGATCTTCATCAGTAAGCGTTGAAATCACGTCTGCATCAATGATTCCCACCTGAGCCGACAACGATTTCCAATCTGGAACGACAGCAGGTGGTTTGGAGGATATCCAAACTAGGGACTTGTTATTTTGGGCGACTCACTGGACCAAACTTCCGCAGCCTCCGCGAGCGAAAGTTCTTCAGAATACGAGCGTATTAATCCTTCAGCGCGTCTGCTCTTTGGCTCGATGTTTTCCTTTTCGAGTGAATTGCTCCCGAACGAACTCTTTGTCTCGACCGGTCCAACGAAAACCAGGTCCGATTTAGAGACACAAACTGGTTGAGTAGTTGTTCAAAATTGTCATCGCGAGACTATTCATGATGACACTCTGAAAAATTTCAGAGTAATGAAGGCCAGTCCCCAAAAATTGAGGTAGCAGAACAAGAAACAAAAAAAAGAGAGAAAATGAATCAGCAGAGTCAACAAAATGAAAACTGCTGTTATTGACGAGTTGAGAATCCAGAATGGTATTCACTTCAGGAAACATGCTGAGAACATGGCATATGTGAATATTTTATAACAACTGAACTGTGATTAGCTGAACGGATGTGCATAAGTTAGGTCGCCCTCTTGCAGTGAGCGTAAGCAAAATTTGTTACGCTCTGATTGATAAGGCCTCTTGTCATCTGAATCTACGCCCCCTAGCGAGGTTTTACATTTTGAACCAGTACAGTTAACAGACGAACGTTTGACCGTGGATTGGTTGGTCACCTTTTATCGCTCTCGGTGGAATCTAGAAAAACGCCTGGGAACAAAAATGAATTAATAGAGGTGACGGAGATTTGTGAGTGTTTTTCGGTGTCTGAGAGGTAGATTCGACTGTAAATAGAAATTATGAGCCCAACGGTCCAGAAAACTACACGCATTGAAAAATCGGCTAAGACGTTTAACCACATACTGCTTGTCAAAACTAATTGGAGGAGCCGCTTCAAAAAAAGGAAAACGAGATAAATAACCGACTATTCCCAATTTGCTTCTTGATTTACGAAAAAAGTCGTCGATGTCGAATGGCAATAAGCAATCTGCCCAACGGGTTGAACGGTATTGGTGGGTCTTGGTGCCCCTATTGGTCTTTGAGGCCAATATTATTGCTCTGTGGTCTATTAGGACTTCAAAATGATTGCCCAACAAAAAATTTTGGAAATGCTCACAAGACCAAACGATGGCAATTATTTCCAGTTCATTCGTGCTGTTTTTTTTCTCATGATTGCTTAGAAACCCGATGCAAACGCTACGGAGCCCAAATTTCGCTCTCAATTTTTTGCTCTAAAGCCATTCCCAGCCCATTGTGACTGGCATCACAATTTATTCTAGCCATACAATTTTGGTCAAAATGAAACTTTTTAGTAATATTAGCGATAAGCTTAAGAACACTGGAGAAGCAGATTGCTGCACCTCTCCCCAGACGAACTTGCTCTTGTTGCTCGACTTCAACGATGGACGGAGTTGGTCCGAATGGTGACACCCATAAGTGATCTGATGTGCTTTAATGTCCTTGGTGGTTCAAGAGCCAACACGGCATCAATTTTTGAACGCTTTCGTCGGTAACCTTGAGAATTGATGTCCAATACTAACCAAGATATCTGATTTAAAGAGATTTCGCCTCTGGACAATTTGAGGGCAAAACCTTCCTCCTCTACCCCGAAGAAAACCTTCTCCACAAGTCTATTATGCTCGGCCACTGAACCCTTCGATACAGTAAGGATGTCGTCCATAAAACAGAAAACACCCGACAAACCCCGAAGAGTTTTATCCATAGCTTTTGCAAAATTTTGCGTATATCGGTAAGTCCAAAAAATCAAGTCTTGAAGCGATAAGAGCTTGTCTGTTCTTCACACACAAGGTTGAAATTGCAAAGTCTACTAACTGCATTGCTCAGTGGAATTTGGCCAAACGCGTATTTCAGGTCCAACGACGTGAACCAAATATTTTCATCCGTACTTGACGTAATGATCTGGGCAGCCGAATCCAAAAACTTCAACAAGTTTGACATCTGAAAATGATTTTTGTGGATTTGGTCTTTCATGGGCTTCGCATCCATCGCCACCTTAACCGATCCATCTTTTTTCGCAGAGATAACAATTGGTGAGATGAAGTGTCCACAAGTAAACTTCTTGAGTTTCCCATGTGGCCTTCTTGAATAAGTTTCCAATTTTCCTCTCCAACTTTCTCCTGAATATGATATGGGACTCGACTGCCTCTCTCTTGAATTGGGATAAGCGGCAATTTGAACGTGGAGAAACTTGATGGTTGTTCGTTCTACCGATAAACATGTAAAAACATGGTTTAACTTCTTTTTGTACTGCGATCTCCAAAACTCTGACGTTTCATACGGTTCTGATTGTAATATTGCGCGCACCAGTTGGCTAGGCGGTCTGAATTGTGTCATCCGGACCCCCAACTGGGATTGCAGATCCAAACACAGCAGACAACCAGTCCGGTTCTCCGAAATCAGGAACTTTGCTAACTTCACATTCCATTCCAAAGATGATACGTCCCCATTCAGTGTCCCAAACAGGTCGATACGTTTCTGGTTATAGTCAACATAAGCCGTATCTACCTGAAACTCTTTTTCGTGTAACCTAAACGCTGAAGGTACTGGTTTCACAATATGATCTGCTGTTCTTTTATTCACAAAAGAAGCTGGTCTTCCCGTATCCACCGTGGCTTTTAAAAAAAGTTTGATTAAACTGAGGGGTGATTTGGATACAACGTAAATTCCTTGTAGCCGCATTGGCTAATTCCAACTTTTTCACCGAGGCTGTGATTGAAAACCATTTAATATATGGGTGGGAGACCCCGTGGACAGCAAGGACTGCAAACTCTGATTCACTGTCAGAAGTGTTGAAGTTGCAACCCTCCTCAGTAGTTTCATTTGATTCCACATCCACATTTTGGGCACGCTTTGAGAGTTGAAACATTTCGCAAAATGCCCTTTTTTTGCAATTCCTACATGTTACGTTCCTTGTCGGGCAACTTTGCTAATGGTTGGCAGTGAAATTG